>NC_092714.1:128052312-128364527 GCF_047496885.1 Scyliorhinus torazame
ATAGGATGGGAATAGAGGGATACGGACCGTGGAAGTGTAGAAGATTTTAGTTTAGATGGGCAGCATGGTCGGCACAGGCTTGGAGGGCTGAAGGGCCTGTTCCTGTGCTGTACTTTTCTTTGTTCTTTGTTTGTATAGGGGTTGGTTTCAATTCCAAATGGGATTTTTCTGTGAAAAGTCAATAGGCTAGCAGAAGCATGCAGGCATTCCTTAGCAACTAGAGGCTCAGGTTAAGGTAAAACAAAAAACTTTCCGTTGTTTTTAATTTTTTCTTAACTAAAAGCCATAGCAGAAAGAGAGCCAGAGAGGAAACATCTCTCAGCTCAGCTTGAGGCAATGGGATAATGTGCATGAAAGCAAGCTTCAGAGAAACTAAAGGATGGTTGATTCTGGAAACCTGGAAATAGACAGGATACTGTTCATGAGCACCACAGACAAAGCGAAGAAGGAATCAACTGGTGAGAAGATGGGTTTATAAAGTAATCCTCAAGTTTTCAAAAGTAATCCTAAAGGGTGGAATGTCTACGAAAGAATTTTTAAAGTAATTGGGAACACTGTATTGACTGGATATCAGAGTTTGTGTAACAATGGAAGTCAGCCAAGACCAAGGAATCCTGAAGGGTTGGTTTAAAATCCTGGAGTGGATTCACAGGTGAAAATAGAGCCAAAGCTCTGTTCACAAGAGTTTTTGGAAAACATGAACTTGATTTCGGAATGCAAACCGCTAAGGAAAAGCATGATTTTGAGACAACATTGTAAAATGTATTTTGGGGATTAGAGTTTAGAAACTCTTATATGACAATTATATTGGGGGATTCTGAGGAGGCATGCACAGACCTTCACTTTGGATCTTAGAAAGGAATGTGTATTTGACCACAGTCATCTTGGGTGCGTCAAAGGGACTTTGTGTGTCAATGAGACAATTGTAACTTCAAATGTATTTTATCATCCATGTTGATCTTAAAACCTGTGTGCATTTGTTGACATAAAGGGTGGAGTAAAGGAGTAAATGTTTAATAAATGTCTTTTTAGTTCAAATAAATTAGTGGCCCTGTGACTAAGTTCCTCCATGTTTTGATGAAAAAGGTAAAAGTTATGTTTTTTTTGAGCCAAGGTTCCGTTCTGGCATATTCCCATCCCAGTTATAATATCAACTGGGATCATAGCAAACATTTTTCATATCTTTCTGATCCTGAAAGTGCTTTATAACCAATATATTATTTTTTAAATGCAACATAAAAGCAGGTTCCACAAACAGAAAAGAGCATGCCATCCAGCCTTTCGTGCCTGTTCCACCTGTGATAAATAGAGGAATTTCAGATATATTCTATTATATGTATTTGGTGCAGTAAGGGTTATAAGCCTGGGTTAGTATGTGTATGACTGCTGCAGAAGTAGTTTAAAAAACCTGATTTGCAAGACAGACAGATGTTGTGGCTACAAGAGGTCCAATTAAAACATAGTAAAAGTTGGGCTAGTAGAATTTTGTTTAAATGAAGATGGTTCCCCGAGAAGTAGATAATTCAAAACATTGTGTTGAGCTTAGTAAAATGACGTAGTTAATTGGATGAACCAGGAGCTTAAGCAATCGGGTGTTGAGTTTGTTTGGGAGTTCAGTTTAGATCTGCTTGGGAGTTCAGTTTAGATCTGCATGTGAATAGACTAGCAGTTTCTGGAGTTCCAGTTCAGTTAAAGACTTGACTGTGGACAGACCAGCAGTTTCTCTCAAAACAGTTTAATTAAAAAGAGTTTTACCTATGAACAGAACAGCATTTTCTGAAAAGGCTGGCAGGTTAAATAGCAGTCTGACACAGACAAGAGCCTGCAAGCTGTTCCCTGAAGGATCTCTCTCAGTCTTTATCCAAGGCATCTATTAATTGCAAGTTTTCCTGGGTTGGCTAACTGCATTTAAAAGTGGATTTTGACCTGAGATGGGTTTTACTCGAATGGACGAAAGACCGCAATTAGGATTTAGTGTTTCATTGTCATAGTTGAGCGTTGTTTAACTGGTAATTGTAAGTTTGGTAACTTGAGGAAGTCAGCATGAAGAAAACAGAGCTTTATTTGACTATATACAATGTTCTGCTCAAGGCAGTAACTCGCTCCCAGTATAGTCCTTGCTGGGAGAACTAACCACACCAGGCCATGCTTTGGGCAGGTTTTAATGTTTGTTTGTAATGAATTCCAACTGGGTGGTCTCCGCTCCCTATCTGGAAGCTCGTACTCCACGGTCCTACAGGGCGATCATCAACAATTTCTCCATGGCCCTCATAGGGGTTATAACATTCCTCCGCGCACCCCTCTCCCACCAAAAGTTTGAAAGTCGCCCTTCAGCTGCCAATGGTGGGGGCCTTCTGTGCCACGTTGCCTGTGGCTGTGCTTCCGCCTGCGGAGGTCCTTGGTCGGGCGGAGTGTATTGGTTGGTCGACCGCAGCTTCCTGGCTGATCTTGGAAGAGTTATTGCCGGGACCTCAGTTCTGGACACGTTGTCACCCACTGGTATGGACACATCGGTGTCCATCTCTGACTCATACTCCCCCTGCTGGAGTGGACGCTGTGATCCAGACAGCTGGGTCCCCTAGCCGAGGGGTGGTGCCTGGGACGGAGGATGTGCCAATACTGCTGGTCGGACGCCCTAAAGCGCAAGTTCACGCTTCTTCAGGTGGTACAAGTGCTTTTGCTGAACTCTCCCCTAAACCTGGAGTTTGTACAAGACCAGACCCGTTGTCTCCAGCATGACACCTGGAAGCCAAAGTGTTCTGTCACCACAATTGCTGGCATGGTTTGCATCCCCTGAGTGAAATTTCCGCCCTCACGTCCTCAAGTTGTGATGCCTTATCTGTGTCTCCTGCTGGACCTCCGCTTTCCTGCCGAAACTCGGAAACGTGAGACTCAACTGGATTCTAAGTCATTGGCCCATCAACAGGTGTTGTAGGGTAATTAAAAAGGAACTGCACCAGCCTTGTGCCCATGGAACACGTGGATTTTTTATGCCCATTTTGAAGGTCTGGACCACTCTTTCCGCCAATCCGTTGGAGGGGGGAATGATATTAGGTCGGTTTGAATATGCTGAATGCTGTTTCACTTTGTAAACACGCCAAATTCTTCACTTGTGAATGGCGTCCCATTATCTGTTAGGGACCTGAGGGATCCCATAGGTACTAAATGCTGTTAAGGCCATTGTGTACATCTCTAGCCACCTCCAGTGGGCATCTACAGTAAAGTGGAACATGGACCCATGAATGGACCTGTGAAATCCACATGTAGACGCACCCACGACCGTCCTGGCCATTCCCAGAGGTGAAGGGTGGTTGCAGACTGGAGCTTCTGATGCTCCTGGCATGGCGGGCAGTTGCTCACAACCTTCTAGATATCCCCATTGATGCCGGACCACCAGTCCTAACTACCAGCCAACATCTTCATCTTAGAGGTGCCTGGGTGACCACCCTGAAGGTCCTGCAACAGGGTTTCCTGACCCTGTGGTGGGATGACCATGCGAGCTCCCCACAATACGATGCCATCTTCTATGCTACGTTTCGAGAACTCCTGGGCAAAAGGCTGGAGAGCTGTAAGGAAGGACCCACTTTTCACTGCCGCTCAACAGCATGAGTCAAAGTTTTGCCAGTCCCGGATCCCATTACATCGATGCGTGCACCTGAATAGCTGTTACCGACAATGTATCCATTACTTTGAGAGTTGCAACCATCTCATCCGCCACTGGTAGGGACGGGGCATTCACGGGCACCAGTAGACGGCTGAGGGTGTCGACATTGGCAATCTGCGTACCCAGTTGTGTCGAAACAAATATTCATAGGCGACAAGCAGAAGCAGCCACCGCTGAATTCTAGCTGATGCGATACGTGGGATTTCCTTATCTTCCCGAAGGAGGCCGAGCAAAGGCTTGTGGTCTGTCACTGGAGAAATGCTGTCCATAAACATGCTGGTAGAAGTTCTTGATGCCAAAAATGACCTCAAAGCCATCCTACTCGATTTGAGCATTAAACGCGCTCTCTGTCCACCAGTACCCTTGAAGCAAATGCAATGGGGTTTCCGTGCCATCATCCCATCCGTGGGCAAGCATCACCCCAATGTCGTAGGGGGAGGCATTGTATGTCAAGATTAGAGACCAAGCCGAATCATAGTGCGTGAGGAGCTGGTGGATGACAGACAACTTTTCGTCAGGCAAATGTTATATCCTGTGAAGCACCCCAGAACTACTCCTGGTCCTTCCTCAATAATATGTGGAACGGAGCCGGGCGGCACGGTACCACAGTGGTTAGCACTGTTGCACCACAGCTCCAGGGTCCCAGGTTCGATTGCCAGCTTGAGTCACTGTCTGTGTGGAGTCTGCATGTTCTACCTGTGTCTGCGTGGGTTTCCTCCGGGTGCTCTGCTTTCCTCCTATAAGCCCTGAAAGACGTGCTGTTAGGTAATTTGGACATTCTGAATTCTCCTTCTGTGTACTCGAACAGGCGCCGGAATGTGGCGACTAGGGTCTTTTCACAGTAACTTCATTGCGGTATTAATGTAAGCCTACTTGTGACAATAAAGATAATTATATTATAAAGTGGCCAGATTTGCAATGAACTTCCTATCGTAGTTAATGAGGCCTAGGAATGACCGGAGCTCCGTGGCATTCTTTGGGATCGAGGACCCTTTTATTGCCCAAACCTTATCTTCCACCGGGTGGATACGATCCCTGTCCACCCTGTAACCTAATAGATCACCGCTCTGGCTTGGAACACACACTTGCTCCTCTTTAGCAGGCCGCCTACTTGGGAAAATCACCTGAGCACTTCATGCAAGTTGTCCATGTGCTCCTTCTCTGTGATGCGCGTGATGAGCACATCATCCAGATAGACGGCCACCTTCAGCAGTCCCTGCAAGATATTCTCCATTACACTTTGGAAAATCGCCAGGGCCGATGAAACCCCAAATGGGAGATGGCTGTATTCAGATCACCCCAAATGAGCGTTTGTGGTTGCAAACTTCCTGGACTCCAGGTCTAGCTCCACCTGTAAATAAACGTGGCTCATGTCAAGCTTCCTCCAACCAGTTTTGTGTAAAATACTCCACCCTCTGCATCGGGTACCAGTCTAGTCGAAAAGTTCTGTTCACTGTGAGCTTGAAATCTCCACAGAGTCAAACAGAATTGTTTGGCTTCATTACAGGCACCACAGGTACGGCCCATTCCGCAAACTGCACCGGGCGTATGACCCCCAGATCTTGCAGGCACCGAATCTCCACGTTAACCTTGGCAAGTAATGCATAAGGAACAGCCCTCGCCCTACAATATCAGGGCTGAACATTCAGGAGGATCCACATAGATATGGGCCTTGGCACCCTTTCTCGTGCCCAGACCCTCCTGGATCATTTTGGGGTGTTTGCACAGTACATCGTATAGATTCCTGGTACCCATCTGAAAAACCTGTTGCCACTTGTAACAGAGAACTCGTAACCAGTCTCGTCCCAACAAATTTGGCCCCGATCCCTACACCACAACCAAGGGAAGATGGATCGACTGCTGCCCATGCATTACTGGAGTCACGGTGGTCCCCACGATATTCTTTATTTTGTTTTTAAAAAAAATAAATTTAAGAGTACCCAAATACCTTTTTTCCAATTAAGGGGCAATTTAGCGTGGCCAATCTACCTAACCTGCACATCTTTGCGTTGTGGGGGTGAAACCCATGCAGACACTGGGAGAGTGTGCAAACTCCACAGGGACAGTGACCCAAGGCCGGGATTTGAACCCAGGTCCTCAGCGCCATAGTCCCAGTGCTAACCACTGTGCTGTGTGCCGTCCCCACGATATTCTAAGGCTCACTGGTATAGGTTGCTAACCTCCCTTTGGTGTTGCGCAATGTCAACGGCATGATCCATGTGCGAAGTCGGCAAAATGTGTGATGGTCCACGATGGAGACAACAGCGCCAACATCCATTTCCATTATCACGGGGTAACCATTGACTTGTAACGTGACCCGGATCAGTGCTACCTTCGAGGCTGTGATGCAGTTCAGCTGCATTAAACAGTACTCCTCATCCGGGGGACTCACATGCAAGGCCGTTGTTCATGGTGATCTTGGCTGCTGTGGATGCTGTTCTCTGCACCGAAACTGGTGGCTCTGACCATCATGAGTTCTCCGACCACACATTTGACAATGTGGACAGCTCTCGCCTTCATCCTCGGGGGAGGTATACCCCTCCCCCAACTCCTCACTGTCAGCGGCAGCTCTTGCGGTCCTGGCCCAGCTGCGGAGTTGCCTCTGGGGCTGTCCTTTTGGAGGAGGTCTGGTCAGACCGGCACTGCCCTTGATGCAGAGGAGTTCGAAATGAAGGGCGAGCTAAACTATGGACCCCTGCAGTTTCTGCACTCCTTTCTCCACGTGCTCTCGGCACAGCGAAAGCTCGATGGCCTATTTCAAATCCAAGGTGGGCTCTGCCAACAACTTGCTCTGAGTAGTTGTGTTGTTTATACCGCACACTAGCCTATCCCTCAACATTTCTGGGAGGGACGGCCCAAACTCTCTCTGTTCAGCTAGATGTCTTAGGCGGGTCAAGAGGTTAGTGACTGATTCACCTGGAGACCACAACGTTATATTAAAATGATACCACTGCATAATGACGGAAGGCTTGGGGTCATTCAGAAACCAAAGTGACCAGCTCATCAAAGAATTTGGAGACCCGTGCAGACCGATAAGTCAGACTTTTTATGGTCCCAAAAGTCAGGTCCCCGCGGGCGAGCAGGAGGATGACTTTCTGAGTATCTTCCCCCAAAATCCTATTCGGCTGGAAGAAACGCCTCATCCGCTCCACATACTGGTTCTAGTCTAACAGGCTTGCATCAAAGGCTTCAAATTTGCCGAATAGCGGCATGTTGAACTATTATGACTCTACACTCTATGAAAGCAAATTAACAGGCGGTTCCACAAGCGAGTCCGGAGTTTCCTTTTTCCCTCGTCGCCAGCTTAGTAACTTGAGGAAGCCAGCGGTAAGAGAAGTGAGGTTTATCTAACTATATACAATATTCTGCTTAAGGCAGCAACTCACTTCCAGTACAGTCCTTGTTGGGAGAACTAACCACTCCAGGCCCTGCTTTGGGCCGTCTTTTATGGTCATTTGTGTCGAGCTGTGTGGCCTACACAGGAAACTCGTGTTCCAGAAGTCCAGCAGGGAGATTAATGATTTCCACGTGGTCCTCGTGGGGTTATGACAGTAAGCTATTTTCTTTATGATAAAGTTAGTAATACTGCGTTAGTAATAAAGTTTGTTTTAATACACCGTATCCCGATTTGTGTGTGGTATCACTCTGGAGCGAAGTATCCTTTCCTTACAAATTAAGTAAACATTCAGGTTTCTGTCGGGTATCCTTGCAACTGTTGGGGTCTGGTCCAGGATTGTAATACATCATTCAGTGGTATAATAGCTGTTCTGTGTCTCAGCTCCATTTAGAAGTATTGGGTCCATGTTCCCTTGTATCTTAACTGAGCAAATGATTTCAATCTTGTAATTGACATAACATCCACAGCTTTTTGGAGGCGATAGGTCCGTACAAGATCCTTGTTTGAACAATTCTCCCTGATTTCACTCCCAAATTGGCCTAGCTCTAATTTTAAGGTTATGTCTTTTTGTTCTGGATTCCCCTCGGAGGAAATATCTTTTAGACTCTACCCCATCAAATCCCTCTATCATTTGATGCAAGTCAAGTTTATGTATGTTGTATTTATAATTTAATCTTTAAGCCCAGGCATCATTCGGGGAAATCTGTGCAGTGCCTCCTCCAAGGTCAATGTAGTATTTTTTTCTCTGAGGCACTCTGATGGGGTCTGAACAAGGCTTTGTAAAAGTGAAGCATTACTTCCTCACCATTGTATTGCAATCTCCTTGAAATCAAGGCCAATGTTCCATTGGTTAATTGCTTTACAAAAAATTATGCTCTAGATTCGAAAGAATTGAATCCAAATACTTTTGTTCCTGCACAGTTCCTACTCTTTTACTATTCAGAAATTATTCTGATTTATCTTCCTTGGGCTCAAAAATAAAAATGACCTCGCGGTTCCTGTTGTGGAATTCAATCTGACAAAGTTCTGGCATCTTGTTTAATCTATGCATCCCATTGTAACATTTTTGCTCCCATCTAAATTTCTTACTCCTAATTTAGTGCTATCTCAAACTTCTTTACACATCTCTCCATTCTTTAATCCATGGCATTAATATGTATTGTGGAAAACTAAGGTCCCTATACAGATCAATGGAATAATGCCATGCTTGTAATGTGTAATTGTGTAAATAAATATAAAAGTATGTGAAGGTTATCTCCAATTCTATTCTTCAACTGGTTTTCTGGATTAGAGCATTGTTGCAGAAAGTTATTGCTTATACAAAGAACAAAGAAAAGTACAGCACAGGAACAGGCCCTTCAGCCCTCCAAGCCTGCGCCGACCATGCTGCCCGTCCAAACTAAAATCTTCTACACTTCCAGGGTCTGTATCCCTCTATTTCCATCCTATTCATGTAAACATCACTATCGTCCCTGCTTTCACCACCTCCTCCGGCAGCATGTTTCAGGCACCCACTACCTTCTGTGTAAAAAAAAAACAAAAAAAAACTTGCCTTGTACATCTCTAAACCTTGCCCCTCGCACTTTTAACCTATGTCCCCCAGTAAATGACCCTTCTACCCTGGGAAAAGTCTCTGACTATCCACTCTGTCTATGCCCCTCATAATTTTGTAGACCTCTATCAGCTCGCCCCTCAACCTCCATCGTTCCAGTCAGAACAAACCGAGTTTATCAACCTATCCTCATAGCTAATGCCCTCCATACCAGGCAACATCCTGGTAAATCTCTTCTGCACCCTCTCTAAAGCCTCCACATCCTTCTGGTAGTGTGGCGATCAGAATTGAACACTATACTCCAAGTGTGGCCTAACTAAGGTTCTATACAGCTGCAACATGACTTGCCAATTCTTATACTCAATGCCCCGGCCAATGAAGGCAAGCATGCCGTATGCCTTCTTGACTACCTTCTCCACCTGTGTTGCCCCTTTCAATGACCTGTGGACCTGTACACCTAGATCTCTCTGACTGTCAATACTCTTGAGGATTCTACCATTCACTGTATATTCTCTACCTGTATTAGACCTTCCAAAATGCATTACCTCATATTTGTCCGGATTAAACTCCATCTCCCATCTCTCCGCCCAAGTCTCCAAACAATCTAAATCCTGCTGTATCTCTGACAGTCCTCATCACTATCCGCAATTCCACCAACCTTTGTGTCGTCCGCAAACTTACTAATCAGACCAGTTACATTTTCCTCCAAATCATTTATATATACTACGAACAGCAAAGGTCCCAGCACTGATCCCTGCGGAACACCACTAGTCACAGCCCTCCAATCAGAAAAGCACCCTTCCATTGCTACTCTCTGCCTTCTATGACCTAGCCAGTTCTGTATCCATCTTGCCAGCTCACCTCTGATCCCGTGTGACTTCACCTTTTGTACCAGTCTGCCCTGAGGGACCTTGTCAAAGGCTTTACTGAAGTCCATATAGACAACATCCACTGCCCTACCTGCATCAACCATCTTTGTGACCTCCTCAAGTTAGTGAGACACGACCTCCCCTTCACAAAACTGTGCTGCCTCTCGCTAATACATCCACTTGCTTCCAAATGGGAGTAAATCCTGTCTCGAAGAATTCTCTCCAGTAATTTCCCTACCACTTATGTAAGGCTCACCGGCCTGTAGTTCCCTGGATTATCCTTGCTACCCTTCTTAAACAAAGGAACAACATTGGCTATTCTCCAGTCCTCCGGGATATTACCTGAAGACGGTGAGGATCCAAAGATTTCTGTCAAGGCCTCAGCAATTTCCTCTCTTGCCTCCTTCAGTATTCTGGGGTAGATCCCATCAGGCCCTGGGGACTTATCCACCTTAATATTTTTTTAAGACGCCCAACACCTCGTCTTTTTGGATCTCTACACACCCTTCTCCCGACTCAACATCCACCAATTCCTTCTCTTTGATGAATACTGATGCAAAGTATTCATTTAGTACCTCGCCCATTTCCTCTGGCTCCACACATAGATTCCCACCCCTGTCCTTCAGTGGGCCAACCCTTTTCCTGGCTACCCTCTTGCTTTTTATGTACGTGTTAAAAAGCCTTGGGATTTTCCTTAACCCTATTTGCCAATGACTTTTCGTGACCCTTTTTAGCCCTCCTGACTCCTTGCTTAAGTTCCTCCCTACTTTCCTTATATTTCACACAGGCTTTGTCTGTTCCCAGCCTTCTAGCCCTGACAAATGCCTCCTTTTTCTTTTTGACAAGACCTACAATATCTCTCGTTATCCAAGGTTCCCGAAATTTGCCATATTTATCCTACAGGAACATGCCGGTCCTGAGTGCCGATAGATGAATGAAATATAAACATTTTTTTTTATACAGCTGCACAATACAAGCACACACCTCCCATCCCAACAACCACCGTTTTAGTCTGTTTCTATTTATAGGGATTCAATTGAATCACCAGTTAATGCCCACCACCTGCATACAGTAACAAAACACTTGTCATATCCTGTCAATCAGAGAACATTCTCTTTAATCATATCCCCAATAGAGCATTGTGCTGCTTCTGCTCTGTACTTATTTGTTAACTGTACAGCAGTTGTTTATTTCTTTATTTTGACTGCAAACTGATTCACCATTAATACTTAATTTTGGTAAGGGGCAGCACAGTGGCGTAGTGGTTAGCACTGCTGCCTCATGGTGTCGAGGACCCGGGTTCGATCTCGGCCCGGGTCACTGTCCGTGTGGAGTTTGCACGTTCTCCCTGTGTCTACGTGGGTCTCACCCCCACAACCCAAAAATATGTGCCGGGTAGGTGAATTGGCCACGTTAAATTACCCCTTAATTGTAAAAAAAAGAATTGGATACTGTATAAATGTATTTTTTAAAATACTTAATTATGGGTATGATGGATTTAATTTGATTTCTTTCAGTTAATATTGTTTAGTTCATGGAGCCTTTTGTTAATGCCAGTATTCATTTATTTAGTTTTAAATTACTTTGTAGAGGTTTTCTGCCTTGCCTCTTATTTATTAATTCTTCCTCTAGTCTTCGCTATTCCTGGCTCAATTTGTCACTAATCCGTTCTGCTCTCCTCTCAGCACAAACTGAAAACTATGAATTATCAGGTAATCTGTTTTTAGTAAATTTAGCAGAGGGCTGAATGTTGGCTGGGTTATCTCTGGAGCTCCTTCCTCTTACTCAAATAGTACCATTGGATTGTTTATACCACCTGAGTAAAAGGACAAAACTTTAGTCTAATGTCCTGTCTAAAAAATGATACATGAGTTTATAAGATATATAGGAGAAGAATTAGGCAATTTGACCCATCGAGTCTGCTCCGCTATTCGATCATAGCTGATATGTTCCTCATCCCCATTCTCCTGCCTTATCCCCATAACCCCAGACGTTCAAGAAATCCCCTTATTGATCATGAACACCATATTTGTGCTTGTGGTGCCGTTACCTACAGTGCTACAGACCATGAGCTGGATGGTGAAATCAGCCAGAGTAGAACTTGAGGAACACATGAACTAGGAGCAGGAGTAGGTAATTCAACCTCTCAGGCCCACTCTACCATTCAATACAATCACGGTTGATCTCATCCTAGCCTTAACTCCACCGTACTGTCCATTTTCCATCACCCCTCAACTCATCACTCATTAAAAATCTGTCTAACTGCTCCTTAAAATACCTCTCACAAAGTAACAATCCCATAGTATGCAGTGGTGAAGAAGATATTTATTGCTTGTGTAGCAGGGAGAAAGATCAAGTACTTAGTTTCTTTAGTTTTTCAAAGGAACTTGGTTCTAAGCTTCACTGTTACATGTGTTCAAATTAAGCCAGTTGTATAATTACAAGAGAGTTTTGTTGTGTCTTTTAGAAGTTATGCTTTTTGTAAACTGTTAATGAAAAGTAATTTTCTGTTTGTTTAGATTCTAAAAGAGGGTGGTTATATGTGCATGAAACAGATGGTTTCAATTCTAGTCTTGTCCTTGGGTGTTTCAAGCCTCCTACTCTTTTGTAAGAGATGCTGGGTGGCAGAATATTTTTACATTGTGACATGTTGTTGCTTCATAAAAAATACTTAATTGAATGCTGAAATGACAGACCTTTATGAATTTTTATGTGTGTGTCTATTTCCCCAACCTTTCATCTTTGCATTGATTCATAATGCCAATAGGTACAACTGAGAGGGTGTGCAGAAAGTTAGATATGTAGGGAATAGATTCTATGCAGTGTTTTTAAGGCAGCAGCCAGTCAGATATTTGGTATGATTTCAACATCCTGACTATTCGATATCCATATAACTAAAGGAAGGGAGAAAAGAGGCACGATAAATGGTCATTAAATTTATTGAAAAAAATTCACAGCTACACCAGACATCACCGGAAATTCATGCAGTGCTGGAACAGAGCAGCGACCAAAGTTAATTTAGCAAGTTTCCATTTAAAACATAATTTTTCCCTGAGTACTTTCCAAAACAAATTGAATGGGGAATTCTTACTACAGCAGTTTCACTCTGATATTCTAGTCATTGTCATCAATTTTCTCTCTTCCATTCTCTTGATGGAATTTACATTTTGTCAGGTATGATTGCATGGGTACCAGGCATCCAATGCAACCACACCCAAGTGACCAGGAGTTGAACCTGAAACCTTACTGGTCTGTTTGACAGGTATTTACTTTGCTGAGACATTAGGGAAGCCCACTCCAGGTTTAAATCAAAGTGTCCTGAGCAGAGATCGATAATCATTATAATTAACTAGTTTAATATTTATGTTTACATTGGATGGATATGGAAAAGCAAATAATTTACTTTTATCTTTTCCACTTGCAATGCTATATGTTTGTTTCTATCCTGCATTCTTCTGTTGCCTGATCAATCTATGGCTCTGTGCTGTCTTTGGTATGAAGCAGTTTTTGTCACTGTTTTGTAGACTTATCCATGGCCATCATTGTTATCTGTCAAAGAGAACAATGATATGAGAACACCTTTCTTCATGTTTCTCCTACATGTGCCTTTTAATTTCCATCCAACTTGAATTTCATTGTTATGCCTTTGTGATTATATCCGTGCCTTTGATGACCCATCTGGTCTTTTAGGGAAGGAAATCTGTCATCCTACCTGGTCTGGCCTACATGTGACTCCAGACCCACAGCAATGTGGTTGACTCTTAAATGCCCACGGAAATGGCCTAGCAAGCCACTCAGTTGTATTCAATCGCTGCAAAACCACAAAAAAGGAATCAAACCGGACGCAACACCTGGCATCGAACCAAGCACTGGAAAACGGCAATGGCAAACACAACCCTGCCGACTTTGCAAAGTCCTCTAACATCTTGGGGCTTGTGCCAAAGTTGGGAGAGCTGTCTCACAGGCTAGTTAAGCAATAGCCTGACATAGTCATACTCACAAAATCATACCTTACAGACAATGTCCCAGACACCGCTATACTATTCCTGGGTATGTCCTGTCTCACTGGCAGGACAGCCCCAGCAGAGGTGGGAGTTGCCATGGGAGACCTCAACATCAACTCTGGACCCCATGAATTCTCATGGCTTCAGGTTAAACATGGGCAAGGAAATCTCCTGCTGATTGCCATGTACCAGCCACCAATCGCTGATGAATCAGTACTCCTTCATGTTGAACACCACTTGGAGGAAGCACTGAGGGCGGCAAGGGCACAGAATATGCTGAGGGTGGGGGACTTCAATGTCCATCACCAAGAGTGGCTTGGTAGTGCCACCACAGACAGAGCTGTCCGGGTCCTCAAGGACATCACTACTAGACTGGACTGCAGCAGGTGGTGAGGGATCCAACAACAGGACAAAACATACTTGACCTCCTCACCAATCTGTCTGCTGCAGATGCATCTGTCCATGACAGTATTGGTAGAAGTGACCACCGCACAGTCCTTGTGGAGATGAAGCCCCATCTTCACAATGAGTATAACCTCCATCTAGCACCGTGCTTAATAGGATAGACTTCCAACAGATCTAGCAACTCCATGAGGTGCTGTGGGCCATCTGCAGCAACAGAATTGTATTCAACCACAATCTGCATCTTCACGGTCAGGCATATCCCCCACTCTACCGTTACCACCAAACCAGGGGATCAATCCCGGTTCAATGAAGAATGCAGGAGAGCATGCCAGGAGCAACATCAGGCATACCGAAAAATGAAGTGTCAACCTGGTGAAGCGACAACACAGGGTTACTTGTGTGCCAAACAGCATAAGCAGCAAGTAGTAGACAGAGCTTAGCGAATCCACAATGAACGCATCAGCTCTAAGCTCTGGTGCTGCCACATCCAGCCGTGAATGGTGGTGGACAAGTAAAGAACTCACTGGAGGAGGAGGTTCCACGAATATCCCCATCTTCAAAGGTGGAGGAGCCCAGCACAGGTGCAAAAGACAAAACTGAGGCATTTGTAACAATCAGCCAGAAGTGGATGATCCATCTCGGTCTGCTCCAGAGGTCCCCAGTATCGCAGATGTCCGTCTTCAGCCAATACGATTCACTCCAAGTGATATCAAGAAATGGCTGAAGCATAGAATCCCTTGCCATGCAGAAGGAGGCCATTTGGCCCATCGAATCTGCACTGACCCTCTGAAAGAGCACCCCAATCCCCCACCCTATCCCTGTAACCCCATCTAAGGACAATTTAGCATATGCAATCCACCTAACTTGCACATCTTTGGACTGTGGGAGGAAACCGGAGCACCCGGAGGCAACCCACGCAGACTCGGGAAGAATGTGAAAACTTAACACAGTTGCCCGAGGTTGGAATCAAACCCGGGTCCCTGGTGCTGTGAGTCAGCAGTGCTAACCACTGTGCCGCCTCTGGATACTACAAAGGCACTGGATATTACAACGGCTAGAGGCCTTGATAATATCCTGGCAATAGTACTTCAGACTTGAGCTCCAGAACTTGACGCACCCGTTGCCAAGCTGTTCCAGTACAGTTACAACACTGGCATGTACCCTGCAATGTGGAAAGTTGCCCAAGTGTGTCCTGCACACACAAAACAGGACATGCCAGTCTACTCTCCATCATTAGCAAAGTGATGGAATCATCAACAGTGCTTTCAAGCGGCACTTACTCAGCAATAACCTGCTCACGGATGGACAGTTTGGGTTCCGCCAGGGTCACTCAGCTCCTGACCTCATTACAGCCTTGGTTCAAGCATTGACAAAAGAGCTGAACTCCAGAGTTGATGTGAGGGTGACTGCCCTTGACATCAAGGCAGAATTTGACCGAGTATGGCATCAAGGAGCCCTAGCTAAACCGGAGTCAATGGGAATCAGCGGGAAAACGCCACTGGTTGGACTCATACTTGGAACAAAGGAAGATTGTTGTGGTGGTTGGAGGTCAATCATCTCAGCTCCAAGACATCACTGCAGGTGTTCCTCAGGGTAGTGTCCTCGGCCCAACCATCTTTAACTGCTTCATCAATGACCTCTCTGACATCATAAGGTCAGAAGTGGGATTGTCTGCAGATGACTGCACAATGTTCAGCGCTATTCACAACAGGAGCTCTACGGTCTGGGCCTCGGGGAGTATCGCCGGTCTACCTCCAGTATGGAGTCGACTCGCTGTTGCCTAGCCGCCCTCTCTTCCCTGCCCCTTTGTGCTTTAAAGACAATTTCTCCCCTGATCACAGCATTCAGCACCTCCCACAAAGTGGAGGGTGAGACCTCCCCATTCTGATTGTTAGTAGTATACACGTCTATGGCCTGTGATATTTTAACACTAAAAGCCTTGTCGGCCAGGAGGGCCATGTCCACTCTCTCTCTCGCCCTCACTGGCGGGGATGTCCACCATGGTCTTTTTTTACCCCCGTGTCGTCCCGGTTGGGAGCGAACACGTTAACGAGGGCGTCTCTTGGAGGAAGACTGTCTGCTTTCATGTTTTGCATCTCTTGGAGGAAGACTATGTCGGCTTTCGTGTTTCTCAGGTGGGTGAAGATTCTGGATCTTTACACTGGGTCATTGAGTCCCCCGACATTCCAGGTGATAATCCTGGTGGGGGGTTTCTGTCACCCCCTTCCTGCGGGATCAACCATACTTACCTGATGTGCTTTCCCTTCCTTAGGGGCCGTCCAAAATGGCCGTGGTCACTGTTCTCCCCATGAGGTCGGGCCCCTGGGTTTCGTGGTTTCCCTTTGTCCACGGGGTACTTGGCCAGGTCAGCCCCAATGTCCTGATAAATCTGGATCTTGTGACCTCCCCAGCTGCAGTTTTTGAACTGCCTGGTCCAGCGCAGGATTCTTTGCTGGTCCTGGTAGCTGTGCGTTTTTGCACTTAGCCCCCTCGGCTATTCCCTGGTTTTGGGGTTTCGTCGGAGCGAATGATGCGCTCTGTCGATTTCTGGTGGGTTGTGGAAGCTGTCCCTCCCTACCAGGTTACCCAGCATTTGAATGACATATTCTGTGGGGTTCCTATCATCGATCCCCTCCGATCCGTAGATTCAGCCACCCCGACTGGTTCTCCTGGTCCTCAACCTTTCCTCTCAGGTTGCCCTGTGTCACTACCCGCCTTGCCAGCTCTTTTTCCAGGGTGATGATCCAGTCGTTCTGGTCCGTTGCAGCCCTTTCCAGGTCCTTAATCGATGCCTCTTGGGCCTCCTGTCGCCTTTCGGCTTTGCCCAGGGCCATCTGCATGTTTGCCAGCGCTTCGGCCACCGCAGCTTGTATGTCTGCTTTCGTCTCATCTCAGTGTTCCCTCAACTCTCTTGAGAAAGATGTCTTCCACCCATCCCCTGGTGAGGTGCTTCTCGTGCAGCGGGTTAGTTCCTCTCGCTCTGACAAAGTCTGCGTTTTGCCGCCTCATGTGCCGGTCTGCTCGGTCGATTGCTGTTTTTCCAGGCTCTTTATAATAATCTTTATTGTCACAAGTAGGCTTACATTAACACCGCAATGAAGTTACTGTGAAAAGCCCCTAGTCGCCACATTCCGGCACCTGCTCAGGTACACAGAGAAAATTCAGAATGTCCTAATTACCTAACAGCACATTTTTCGGGATTTGTGGGAAGAAACCGGAGCACCCGGAGAAAACACACGCAGACACGGGAAGAACATGCAGACTTCGCACAGACAGTGACCCAAGCTGGGAATCGAACCTGGCACCCTGGAGCTGTGAAGCCACAGTGCTAACTACTGTGCTATCATGCCTCCCTAACTCATCCCACTCCTGGTCTTCACTCGTCCTCTGGGTGGCCATTATTTGACATCTTCCCTTCTGACATCTTCACGGTGTGGGGATGGTTTGCCTCGTTTGCAGGCGTTTTTCGGGCAAAAAATGCCAAATCTTCAGGTTCGCGGGAGGAGAGCCACCTGATGTGCGACTTCTCAGAACATCCCCGTCATTGGATGTCAGAGGATGAGTGGGTTCTCAATGGGAGTGGAGGACAAGTGTGAGCGGTGCTTTCATGGACCCGCTAACCATATGCTCTGGTCGTGTCCAAGGATGATAAGCTTTTGGATCTCCTTCTTTAACGCCATGTCAGCGATTCTTAACACTGACCTGGAGCCTTGTTGTAGGTGCCCATTTTCAGGGTGTCAGGTTCACCAGGGCTGCAAATCAGGGTGAAGGTGGATGTTCTTGCCTTTGCCTCATTGATAGACCGCAGGTGAGTTCTGCTGGGGTGGAGATCTTCTCTGCCCAGTGCCTCGGCCTGATTGAATGACCTCATGGAATTATATATCTGGAAAAGATCAAGTACACCATTAGGGGATCAGTGGAGGGGTTCTACCTGAGGTGGCAGCCATTCATTTCCTACTTCAGAAAAATAATCACTATCAGACATTAAGGCGGTGTAGTTATTATTATTGGGGGTGGGTTATTTTAGTCCTTCTTTGGGTGGGATTTATAAGTTCGGTTGAGTGCTTTTTTTCATTTTTGTTTACTTTTGTACGATATTGCACTATTTGATATTCGTTTTCTGGGCTGTTTATAATGTGTTTATTATAAATAAAAGAAAATTTCATTAAAAATCTTTTTTTAACAAGTGAAAGTATGAAATGTTACTTACATGCAAAATGAGACTCCCAAAACACAAGAAAGCAAGACCATCTCAATGAAACTCCTCAGCTTTCCTTTCTTATACTGCTGCGTCTCCGATTTACTATCTTCCCAAAAAGGTCATTTTTTGACAAAAATGTCTAATATTCAGTGAGAGTAAATGTATAATTTTTTAAAAGAAAGCTGGCTTTTGAGAATGAACATGACTACAAATTCTCTTCAGAAAAGTTGTTGGAAATAGTTTTGTGTTTGTCAACTGTAATTATATTTTTCTGAAATCCTCATGACAACCCTAAATAGATCTTTTATATGAAGCCTTGGAATTTTTAGACATTAAATATTTCATCTTTAGCATTTGCAGACTTTGTTCATACATAACATGCTCACATTTTTGCCTTATAACAGGATTTGCTCGCAACTTGTCAGAGGGCAGCAATGCAAATTACACAGAATATGTGGCCACTAGGTGGTATCGATCACCTGAGCTACTGCTTGGGTAAGTCGTTGAGCTGCTCCACAGTTGTCAATTGAAAGATTATTGTAAATATCAAATTTCTTCAGGGGACTTGTTAAAAATGAAATGAGGACAAACTGAAATTATGTAACGTATAGGGAAATCCAGTGAGTTATCCTTAGACTCGTGACAAAGTGAATCTTTTGAGGGCTGTGGTAGACTAGGAAGCCAGTTGTTGTCGCCAGTTAATGTCAGAACTGATGTTCTTGACAAATCCAGCATTGGGAAGTGGCTAATTTGGAGGACATATTCTGTTTTGTTCCAGCAGTGCCAAACTTCTTTAAAAAACAGGAAAAAGGATGAAATAATGGGAACATTAAACATGTCTTAAAAATATATGTATCTTTTCCAATGAAACATTTCTGTAATTATGTGATGGATAACAAGTGCTATATTGTATTTCTAGCTCATTTAGCTGGAAGGCTGAGAACAGTAAACACATCAGAATTGAGATTGAAATTATATTAAGACTTAATTGATTGCACACTGCAAAGCTCATCCTCTTGGGAGAACACCACTTCACTGAACTCTAATTCTAATTCGGGATTTGCTTTGCATGTGATGGGTACATGTGAGAGAGGAAGGTCACTGATTAAGCCAATGCAGTTATACAGATTCAAGCAATGAAAATCGTCGGCTGATAACAAGAAAATAAAGGTTCAACATCAAAATAGTGTAGCTGCACCATTGTGAACAAGTGCTCAACTTCTCTGTGTGCACCAAAATTTCCACTTTATGGTGAGCTGCACCTGGCCTTCCTGTACTCCAACCAGATGGACCATACATCGGGCTCTTTGGGTAAACCTTTTATGTGTCTACAACCAATTTTGACAATAAACGGACAGTAGGGTTGCTGAGAAATTGTAGATTTGTTGGCGTCTTGCCCCTCGCCTGAGGTGTGGTGATCCTCCGGTTACATCACCACCAATCAGCTCTCCCCCTCAAAGGGGAAAACAGCCTGTGGTCATCTGGGACTACGGCAACTTTACTTTTACCTCGTGCAGTAGACGGGCAAGTTCACTTTTATGTGGGACTTAGTGGCATGTTTAGGTTACTGATTCCTGATATGTGAATGTGTGAGAGGTAGGGGGAAGGGACTAACGCAACTAAAGTCATTTCCAACATTTTCCAAACCGACGAAAACACAGTAAAAATATCATCCATCAAGTTGAATTTGAGTTGCCGTCAGCTGTGAGAGACAGAAATCTCATTAATCAGTGCCGTATCATAACACTGAACCCAATATAAAAGAAGGGGGAAGAGAACCACTGATGACCAAGCCATTTATTAACTATTTACTAACTGGGGGACATGTCCCAGACGCAGGTGGACATTGCCGAGGCAGTCCACAGCATGTCCCAGACACAGGTGGACATCATTGGGGCACTCAAGGGCGTGGCTCAGTCACTGAGGAGCATCACCAATGGCGACAACACCATGGTGCAGACAACGGGGATGCGTCAGGGCCAGCAGGGCCGGATGACGCAGAGACCTCTGGAGCTCACTCCAGCAGCCTCTCCGCCCATGGAGTCCGCAGGGCCCTACGGGCAATGTGTGGGAGGAGGGAGCACTGGAGCCCAACCTAGTGCCTTCCACAGGGACAAGGTGGCGGTTTTCATCTTGCCCGAATCCCCGCCTCCTGACACCGGCATGTCTCAAGGTCAGTGGGCAGAACAGGGTGGCACGGTGGTGCCAGTCACACCGGTAAGTTGGCTGGGGCCCTCTGGCTCCAGGGGCATTAAAGGCCACAGGGCGTGAGAAGTAGCAGGCGATCCCAACTCTGATGTACATCCTGGGGACACACCTAGTGGCAGAACACGGAAGCTGGAGAAGATAGAGGGTCACTGAGCGGGCACTGGGAGTGGGGTACCATCTGTCGCTAGGGACAGTGAGAGTTTTCAATGTTCACAAGTAAAACATGTTACACCTGTTATGGGCCAGGGCTTAGAAACTCCAAAATGTATTATGAAGCTCAACTGATCTATAACTTTTATGTAGAATTTGGCTAGGATGAGCACAAGAGCCTTCACTTCAGGTGTGATTCATCAGACTTCCAAGGCACTTTTATCAAAACAAAGTTTAATATAAGAATGTAGTTAACATATATCAAACACTTAGCAAGAATTTGTTATCAATTACAAACATGAAAAAAGCATGACAGCTACAGTGATCTATGTATATAACTCTTATTATATCCCCCTTAGCTGTTCCAATTCAATACAAAATCCAATAAAACCAAAACCCCTTTCAAGGGCATGGCCGAGCACACCCTAATCTCACTTGAATAGGGCTGGTCCTTTCCTTGAGATTCTGGTCCAGTTTTCAACCAGCAGATTCAAAACTCCTTATGGAAAGCAACTCTAGCTTTAAGGTTACCAAGGCAGTTTGCCACACCTACTGTGCTTTCAGTTCACTAGAACAGCTTTAAAATAAAACTGAGAAAACAGGGAAACTTCCTGCAGTACAAATGAACAAACCGAAAATAAAACCAAAAACTAAGCCCCCTCTCAGCTGACAGCCACAGCCCAGCTCCACCCACAAATGACATCACTGAAGCCATGCTGCAAGCCATGTGGTAAAACAAAACCTTTCTTAAAGGGTCACTCACATGACACATCTGATACATGCAAAGCCTCTGTCATGTTATTCCTCACAGCGGGCCGGCTTGCGCCCCCAGAGCTTGCCTCATAGCGGGTTATCATCACTTACCTGCCTTATATAATGGCCCACTGACAGTGCCGACACAGGCCCATCATCCTGGGGTGACGTTGCACAGATCCTGGAAGGGTGGAACAGGGTAGTGGGGGAGGGAGGTGGGGTGTGTGAGAGGGTTGGGAAGGGAAGGTAGAAATCGGTGGTGGAGGTGGTTAATGGGGGAGGGGGTGATTGGGGAGAGTTTGGGGGGGGAGGTGGGGAAGGATGATGGGGGGGGAATTGGTGGAGAGGGGTGAGCTGACAGATAAAGTCTCTTCCTATGAGAAGCAGGAAAGGATGAGGGCCCCTCATCCTCCTCTGCTGTCGCCCTCCCCCTGCTGTGCCAGGTTGTGTTGGGCAAGGCAGACCATCACAAAGCGGGAGACCCTCTGAGGGGGTGGAGGAGGGGGTTATGTACTGGAGAGCACCGCCAGAGCTGTCCAGGCATCGGAACCGCATTTTGTGCAGTCCAATGTACCGCTCAATGATAGCACAGGTGGCAGCAGGGGACTCGTTAAATTGGGGATCTGTAACGCTATCTGGCCTCCGCACTTTAGTTATCAGCCAGGACCTTGGTGGGTACCCCTTATACCACAAAAGCCAACCTGTCATCCTGGGGTGGCCCTCGAAGATGTCAAGAATCTCCCAGGATGTAGCTGTTGTGCACGCTCCCTGGGATGCATGCAAACGTGCATGATCCGGAAGTGGTGGTCGCACACGTGTTGAACATTCAGGGAGTGAAACCCCTTCCTGCTAATGAAGGGCACTCCCTGATGCACTGGTGGGTGCAAGGTGACATGTATGCCATCAATGACCCCTTGGACCTGGGGCATCCCAGCAATGGTGGAGAATCCTGTTGCCCGGGCATCTTGATGGGCTTCATCCAGCTCAAAGTTTATTTAGTCAGTTGATGGGTATACAGGGCACCCGTGACTTCATAGATGTACTTGTGGGCTTTCGCTTGTGAAATGCTGCACAAGTCCCCGCTCGAGACCTGGAATGAATCCGTTGCGTAAATGTTCAGGGCTCTGGTGGCCATCACGGTCACCGGCAGCACATGCTGTCCGTCATCTAATCGAACGGACAGCGATGCCTGTACACCTTAGGCCCCTCCCCGGCCTGATGGGGAGCCAGGTCTGCAGGGTGTGCGGCAGCCCCCTGCACATGTGGTGCTGCCTGGAGTCTGCATCATCGCTGCTGATGCTTTCTCCAGCATCTGGCTGCCTGGGCTGCCACCAGCACCACGAGGGCTGTTGCTGCGGAGTCAACAACACCATCCATATAGTATCTGTAAGGAATTGGAGCATGAGACCCTGGCAATCAGTTAGGGCTTCCACCCGGGACCTCAAATCTTTCAAGCCTGCCTCACCCATACCATATCCCACCTTCTCTGAGTGCCTTCCACTGAGCCAGTTATGCTGGGGACTGCATTCATACCTCTGCCAGGAACACCCCCGGGACCGTGCTACAGTGTTCTCCCCGATCCACTGGTTGCGGGGATATCTCCACTGCTGAAGCCCAGGTCCAGAGTATTGATTGTTGGCTGCCATCTCTGTGGTGTTGACACCTCCAAGGTTCAAGCAAAATGTCCAGGCCTCACAGTGTGATTGGAACCCTCGGCTGAGGCATGACACACAAACCCACGAGAATGCCTTGGGAGCTGGGAAGTGCTCACAAAACTAACAATGCTCATTCCTTATTGGATTTTTATAGGCTGACCTGATTAATACTACACTCCTGTATGCTTCATCCGATGCCGGTGTCTATGTATTTACATTGCGTACCTTGTGTTGCCTTATTATGTATTTTATTTTATTTTCATGTACCAAATGATCTGTTTGAGCTGCTCGCAGAAAAATACTTTTCACTGTACCTCGGTACACGTGACAATAAACAAATCCAATCCAATCCAATAGCCAATGGCTGCTCACAGTCAGAGGGAGTTAAAGTGACCGTCAGCATACAACCACAAACAGGGCTCTGTCCTGGAAGTGTTTGATGGGTCAGACAGCTGTAGTTGCCCCTGTTATGAGTATACATAAGTTGGGGATGGTCTGTCGGACCTGGAGGCGACCCCTGACCAATGGCGCCCCCCCCCCCCCCAACACTGGGGCAGCAGCACCAGTGCCTCTGGGCTGCATGCCCGAAAATTACAGTGGCTACTCACCTCCTCTGATCTCCTCAGTCGCCATTGCGTGAGGTTCCCATTTTTAAATTGGAGCCCCAAAACTGCGTCTGCGTGACTTCTCGCTGGGGAGCCAGTTAGTTCTCAGGAGGTGGTTAGATTGGGGTTTCATCTCATTAATGAGCAGGAGATTGGTCTTAATTGGTGCCTTGCCACGTCGAGGTGGGTTCCGGAACTCGCCAGCAGGAGCGGAGGCTGGTTAGATCGCAAACTGATTAGCGCCCGGCATGTTCTCTTTGGCGATTTAACTGTTGCACACGAATATCCGCCGGGCATAAGCCAAGGCCGTTAAATAGCACCCCAAATGTCAAGGGGTCAACTTCTATACAGTTAATGTTTTTGAGGTGTTTATATACATGCTTGATTTAGGTCCAAATGAAATCCAACAAAGACCATTGCAATGGAAAAAAGTAGAAACCAACAGCATTAAAAAAAAAAAAAATTTTTTTAAATATTTTAATTCAATTTTAGCAAATTTTCAACAAACCCCCCCTGTTACAGAAGAAAGAAAAGGATAAAACACATAGATCAACATAGTACACTTATATTGCGAATTCCCCCAATGTACAAACTCCCCATGAAGCAATAATAAACACATACCCAAAATCCCTCTTTCTCTTCCCCCCCCCCCCCCCTCCTAACGTTCCGCTAGAAAGTCTAGGAACAGTTGCCACCGCCTGAGGAACCCTGGCACAGATCCCCGCAGGGCAAACTTTACCCTCTCCAATTTAATGAACCCTGCCATGTCGCTGATCCAGGCTTCTACGCTTGGGGGCTTCGCATCCTTCCACTGTAGCAGAACCCTCCGCCGGGCTACCAGGGACGCAAAGGCCAGAATACCGGCCTCTTTCGCCTCCTGCACCCCCGGCTCGACTGATACCCCAAATAATGCTAACCCCCCAGCTCGGCTTGACCCGGGTGTTCACCACCTTAGACACAGTCCTCGCAAAGCCCCTCCAAAACCCATCCAGTGCCAGACACGCCCAGAACATATGTGCGTGGTTTGCTGCACTCCCCGAGCACCTCACACACTTGTCCTCTACCCCATAAACCCTACTCAACCTCGCCCCTGTCATATGCGCTCTGTGGAAATCTTAAATTGTATCAGACTAAGCCTGGCGCAAGAGAAGGAAGAATTAACCCTACCCAGGCCCACAGATCCTCATCTATCTCCTCCCCAAGCTCCTCCTCCCATTTACCCTTTAGCTCCTCCACCGAGGTCCCCTCCTCTTCCTGCATCTCCTGATAGACCGCCGAGACCTTGCCTTCTCCAGCCCACACCCCCAAGAGCACCCTATCTTGAATCTTACATGCTGAAAGCAACGGAAATTCCCTCACCTGCCGTCTCACAAACGCCCTACCTTGCATGTACCTGAAGGCGTTTCCAGGGGGCAGCCCAAATTTCTCCTCCAGCGCCCCAAGGCTCGCAAACGTCCCATCTATAAACAGGTTCCCCCATTCTTTTAATTCCTGCCCGATGCCAGCTCGGAAATCCCCCATCCATTCTCCCCGGGACGAACCGATGGTTCTCTCGGATCGGGGACCAAACCGAGGCCTCTACCTCACCCCTGTGGCCTCCACTGCCCACAAATTTTCAGAGTCGCCGCCACCTCCGGACCCGTGGTGTACCTTGTCGGCGGGAGCAGCAGCTGTGCCGTCACCAGCGCTCTCAGACTCGTGCCCACACAGGACGCCATCTCCAGCCTCTTCCACGCCGCCCCCACGCCCTCCATTACCCACTTAACGGTTCATCGCCACATTGGCAGCCCAGTAGTACCCACATAGATTGGGCAACGTTAACCCTCTGTCCCTGCTATGCTCGAGAAACACCCTTTTTACCCTCGGGGTCTTATTCGCCCATACAAATCCCATGATGCTCCTACTGACCCATTTAAAAAAAGCCTTGGGGATCAGGATGGGAAGGCACTGGAACACAAAGAGGAACCGCGGAAGGACCGTCATTTTCACCGACTGCACCCTACCCGCCAACGACAGTGGCAGCATATCCCACCTTTTAAATTCCTCCTCCATCTGCTCCACCAGCCGCATCAAATTGAGCTTGTGCAGGGCCACCCAACTCCTAGCCACCTGTATCCCCAGGTACCGAAAGCTCCTTTCCGCCCTCTTCAGCGGAAGCTCGTCTATCTCCCTTCCCTGGTCCCCTGGGTGTATCACAAAGAGCTCACTCTTCCCTACGTTAAGCTTACATCCGGAAAAGTCCCCGAACTCCCTGAGGATCCGCATAACCTCCGGCATCCCCTCCACTGGGTCCGCCACATACAATAGCAGATCAGCGGCATACAGCGACACCCGGTGTTCCTCCATTTCCTGGACTCCCTCAGTGCCATGGCCAAAGGCTCAATTGCCAATGCGAACAGCAAGGGGGATAGGGACACGCCTGCATCGTCCCCCGGTATAGCCAAAAGTATTCCGACCTCCGCCGGTTCGTGGCCACACTCGCCACCGAGGCTTCGTAAAGTAGCCTAACCCAACTGATGAACCCGTCCCCGAACCCAAACCTCCTCAGCACTTCCCAAAGATACTCCTACTCCACCCTACCGAAGGCCTTCTCCGCATCCATAGCCGCCACTACCTCCGCCTCCCCCTCCACTGCAGGCATCATAATTACATTGAGGAGCCTCCGCACATTGGTGTTCAACTGCCTACCCTTCACAAATCCCTTCTGGTCCTCGTGAATCACCCCCGGGACACAGTCCTCAATTCAGGTAGCCAGCACCTTCGCCAACAACTTTGCGTCGACGTTGAGGAGCGGGATCGGCCTGTACGACCCACACTGTAATGGGTCCTTGTACCGCTTCAGGATCAGCGAGATCAGCGCCCTGTACATTGTCAGGGGCAGGGGCCCCCCTCCCTCGCCTCATTGAAAGTCCTCACTAGTAGTGGGCCCAACAGGTCCATGTACTTCCGGTAGAATTCCACCGAGAACCCATCCGGCCCCGGGGCCTTCTCTGCCTGCATGCTCCCCAACCCCTTAACCAGCTCCTCCAGCTCAATCGGTGCCCCTAGCCCAACCACCTGCTCCTCCTCCACCCTTGGGAACCTCAGCCGATCCAAAAATCGGCACATCCCCCCCCCCTCCCCGTCGGGGGCTCAGACCTATACAGCTCCTCATAAAAGTCCTCGAATACCCCACTTATTCCCACCGCACTCCGCACCGTGTTCCCCCCTCTATCCTTAACTCCCCCAATCTTCCTTGTTGCCTCCTGTTTCCGAAGCTGACATGCCAACATCCGGCTCGCCTTCTCCCCATTTTCGTACACCGCCCCTTGCCCTTTCCTCCACTGCACCTCTGCCTTCCTGGTAGTCAACAGGTCAGTTCGGCCTGGAGGCTTCATCGCTCCTTGAGTAATCCCTCCTCGGGGACCTCTGCATACCTCCTATCCATCCTTAATATCTTCCCCACCAATCTCTCCCTCTCTCTCCTCTCCTTCCTCTCCTTATGGGCCATAGTGGAGATTAGCTCTCCCTTGACCACCGCCTTCAGCGCCTCCCAGACCACCCCCACCTGCACCTCCCCATTGTCGTTAGCCACTAAATATCTTTCAATGCACCCCCGGATCCGCTCGCTCACCTCCTCATCCGCCAACAGTCCCACATCGAGACGCCACAGCGGGCGCTGGTCCCTCTCCTCCCCCAACTCCAGCTCCACCCAATGCGGGGCATGGTCTGAGATAGCTATGGCCGAATATACCGTGCCCTCCACTCTCGGGATTAGTGCCCTACTCATAATGAAGAAATCTATCCGGGAGTAGGCTTTATGGACGTGGGAAAAAAAGGAAAATTCCCTGGCCCTCGGCCTGGCAAACCTCCATGGGTCCACTTCCCCCCCCCCCCCAATCTGGTCCATAAACCCCCCTAAGCACCTTGGCCGCCGCCGGCCTTTACCCGTCCTGGATCTGGAGCGGTCCAATGCTGGGTCCAACACCGTGTTGAAGTACCCCCCCATTATCAAGCTCCCTGTCTCCAGGTCCGGAATCCGACCCAACATGCGCCTCATGAATCCGGCATCGTCCCAATTCGGGGCGTATACATTCGCTAGTACCACCCGCACCCCCTGCAGCTTACCACTCACCATCACGTACCAACTCCATTATCTGCCATGATGTTCAGTGCCTCAAACGACACCCGCTTTCCCACCAAGATCGCCACCCCTTGATTCTTTGCGTCCAAGCCCGAGTGGAAAACCTGCCCTACCCACCCCTTTCTCAGCCTAACCTAATCTGTCACCTTCAAATGCGGCTCCTGGAGCATAACCACATCTGCCTTCAGTTCCTTCTGGTGTGGAAACACAAGGGCCCTCTTGACCGGCCCATTCAGGCCTCTCACATTCCAAGTTTCTCCCCTGCCCCCCCCCCCAGCTAGCCATCTCCCTTTCTAGGCCAGCCACACCCCCGCACCCTCCATTCCCCCAGATGGCGGACCCCCGCCCCGACTCTCTCTCCGAACTCCAGCTCCCTTTCGCCAGTGCAGCAGCAACCCAGTTCCCCCCCCCCACCCCACAGCTAGGTCCCCCCTAGCTGTATTGCCCCCCCCCCCCCCAATGGCACTCCCGTAAGTCTGCTGACCCCGGCCTCTCCTGCCACTCCGTCGACCCTCCAGTGTGAGAATCTCCTCACCCTCGTGGCAGTCAGCGTGCGCTCCTCTCCAACACCGCCCTTCCCTAGCGCGGGAAAAAGCCCGCGCTTTCCACCAAGCCGGCCCCGCCCTCTCTGGCGCAGCACCCTTTTGCGGCCTTATCTCAGCTGCCCCACCTCGGGCCTCTGCTTCCCCTTACCCCCCCGGCGGGGCCCCGTCCTTCCAACCACCGACACCCACACTCTCACATAACCCCCACTTCGAACCATTTACTCAACCCCACCCAGCACCAAAGAAAACAAAACAGTACATCTCCCAAAACACAATAATCACAATAACCCCCCTTCAACACCCCCTCCCAACAAATACTCAGTCCGTGTCCAACTTTTCCGCCTGGATAAAGGTCCACGCCTCCTCCGGCGTCTCAAAGTAATGGTGTCGGTCCTTAAACGTGACCCACAATCGCGCCGGCTGCAGCATCCCGAATTTCACCCCCTTCCGATGCAGAACCGCCTTAGCCCGGTTGTACCCGGCCCTTTTCTTGGCCACCTCCGCGCTCCAGTCCTGATATATACAAATCTCCGCGTTCTCCCACCTGCTGCTCTGCTCCTTTTTAGCCCATCTCAGGGCACACTCCCTGTCCACAAAGTGGTGGAACCGCATCATTACCGCCCGCAGCGGCTCATTGGCATTGGGCCTCCTCGCCAGGACTCGGTGAGCCCCATCCAGCTCCAGGGGCCTCAGGAAAGCTCCCGCGCCCAGCAGCGTGTTCAGCATTGTGACCACGGATGCTCTAGCATCCGACCCCTCCACTCCCTCCGGGGGACCCAGAATCCAAAGGTTCTTCCTCCTAGACCGATTCTCCATGTCTTCAAACTTTTCTTGCCACTTCTTGTGCAGCGCCTCCACCTTCACCGCCAGGCCTCGTTCTCCAAGGCCTTTTGCCACACCTCCCGGATCGCCGCCCCTTGGGCCTTCTGGGTCTCGACCAGCTTATCGATCGATGCCTGCATCGGCTCCAGCAGCTCTGCCTTCAGGTCCGCAAAACAGCACTTGAGGAACTCCTGCTGCTCTTGCGACCATTGCGCCCACGCTGCCTGGTCTCCACCCGCCGCCATCTTGGTTCTCCTCCCTCGCACTTTTCGCTGCACCAAAATCACTTTTTTCACCGCTCCACTCCTGGTCCAATCCATACAGTGCCGGGGGAATCGTACTGTCGCCTTCCCACACTGGGAACCGTCGAACAAATGCCGCTGGGGCCCCTAAAAAAAGCCCAAAAGTCCGTTTCTGACGGGAGCTGCCGAACGTGCGACTTAGCTCAGCATAGCCGCAACCGGAAATCACATTTACTTATTTTTATAACATTACAGCCGTATGCATTTCATCCATATGTATTATTGAACATTATTTATTTCACAACATTAGAAACAACATGTGTTTCATCTAATGCAATTAGCCAACACAGCGTTGAAGTCCCTTGAAATCACTGATTTGAATCTGAATCACCGAACAATTCAGACGAGTAGCCTCGTTGTATAACAACATTATATGGATCTTCGTGATCTTTAGCGTCATCCTAGTACCAGTAACTTCAGAATCATCATTCCACAAATAATTGTTCTTGGTAACATTGAGCACATTGGACATGCCACATTTTAGATACTTTTTGACAATGTTGCCATTCAGTTCATTCTAGCGTCTACAGACCATTTACTTGCCTCACTAGCGAGGATGTACTCATAATTCAGCCCTTTAGTGAGTGTTTTTTCACCTTCCAACATCCAATTGTTCCGCATCTTTTGAATGCTGCCCTTGAGAGGTTTATTTATACACACATCCAAGGGTTGAACAACACATTTAAGATCACTGGGAGCAACTGCCATGTCAGTGTTGGTCGATCTCTCATCAGTGACTAGATTGTCAACAAGGTGGGATTTAAACATGTCCCAGGTGTACAAGCCTCTATCTTTGTGTAGTCCTCTTGGTCTACAATTTCACACATGTTTGATCTATTTCTTGCAATCATCTTGATCCGTTCAGCCTTCCTCATGAGCATGGACAAACCGTCTTTCTGAAATTTCTCTTGGGGGGAGTGTTGCGCTGAAATATACCATTGGCTTTAATTTTGTGCCAAGTACCATAGGCGATGGAACTATTCTAAACTGTGTCTTCTTGAGACGAGTTGGCTTCCTAAGGACATTCTTTTCGCCCGTCTTAATAACAGTGTTGTTTGCTGGTGAAGGACTCGGACTTTAGGTTTCCTCCATTTTGGACTGGCCAGAACAGAACAGACTGAGGATCTGTTAATTTAGCAGGACTCCATCTTGGACCATACATGAATACCAGACATAACCTAAGGAGATTTGCCTCTTATCTGCGATGCTCACTCCCAGGAATAACTCATGGCATCTGACGTTAATTCATGCTTGTTAACATTTATTCAATTTGCCTCCCGAAATAACTCCTGTCCTTTTGACAGAAACTTAATTAATTTCTGCTTCAATAGTAAGAGCGAGGTGTTCGCGATCCAGGCATGGGGGCAGGAGAGGAGACTGAGGGAATTACCGTTCAAAGTGATGGGTAGGAGTTTTAGGTACCTGGGGATTCAGGTGGCTAGGGACTGGGATCAGCTCCATAAGTTAAATCTGGGTGGGCAGCATGATGGCGCAGTGGGTTAGCCCTGCTGCCTCACGGCGCCGAGGTCCCAGGTTCGATCCCGGCTCTGGGTCACTGTCTGTGTGGAGTTTGCACATTCTCCCCGTGTTTGCGTGGGTTTCGACAAAACCACAACCCAAAAGATGTGCAGGTTAGGTGGATTGAACATGCTAAATTGCCCCTTAATTGGAAAAAAAATAATTGGATACTCTAAATTTTATTTTATTTTTTAAAGTTAAATCTGGGCAGTGCGGTTGAGCATATCAATAAAGACTTCCGCAGGTGGGACATACTCCTGCTGTCAATGGCGGGGAGGGTGCAGACTGTGAAGATGACAGTCCTCCCGAGGTTGCTGTTCGTTTTTCATTGTATTCCAATTTTTATCCCCAAGTTTTTTTTCAGGAATATGAACACCGCAATCTCGGGATTTGTATGGGCTGGTAAGACCCCAAGGGTGAAGAAGGTACTTTTGGAACGGGGGCGCGGGGAGGGGGGCTTAGCCCTTCCGAATTTTATGAACTATTACTGGGCGGCCAACATATCGATGGTTTGGAAGTGGGTAGTGGGGGAGGGGTCGGTGTGGGAGCGAGTAGAGGCAGCACCGTGTAAGGGTACGAGTTTGGAGGCTTTGCTAACGGCGCCCCTGCCGTTCTCGCTGGCTCGGTACTCCACAAACCCAGCGGTAGTGGCAGCCCTGAGGGTGTGGAGACAATGGAGACAGACATGAGATTGGAGGGGGCGTCAGTGTGGTCACCGATCTGTGATAGTCACCGGTTTGTTCCGTGGGGGGCTGGATGGGGGCTTTAGGAGGTGGCAGTGGGCAGGGATTGAGAGATTTGGGGACCTCTTCATTGAGGAGGGCTTTCCGAGCCTGGAGGCATTAGAGGAGGAGTTTGAGTTGCCGGGTCGGAACGGGTTTCGGTACCGACATGTACGGGACTTTGTCCGGAGGCAGGTTCCAAGCTTTACTCGTCTCCCCCTGAGGAGACTACAGGATAAGGTACTGTCTAAAACGGGAGCTGGGGAGGGGAGGGTCTCGGAGATGTACAAGAAATTGATGGAGTGGGAAGGGGTCCCAATCGGGGAAGTGAAGAGGAAGTGAGAGGAAGAGTTAGGAGGGGAGCTGTATGTCGGACTATGGGAAAAGGCCTTGAAGAGAGTCAATTCATCCTCGTCGTGTGCCAGGCTTGGCCTGATCCAGTACAAGGTGATTCATAGGGCCCACATGACGGTAGCCCGGATGAGTAGGTTTTGCGAGGAAGTGGAGGACAGGTGCGGGGGAAGCCTGGCGAATCATGTGCATATGTTGTGGCCGTGTCCGAAGTTGTAGGGATTCTGGCAGGGATTTGCGGACGTCATGTCAGAGGTCCTGGAAGGGAGGGTGACTCCGAGTCCAGAAATGGCAATATTTGGGGTATCGGAAGATCCGGGGACCTGGGGGGGGAAGGGAAGCCGATGTCCTGGCCTTCTCCCTGGTGGCCCGGAGACGGATTTTGCTGGGATGGAGGGACTCGGAGCCTCCAAAATCAGGAGTGTGGGTTAGCGACATGGCAGTGTTTCTCAGGCTGGAAAAGGTGAAGTTCGCCTTGAGAGGTTCAACTCAGGAGTTTGCTCGGAGGTGGCAGCCGTTCATCGACTTCTTTAAGAAAAACTGAATGTCAGCAGAAAGGGGTGGTAGGGGAAAAGGGGGTGGGGAGAAAATGGGAGGCACAGCAGTATAAAATAAGGACAGGGAATCTAATATACGGGTAGTTAGGCGCTAGGGTGGGAAGGTAGTTGGGTATGTTATTGTGATGTGGTTGCGTGTGTCGGGCCGCTAGATTGTTTAGAATGTTAAATTTGTTAAACTGTGAAAATTACAAATGCTTCAATAAAATATTTTGTAAACAAAACTTCTGCTTCATTAGCATTTGTCCTGTTGGCCAGTGAATATAACTCGGATGGAACGGACAGGGGCCTCTGCCTGGAATAAAAGAAACTACAGGATTTGCAGGATACATGGTATCCAAATGACTTAGCTGAATTAGGCTTCCTTTAAACCAAAATGCTGGTTGTGATAATCATTGATTTAAGGCCTGAGACCAGGCTAACAAAGTACAAACAATCATCACGAGAGTGTCAATCGCCAAGGCAACTGGACCGATCCGCATTTGTTATCAGCAGGACGAGCAATTAACAGAAGACTGTGGTGCCAGGGAGGAGGAAGCATAAACACAGATGTTCAATATAATGGTCTATCTTATAAGTGTTATGAAGAAGTAATTACTTTTAACTTTGTATTAGACTAAGCGTTGTAACAGTATGTGATTAATTTGAAATAGTACTATTCTTTAAATTATTATTATTCACCACTATTAACTAAAGGTATATGGAGATTGGTGTGAAATGTCACGTTATAAACTATAGGATGAAGGAGTCTCGTGCTAGCAAATATCTAGGAATGTGACGTTGTTAATTCTAACAGTCACAGGAGACTCCTCGAACATTTGGGATAATAACGTCACCATGTAAATATTTGAGGGCCTTGAATAAACATTACTTGTTTGTAAAAGGCAAGCATACAGAATAGTGGGAGGAGTAAAGAGGAGTGATAAAGAAGGTCTGAAATGTATAATAATAATCTTTATTGTCACAAGTAGGCTTACATTGACATGACAATGAAGTAACTGTGAAAAGCCCCTAGTCGCCACATTCCGGCGCTTGTTCGGGTACACGGAGGCAGAATTCAGAATGTCCAAATTGTCTGCACGTTTTCCCTGTGGCTGCGTGGGTTTCCTCCGGGTACCCCAGTTTCCTCCCACAAATCCCAAAAGATGTCATCTCTGCTCTCGTGCTTGTAAGCGAGATGAGTTTTGACTGACTCCTTGAGCGAAGGATAGGCAGTATCTCTTCTCCTGGTCAAAAAGATCTTCAATAAAGTTTATGAATAGAACCTGCCATGCTTGATCCTAGTCTACTTTTTCAAATCTAACACTGGCATGTTCATCGGTGTTTCATCCATATTTTCAATGCCACTGTGCCTCCTGCCAATGCAAGATGGTGGTCTGCATGCACACTGGTCTGCGCATGTGCTGGGCTGCTCCCAGCTTGCCAGTATCACTCTGTGCACACGCAGATAATGTCATCACATTTCCCAGGGAGTGTGACAATATGCACAGGGCATCCTTGGAGAGTGTTGGGCAGTATCTCCACTTCTCCTCATCCCCTTTCCCCTTCAAGTATCATACTGTAAAGGGAAAGAACAAAAGGTTTTTCTGCAGACAAGGACCAAGAAGCTGATAAATAAACTGTAAATCGAGATGGGATTCCCAGGGAGTGTCTGCAGTTCAATTGTTTCCTAGGCTATGGTTTGAGACTTAAATAAACAGAGACACAGTGGGATACATAACATAGTCATATTGTTAAGTTTAGGCATGCTCTCTGTGTTATGCATTTAGAACTGCTGCGCCACCTATCACTATTAGGACAATTCTGCTCCCAGCACACGTTAACAGGATGCTTCTGCCCAGCTGTGATGATTTGAGCAATACCATCTCTGGTCCTGACCATTGCACTCTATAACATAAACTGAGTAAAGCAGTTCGAACTGTGTGTGCACAGCGTTGCCAGCAACCGCAGCCTTCTAATGCAGACCATTCTATGCACATTTTTCTGTTGGTCTTGGATGGTGGAATTTGTTGATTTTATCATCGAGTTTAGGTGGCAGTCGCTATGAATTTTCATTTTTCACAGAGTACTAAATCATGCATTTTCATAAATCTTGTACAGCATCGACTTGAATTCTGTAATACCATTTTTGTTCACTACTCTGAAAGTGTAGCATTGGATGGCATCACAGGTGGTTATTTGATCATTTTGTCAATGGTCATTAACCTAATCTGCCACTTTTTTCCAGGTGAAGCCATTTGCTTGGTCTTCCTCTGTTGCCATATTTTGAGGCATCTTTTGTAGGTTACTGACTCTCTTCTTTCCATTCTCTAAAACTATCTTGCTGCAGCATAATTATTCGTCTTCTTGGTGAATGTTACGGCTTTCATTTTAAATTGAGTTGCATACTTGTCATGCTTTTTCAAAGACGTCTTGGTGGAGCATACGTAACTTGTCAATGGTTAGGAGATTGCCACTAGAATTGACGGAGGGAAAATCTAAAGGTTTACCAGTGTGCCATTAAATTAATGAACTGTAGTAATTACTGGTAAGTAATTAACAATCACAACATGGTTTGATCCCTGAAAAAGTAAGGTATATGAAAAATTACTTTTAACCTAAAAGTTATGGGATCAAAGTTTACATGAGTATATATGATATATGGAAACATGAAAATAATGTAAGATTTTATTTCCGTTTATTTCAAATGATGGCAGGACAGGATGTCATGGGTTTGCAAGATTTAATTCCCACCTCGCATTCTTTTTATTAGATATAAGATTATTTTAATATACGGCACATAAACTTTACTCATTACATGATCGGGACCCATTTAAACACAGCCACAATGAAGTATTCATTTAAATTTGACTACCGGACAGCTGAGGTATTCATTTAAATTTGACTACCGGACAAATTAACTATTTTTCCACTAGCTTCCTGCCTGCCCCACCACCATATCACTTATCGTAAAATAGGACGAGGCTTTGCAGTGCCAGAAACTTGTTCATCATATATGGGTGAGTTGAAGCTGATGACTTGACTAATTTGAGATTTACTAATTAGTAGAAATCATTATACAGTATGGCTTAGCTGTTGTACATTTTCCTAGACTCTTAAACAGATGCATTTTAACTACATATAACTTGGGGGCTGGTAGGTGGGAGGAGTGTGGATGGTGTTCTCGAGTTACATCCCACTGTTGCATTACCACTTCACATTACTGTCAGACATGGTAATTGCCCATTATTATGTATTGACCACAGCAGATGTTAATTGCTAAGCAAACCAAACCAGTGGGATAGTTGGCTTTTTGTGTTTTGAAAATAAAAAGGGAAACATACTGATCTCAGCAGAAATATGTCCAGTGACACTTTTGAGATTTTAGAACTAAAAGTGAAGAGTTTATTAATAATAAGCACACAAGATTACAGTTACATAGTTAAAATTAGTCTTACAAAACATTTCCCCAAAAGACTCCCTACTTGGTCAGATCCAGAAGTAAACACCTCCCAAACAACACTCCCTTAACGATAAAAATCCAGTAATATTATCCAAGGCAACGTTGCTGTCACTTTAATAAGGCATACCACGCAAACCTCAGGTGGCACTGTGCCGCAGTGGTTAGCACTGCTGCTTCACAGCGCTGAGGAGCCGCGTTCCATCCCAGTTCCAGGTCACTGTCCGTGTGGAGTTTTCACATTCTCCTCGTGTCTGCGTGGGTCTCATCCCCACAACCCAAAGATGTGCAGGGTAGGAGGATTGGCCATGCTAAATTGCCCCTTAATTAGAAAAAAAAAGTCTTGGCCCCTTTAAATTTAAAAAAAATAATAAAAATACCCCACAACCCCTCAAACTCTCTTCCACTTTGCTATGGCAATCCAAGAATCATTCAGAAAGAAGACTGCTATTTGCAGCCCAAGAATTTGCTGACTTGATTGGGTGGCTGATTCAAACTGCACTTTCTCCCAGTCAAGAGTTGTTTCTAGGCGATCTTCTTCACACAACCAACCCCTAATTAATTCAACATCTCTCCTTCAATCACTTTTTTGCCTTTCATTTACAATTACATTGTCTTCAGCACTTTTTTGAACTCAACTTTTCCAAATTTTAAATATCTTTCATGTTTTCCAATGCACCACCTATGGATCTAATAAAATTTAAGAACCTTGCCTTTTTTACTTGTGAAACCGTTGCAAGTTGTAAAAGTTCTTTACTCCCCTTTGAAATTTAACCACTGAAAAAAAACATATCCCTAATACAAGCTGCTAACCTTTATGTATTTACTTATAAATAATTTGACCAAGAAAATCTCATTCAAAATCACCCATCAAAAATCTTTACTCCTTTCCCCCAACTCTTCCAGACAAATAGCTTGCATTAAACTTTCCCCAGTCTAATTTAATCACAGAAACTCAGCCTTCTTTGTATAATAATACAATATTCCCCACAAATATCTTTTAAAATAATCCATTCTCACAACTAATATAACTTAAAATGGCGTAGAAATGATTTTTCAAAAAAAGTGTGAAATATAGAAGTAAAAATAGCAATTAGTTATAAATTAAAATATTTACATGCTGAATGTACTAGCTTTCAGAATTTTAAATTTCAGCTATTTTTTGCCATGTTTACTGTATTGACACCACTCCACCCAGCCCCGCCCACCCACCCAACCTGCAAAGAGCGGGGAAAGCTCTTAATTGTAATATGATACAAAATGCATCATTCTATTTGTATTTTGTTTTCCTTCTCTCTTGCAGAGCTCCATATGGAAAGGCTGTTGACATGTGGTCTGTGGGCTGCATTCTTGGAGAACTAAGTGATGGACAACCACTTTTTCCAGGAGAGAGTGAAATAGATCAGCTTTATACAATTCAGAGAGTATTGGGACCACTTCCACCTGAGCAGATGAAGCTCTTTTATAGTAATCCTCGCTTTCACGGCCTGCGGGTATGGTGTTTAAAAATGTTGAAGTCAAATTAATAATTAGTATGCACCAGGGTTCTCTGATGCAAAGGTTGCCATAAGTATATATATATATACATATTAAGACTATAAGCTGAATTGTTCTAATCAAATACTTCAAATTCAAGAGAAAAGTTTACAAACTGCAAATTGGAGGGAGTTGGATTACGTCATTAAGCTAGTTATTTGAGTTTTGGTTTTATTTATATAATTCATTGGGTGGGATTCTCCGCCGGCCGGATGCTCCGTTTTGCTGCCACCCGGGGGGTTCCCGACTGCGTGGGGCTGCCCCACAATGGGAAACCCCATTGACCAGTTGGCATAACGGAGCTTCCCTCCGGCGTGGTGAGGCAGAAATGTGGCGCGACAGGGTGGAGCATCCCGCCCAGTGTCTACTAATGTGCTTTTTTTTAAAAATAATTCTTGAATGTGATATGGCTGTCACTGGCTGGGTCAGTATTTACTATCCATCCCTAATTGCCCTTTGAACGGAGTGGCTTGCCAGGCCATTTCAAAGTCCAATCACATTGCTGTGGATCTGGATTCCTATGTAGGCCAGACCTAATAAGGATGACCGATTTCTTTCCCCAAAGGACATCAGTGAATCACCATTGACAGTGGTTTAATTCCAGTTTTTAAAAAGTCTATTCAAATTTCACCATATAATAATAAACTTTGATTGTCGTAAAAACGCATCTGGTTCAACTAATATATAATAATCTTTATTGTCACAAGTAGGCTTACATTAACATGGCAATAAAGTTACTGTGAAAATCCCCTAGTTGCCACACTCCAGCGCCTGTTCAGGTACACGGAGGGAGAATTCAGAATGTCCAAATTACCTAACAGCACGTCTTTCGGGACTTGTGGGAGGAAATCGGAGCACCCGAACGGAATCCACGCAGACAAGGGGAGAACGTGCAGACTTCACACAGACACTTACCCAAGCTAGAATCGAATCTGGGACCCTGGCGCTGTGAAGCAACAGTGCTAACCACTGTGCTACCGTACTGTGCCATGGTGGGATTCGAATCCGGGTCCCCAGCGCATTACCCTGGGTCTCTTACCTTAGTCCACTGACAATACCATTACACTATCAAAGACCCCTTACAAAGACCAAAACAATACAATTACAGCTGTGCCTCATTTAGCACCACTCATGCGTTCCTAAAAGACTGTATGGTGAACAAAAATCACTTTCCTCTAAGAAAGCATTTAATAATGCAGGTACAGGAGGCAGTAAAGAAGGCAAATGGTATGTTGACCTTCATAGTGAGAGGATTTCAGTATAGGAATAGGCATATTTTACTGCAATTGTATAGGGCATTGGTGAGGCCACACCTGGAGTATTGTGTGCAGTTTTGGTGTCCTTATCTGAGGAAGGATGTTCTTGCTATGGAGAGAGTGCAGCGAAGGCTGATTCCTGGGATGGCGGGACTGTTATATGAGGAGAGACGAAGTCGGTTAGGATTTTATTCATTGGCGTTTAGAAGAGTGAGAGGGGATCTCATAGAAACTTACAAAATTCTAACAGGGTTAGACAGGGTAGATTCAGAAAGAATGTCCTCGATGGTGGGGTAGTCCAGAACTAGGGGTCAAAGTTTAAGGATAAGGGGTAAACCCTTTAGGATGGAAGTGAGGAGAAATTTCTTCACCCAGAGAGGGGTGAATCTGTGGAATTCACTATCATAGAAAGTAGCTGAGGCCAAAACGTTTAATTTCGAGAAGGAATTAGAGATAGCTCTTGGGGCTAAAGGGATATGGGGGGAAGGCAAGATCAGAGTATTAAACTTGATGATCAGCCATGATCATAATGAATGGCGAAGCAGGCTCGAAGGGCCGAATGGCCTCCTCCTTCTATCTTCTACGTATTTTTCTATGTAATAAGACTGAGTTACATTCCTGACCTGTAATTTTTACATTAAAAACCTATTGACTGCCATGAATATAACTGACCCAAAAATCCTCATTCTACTTACTATCTTACAACTCTTAATAAATTACTTCCCACATGTTGCTGCCTACCACCTACTCGCCGCCCCTCTTGCTTCCTTCCCCTCACCTCTTTCCTCTATTGACTCCTTCACTCCCTTATATTCGCCAGCCCTCTCACTGCCTCATTCGTTCCCCCCTCTACTACTTGGTGACGCTATTCCAAGCCCCTTGAGATGGCAAGCAGGGAAAAAAGAAAGTAGTGATGGAGTCGAGAAGGAAATGACGAGTGGAAATCAGGGAGGATGTTGAGAGAGGGAAGTGACAAGGGGGTTAAAGGTTCAGGAGAGGGAAGCATTGAGTGCGCAGAGGGCACGGGGATCGGGTGAGGGCAGTGGTGAAAGTAGGGAGCAACAGGGTTGGGAGAGGGAAGCGGGGAACGGGATGTCACAAGTGGTTAGGGAGATACAGTGAGCGGAGTTTTTTTTAAAAGCTGACTGAACAGGCCGTTCTTGGTGATGCATGCGCAGTAACTGTGCTAAACTGAAAATGGCGGCAACCTATTCAGCGAAGTTCCATTTCTCACAAACTGCACAAAAAGACTTTCAGAATGCACTTTAAGTCTGTACTGCGTCTTAAAGAATGTTGTTGCCAGTGCTCTCGCAGCTCTGCTCTATTCTGTTGAGGTTCGTAGGGCAGAGTAATTCATTCTGGCAAATACTTTCATCCTAAAATAACCATGTTTTAAATATTTTCATATTAACCTACCATTATCTGGTTCTGGAATGGACCATACTACACCTCTGGCCAAAAGTCTGGTTGGCAAATGTCTTTGTTCTTTCCGTTGTCTTTGTTACATTTGCAATGATTGAAATAGAGATGCCATTTTTTTCTGTAGCTTCCAGCCCCATGTTACGCAACTAATGAATTATGAGGCAAGTCCTATTATTTGCAGATACCATCTGACATCTCAATTACAGGTTACAAATTGTTGTTTGATAATATGTGTTGATAAATGAGAGAAAATGTGGAATTGTTTAAGGCAAATTGTGTCTATAACAAATCAAATTGAGTTCTCCATTGAAATAACAAAAAGGGTTGACAACGGTAGCCAAGTTGACGATAGTGGACTTCCGGTGACGGCTATGAAGGAGTAAGTGGCACATTTGGTGGCTCCAGCTCTGGTCGGACATTCGGACCTTTCCCCCGGATTGTTTTCCGGTTTTAAACGGTGAATTCGAAGGCTGAGGAAATTGGGCACCATTTCCACGTATCGGTGTAAGAGAAAAGAACCAGAAGTGCAAGAAAAGGCAGAAATAGGAAGATAGGCAAGAGCTGTGCTGAAGCTGCAGCAGGAGACAGCATGGCCGAGGACCGGACCCCTGGGGCGTCGGCGCAGCGATCAACGGAGCAGTTGATGCAGGTCATCCAGGACGGCTTTGCCAAGCAGAAACGGGACTGCCTGGACCCGATTAAAGAGTCGATTGATCGGCTGGAGCACAGATTGGACGCCCAGGATCGGGCGATCCAGAAGGTTGAGAAGGCGCTGGTTGAGCAGGAGGAGCATCAAACAGCGGGGGAGCTGGAGGTGGGGATGCTGCGGGACCAGCAGAAAAGGCTTCTGGAGAAGGTGGAGGACCTAGAGAATAGGTCCCGCCGGCAGAACTTAAGAATTGCCGGGCTCCCGGAGGGGGCTGAGGGAGCGGATGCTGGGGCATAAGTTGCGGTTATGTTTGAAAAGCTGCTGGGGGAGAGGGCATTCTCCCGACCCTTGGAGGAGGACAGGGCGGATAGAACGCTTGCGAGGAGGCCGCGAGCGAGGGACCCTCCGAGGGCAATGGTGGTGAGATTCCACAGGTTCCTGGACAAGGAATGTATTCTTCAGTGAACCAAGCGAATGCGGAGCTGTAAGTGGGACAACAGTATCCTGCGGGTGTACCAGGAGATGAGTGTGGAGGTGGCTAGGAAAAGGGCAGGCTACAACCAAGTTAAGTCGATCTTCTTCAAGAAACAGGTGAAGTTTGGACTGCTGTATCCGGCTCATCTTTCGGTCACATATGAGGACCAGCATCATTATTTTGAGTCGCCCGAAGATGCGCTGGACTTTGCTAAAAGAAAAGGACTGGTGGGGGGCTGAGAACTCTCGAACTTTGAGGCAACTTGTTGGCCTATATTGGGGTCCCTTTCTTTTTTAAATTTGTTTTTTCTCTTCTGTTTTTGAGTTCTGTTTAAGAAGTGGGGGGAGAAACTTTTTTCGTTTTCGGGTTTTCTTTTCGGTGGATGTTGGCAATGTCTTTTTCGTGGATGTGCACTTTTGTGGGGTGGAGACGTGCTTGTTTCGATGGGTGGTGTTTTTCTTTGCAGCTGGGTGATTGTGTGGGGATTGTTAGATGAGGGAATTTGTTTGTACGAGCGTGGGCGGGAGGGTAGAGGGGGAACAATAGGTGGGAGACTTTTTGGGGGCGGGGCCACCAAGCTAGCTGGGTGAGCTAGCTCACGGAAGTGCAATGGGGGGTGTGCATATGTTTAGTTTACTATATGGGTTAGGTTTTAGAGTAGTGTTGTTGGGGGGGAGGGGGAGTGGTTCTGCTGAAGAGGGAGGGACTTCAGTGGAGGGACAGTGAGGAGGTCGGTAGCGGGGGCCGCCGGGGGTGGGCTGGAGGAGGCGCAGCGCAGGGGCTGGAGGCGGGCCCAAGAAAGGGGATGGCTGATCGGCGGAGGGGGGGCACATTGCCCCCCAACTAGGCTGATCACCTGGAATGTTTGAGGGTTAAATGGGCCGGTTAAGAGGGCACGTGAGTTCGTGCATCTTAGGGGACTGAAGGCGGACGTGGTAATGTTGCAGGAGACGCACCTTAGAGTCGTGGACCAGGTTAGATTGAGGAAAGGCTGGGTCAGTCAGGTTTTCTGCTCGGGGCTGGGTGCAAAGACAGAGGGGTTGCGATCTTGATTAATAAGCGGGTGATATTTGAGGTGGGTAGAATAGTTTCGGATGTGGGGGGTCGATATATTATGGTTAGTGGTAAGCTGGAGGGGGTGAAGGTAGTGCTGGTTAATGTATATGCGCCAAATTGGGATGATGTGGAATTTATAAAGAGGATGTTAGGGAAGATACCGGACCTGGACTCGCCCAAACTGATCATGGGAGGGGACTTTAATACAGTTATTGATCCCGGCCTGGCTCGGTCATGCTCGAAAACAGGCAGGGTGCCAGCAATGGCAAAGGAACTGAAAGGGTTTATGGAGCAGATGGGGGGGTGGATCCATGGATATTTAGGCAGCCGAGGATGAAGGCGCTTTCCTTCTAATGCCACGTACTTAAGGTATACTCTCGGATCGATTTCTTTCTTTTGGGTAGGGCCTTGCTGGCAGGGGTTGTGGACACAGGGTATTCCGCGATTACGATCTCGGACCATGCTCCACACTGGGTTGACCTGCAGTTTAGTACAGATAGCAATCAGCAGCAGTAATGGTGATTGGATGTAGGGCTATTGGCGGATGAAGTGGTATGCGAGAGGCTGAGGAAATGCATGCTGAATTACCTGCAGGTAAATGATATGGGGGAGCGGTGGTCTGGGAAGCGCTGAAGGCAGTGGTGAGAGGAGAGCTGATCTCGATCCGGGCTCACGGGGACAGGACGGACAGGGCAGAGACGGACCGACTGGTGGTAGAGATTCTACAAGTCGACAGGAGGTACGCGGAGACTCCAGAGATATGATTTTTAAGGGAATGGCGGAGGCTCCAGGCGGAGTTTGGCTTGTTAACCAAGGGAGGGCAGTGGAACAGCTCAGAAAGGCGAGGGGGGCGATATACGAGCATGGTGAGAAAGCCAGCAGGATGCTTGCACAGCAGCTCAGAAAGAGGGAGGCAGCTAGAAAAATAGGGAAAGTTATCAACGGGGATGGGAACTTAGTTGGGGACTCGGCAGGGGTGAGTTAGGCGTTTCGGGATTTTTACAGCAGGTTGTACAGGTCGGAACCCCCTGCGGGGCCGGAGGGGATGAGGCACTTCCTGGAGGGGCTGACTTTCCCGAAGGTGGATGGGGAGCTGGTAGAAGGGCTGGGGGCCCCAGTCGGGTTGGAAGAGATAGTGGTGGGCTTGAAGGCCATGCAGTCTGGTAAGGCCCCGGGACCGGACGGGTACCCAGCCGAATTCTATAAAATGTTCTCCAGGGTATTGGGACCAGTGCTGATGATGGTGTTTAACGAGGCAAGGGAAAGGGGGTTCTGCCCTAGACGATGTCACAGGCCATGATTTCGCTTATCCTGAAGCAGGAAAAGAACCCGGAGCTATGTGGGTCTTACAGGCCGATTTCTTTGTTGAACGTAAATGCCAAACCGCTGGCCAATATTTTGTCCTCCAGGATTGAGGATTGTGTGCCGAACGTCATTGTGGAGGATCAGACGGGGTTCGTTAACGGAAGGCAGCTGGTGGCCAATGTAAGAAGGCTGTTAAACGTGATCATGATGCCCCCTGAGAGTAGGGAGGTGGAGGTAGTGGTCGCGATGGATGCGGAGAAAGCTTATGAACGGGTTGAGTGGGATTGTTTATGGGAGGTTCTGGAGTGGTTCGGATTTGAGCGGGACTTTATTGACTGGGTCAGGTTGCTGTACCAGGCTCCTGTGGCAAGTGTACGGGCGAACAGGACGATTTTGGACTATTTTAGACTGCACCAGGGGACGAGACAGGGATGCCCCCACTCCCCACTGCTGTTTGCGCTGGCGAAAGAGCCGCTGGCAATTGCTCTGAGGGCTTCAAGGGACTGGAAGGGGCTGGTCTGGGGGGGTAGTGGAGCACAGAGTCTCGCTGTATGTGGACGACCTGCTTTTGTATGTTTCGGATCCAATTGAGGGGATGGAAGAAATTATGGGAATTTTAGGGGAATTCGGCAGGTTTTCAGGGTATAAGCTTAAAATGGGGAAGAGCGAGATGTTTGTCAGGAGAGGCGACTGGGGGAACTGCCGTTCAGAGTGGTAGGGGACAGTTTCAGGTACCTGGGTATCCAAGTGGTGAGGGATTGGGACCGGCTACATGAACTGAACTTGGCCCGGCTGGTGGATCAGATGAAGGAGGATTTCTGGAGAGGGGATGCGCTCCCGTTGTCTCTGGCGGACAGAGTTCAAACGGTAAAAATTACGGTCCTCCCGAGATTCCTGTTTGTCTTTCAATGTCTCCCCATCTTCATCCCGCAGTCCTTTGTTAAGCGTGTCAATAAAGTTATAGCGGGCTTTGTATGGGGGGGGCAAGTCCCCGCGAGTGAGGAGGGTAATGCTTGAGCGGTGTCGGGGGGAGGGCGGGCTGGCACTGCCGAACTTTAGCAATTATTACTGGGCGGCTAATATAGCCATGGTTAGGAAGTGGCTGGTGGAGAGGGGGGTCGGCATGGGTGCGTATGGAGACCTCTTCTTGCAGGAGCACAAGTCTGGGGGCGCTGGTAACTGCGCCTCTGCCGTTCCCGCCAGCGCGGTACCGCAACCCCGTGGCGGTGGCGGCCTTGAGAGTCTGGGGGCAGTGGAGGAGACATGTGGGAGCAGTGGGAACATCGGTCTGGTCCCCAATCTGCGATAATCACTGGTTTGCCCCGGGGAGGATGGAGGATGGACGGGGGGTTTCGAATTTGGCGGAGAGCGGGGATTGAGAGGATGGGGGACTTGTTCATAGAGGGGAGCTTTCCGAGCATGAGGGCATTGGTGGGGGGAACGAATTTTGATATCTGCAGGTGCGGGACTTTCTGCGTAGACAGGTACCAACCTTCCCACTCCTGCCGCTAAGGGGGATTCAGCATAGGGTGGTTTCTAGAGACTGGATAGGAAAGGGGAGCGTTTCTGGCATTTATAAGGCGCTTATGGGATCAGAGGAGACGCAAACCAAGGAGCTGATGCGAAAGTGGTAGGAGGAGCTGGGGGGAGAGATTGAGGAGGGCCTTTGGGCGGACGCGTTGAGTAGAGTCAACGCAATCGCGACGTGTGCCAGGCTCAGCCTGATTCAATTCAAGGTCATGCACCAGGCTCACATGACAGTGGCCCGGATGAGCAGATTCTTTGGGGTGGAGGACAGGTGCTCAAAATGTGCGGGAGGACTGGCGAACCATGTCCACATGTTTTGGACATGTCCAAAGCTTAGGGGATTTTGGCAGGTGTTTGCGGACGTCATGTCCAAGGTATTAAATACAAGGGTGGTATTGAGTCCAGAGGTGGCGATTTTCGGGGTGTCGAAGAATCTGGGAATCCAGGAGGAGAAAGAGGCAGACGTTCTGGCCTTTGCTTCCCTGGTAGCCCGGAGGTGGATATTACTAGCATGGAGGGACTCAAAGCCCCCGAAGTCAGAGACCTGGCTTTCGGACATGGCTGGCTTTCTCTGCCTGGAGAAAATTAAGTTCGCCATGAGAGGGTCACTGTTAGGGTTCGCCCAGAGGTGGCAACCATTCATCAACTTCTTCACAGAGAATTAATCGTCAGCAGAAGGGGGGTGGTGGAGGGGGGTAGGTTAGTGTAGAGTAGAGGGTTAAGTAATGGTGGGACCTGTGGGGGAGGGAGGCGGTATTTGGACTATGTTTATATTTTTATGTACATTGTTTATATGTTACAATGCAAAAAAAAAACTCAATAAAATGTTTATTAAAAATAAAGTTGACGCTAATTACAGGAATGAGCAACAAATGCTGGTCTAGCCAGTAAAGCCCACATCCCCGAAATGAATTTTTAAAACGTGTACTTTCACAAGGCATTTATTTGATCAAGTGCCACGTAATAGACATATTAACAAAATTGAAGCTCATGCGATTAAAAGACCGTGGCAGTATGGAAACGAAGTTGGGTATGAGGCCGTAAGTAGAGAGTAGTGGACACATGGCAGATGGAATATAGTGCAGAATAGTGTGATGGGATACATTTTGGAAAGAAGAATGTGGAAAATCAGTATATGTATACATTGAAGATGGCAGAATAAGTTGCCGTGACTGTTAAAAAGCCCACAGGTTCCTGGGTTTAATAAGCACGAACGAAGAGGACAAAAACAAGGAAGTTGCATTAAACCTTTATAAATTACTGATTATCCCAGAGCTTGACTATTATGATCAATTCAAAGAATCACACTTTCGGAACAATGCCAAGATTTTGGAGAAGGTCCAGAGACAATTTAATGGAATGGTATCATAGATGAGGGACTTACATTATGTGGAGAGGCGCGTAAAATTGTGATTGTTCTTCTGAGACCAAAAAAAGATAAAGATGCGAAATTTGCTGATAACACAAAATAGACAAGGTAGTAAGATGTGAATGAGCTAAGGCCAGGCAAATGGAATACAATGTGGGAAATTGTGCAATTTGGCAGGAACAAATAAAAAACATATTATTTAGATGGTGAGAGATTGCAAAGCTCTGCTCTGCAGAGGGATCTGGGTGTCTTAGTGCATGAATCAGAAAAGGCGAGTATGCAGGTACAAGTAATTAGGAAAGCTAATAGAATTATATCATTTATTCATAGAATCATAGAGTTTACAGTGCAGAAGGAAGCTATTCAGCCCATTGAGTCCGCAACGGCCCTTGAATTGGACTTTCTGAATTCTCCCTCAGTGTACCCGAACAGGCGCCGGAATGTGGCGACTAACAGATTTTCACAGTAACTTCATTGCAGTGTTATGTAAGCCTACTTATGACAATAATAGAGATTATTATCATTATTATTGGAAAGAGCACCCTATTTAAACCCACGCCTTCACCTGCAAAGGGAATTGAATTCAAAAGTAGGGAGGTTGTGCTTCAGTTATGCGGGGCATTGGGGAGACCACAGGCAGGATTCTCCTTTCGTGGGACTAAGTTCCCACGCCGGGGGGGAAACCGGCGTCAACAGCCCCCAAAAGTGCGGAATTCTCCGCACTTTTGGGGGCTAGGTGGACGGTGGAGGAGTTGACGCCACGCCAGTCGGCGGCGAAGGGACTGTTTGAGTCCGCGCATGCGCTAAAGGGCCGGCGTGATCCCGCGCATGCGCTGAACCGCCGGTGTGGTTCCACGCATGCGCAGACTGGCCGGCGTATTCTGGTGCATGCGCAGGGGGTTGTCTTCTCCGCGCCGGCCATGGCGGAGCCCTACAGCGACCTGCGCGGAAGGAAGGTGTGCCTCCATGGCACAGGCCCGCCCGCAGATCGGTGGGCCCCGATCTCGGGCCAGGCCACCGTGCCCCCCCCCCCCGCCCGGGGTCGAATCCCCCCTGAGGACCGCCCCCGCCCACTTACCTGCCAGACCCCGCCATGTGGGACCATGTCTAACCCACAGCGGTGGGACTGGCCAAAAACGGACGGCCGCTTGGCCCATCGGGACCCGGAGAATTGCCGGGGGGCCGCTGCCAACGGCCCCTGACCGGCATGGCGTGAACCCCACCGAAAAACCGGCGCCGAAGAATACGGCAGCCGGCGGCGGGGCGGGATTCGCTCCGCCCCCCCCCCCCCCCCCCCCCCCCCCCCCCGGGGATTCTACGACCCGACGGGGGGTCGGAGAATCCCGCTGTACACCTAGAGTACTGTGTACAGTATTGGTCTTATTTAAGGAAGGATGTAAATACATTGGAAGCAGTTCAAAGGAGGTTTATTAACCAATAGTTGGATTGGATGGGTTGGCTGATGAGGAAAAGCTGGGCTGGTTAGGATTGTATCTTTCGGAGTTTAGAAGACTAAAAGACAAGTAATTGAAACATAAGATCCTGAGGGGCATCAACAGGGTCGATGTGGAGAGGATGTTTCCTCTTGTGGGAGAATCTCGTATTGGGGCCACTGTTTAAAAATAAGGGATTACCCATTTAGGACAGAGATGAGGAGAATTTTTTAGTTTTGATTCTTTGGAATTCTCTTCCTCAAAAGGCTGTGTCAGCAGTCTTTGAATATTTTTAAGGGCGAGGTAGATAGATTCTTGATAAGCGAGAAGGTGAAACGTTATCGGGGTAGTTGGGAATGTGGAATTGAGGTTACAATCCGATCAGTCATGACCTATTGAAGGGCAGGTTGGCCTACTCCTCCCCATTGGTATGTTCGTATTAAGGGGAGCTTTAATAGAGGTGTTTGAAATTGAGATATTTTAATTGAGTAGGTAGGGAAAACAGTTTTCACTATCCAAAGTGATATGAGGGAAAACAAATTTACATAGCGAGTTGCTATGATCTGGAATGCACAATATGAAAGGCTAACATGGTACACAGTGGGTGGCACTGCTGCTTCACAGCTCCAGGGTCCCAGGTTCGATTCCCGGCTTGGGTCACTGTCTGTGCGGAGTCTGCATGTTCTCCCTGTGTCTGCGTGGGTTTCCTCCGGGTGCTCTGGTTTCCTCCCATAAGTCCCAAAAGACGTGCTGTTAGGTGAATTGGACGTTCTGAATTCTCCCTGTGCACCCGAACAGGCACCGGAATGTGGTGACTAGGGGCTTTTTACGGTATCTTCATTGCAGTGTTAATGTAAGCCTACTTGTGACAATAATAAAGATTATTATTAACATAAACAGATCCACGAGTAATTTTAAGGATGGATATGTACTTGAAAAGAAACAATTTGCAGGGCTATGGGGAAAGAGCTGGGAAGTTGAATTAAATGGGGTGGTAGCAGCCTCCATCTACTTCAGCCTCATTCTTCCCATCACTGGTGTCACTGTTAACTTGGGAGAATATTGCGTGATGGAAGGTGCTTGCAGCTGACATATTCAGTATATATTTTAATACCCTAATCAATATATGATGTATTGTTGGAACACTTCTATCTTTGTCAGAATATGTGCCTGATGTGGCCCTGATTATGTTTCATCGGAAATAAACAGTTGTGCAAGTTGTTTGTGAAAAGTGATTCTGAGCATGAACTGGCATTCAAAAGTTGGATCATGTAACCCAGCTTGAGCAGCATAATCATGTCTCCCAAAAAACAAAGCAGTTTGCCAGTTTCATTAGTATGAGTTTAAAATTTACTCTCTCCATAAATTCTGCATTAATGCGTGTTTAAAAAAAAATCTTCAAAAAAATGTTAACTGATCAATTGACAGCCCTATTAGCTGTAAGATAATATGCTTTCAATAGTTGTATAATCCATTTAAGGGCATTCTCTAGTTTTTAAACAAAAAAATTAAAATGTGTGAAGAAATTTAGGTTAAATTTAAAATATATATAGATATATGATATATATTTGATTGTGTTTTATGTATTCTTTTCATATACATGATTAGTTAATGCTTCTGCTTATAGTTCCCTGCAGTAAACCACCCTCAGACTCTGGAGAGAAGATACTTGGGTGTTATTAGTGGAGTTATGCTCGACCTGATGAAGGTATGAAACTTTGATGTAGCATTTGGTTAAATATTTTGCAGTGGACATGGTTTTCGCTAATCCTGTAGCAGAAATATTCTATGGAGTGTGAAGTTTATTTTCCATTTTCTTTCCATTAATGAATACTGAGTAAGATCATCTGTTCCTACGGTCTCTTCTAAGTGGCATGTATGTTTCAATTAAAATTAAACATGGATGGCACAGTGGTTAGTACTGTTGCCTCACAGTGCCAGGTTCCTGGGTTTGATTCTGATCTTGGATGACTGTCTGTGTGGAGTTTGCATGTTCTCCCCCGTCTGTGTGGGTCTTTGCCATGTGCTCTGGTTTTGTCCCACAGTCTAACGATGTGCATACATCCACAGGTTAGAATTTACACTGCAGAAGGAGGCCATTCGGCCCATTGGGTCTGCACCGGCCCTTGGAAAGAGCACCCCACTTAAGCCCACACTTACAACCTATCCCAGTAACCCCACCCCAACCTTTTTTGGACACTAAGGGCAATTTTGCATGGCCAATCCACCTAATCTGCACATCTTTGGACTTTGGGAGGAAACCAGAGCACCCGGAGGAAACCCACGCAGACACAGGAAGAAGGTGCAGACTCCGCACAGACAGTGACCCAAGCCGGGAATCGAACCTGGGACCCTGGAGCTGTGAAGCAACTATGCTACCGTGCTGGGGTTACGGGGAAAGTGCAGGGGGATCGATGCAGACTTGATGGGTCAAATGGCCTCCTGCATTGTAGGGATTCTATGAAATGCTACTAAAACAAGTTATCTCTGCCCAATGGATAAATTTGTGTTATCTATTTTGTTTTTTTCTCTTTGAAGAACTTGCTGAAACTGAATCCATCTGAAAGATACTTCACAGAACAGTGCTTGAACCATGCTGTATTCCAGACTCAGAGACTGTTGGATAGGTCTAGCGGCACTTCCCCAACACGATTAGCTAAAAGAAAACCTCACCACATAGAAAACAGGTAAAAATAAGATATGAGTATGGAAATTCTATTGTGCCTCTGTTTAGCTACACATTACCAATGCTTTATGGACCATGTCAAATGTGATCAGACCTCTCGTCAAAACTGGCCATTACTCTACAATTACTTTGGAGAGCAAAGATAATTTTTCTCCACTATCATCTTCTGAAATCCCTTTTCCCTGTCTACTCCACCCACACCTCCAACAAGTGTGAGGAGTTCGTGGATTTCTTTGTCACAGTATTGAGATCATCTGTTCAGCTAACTCTGCTATTTATTTCCCATTCCCTTTGCGAAAAAGACTCTCCCCTGCCTTGGCTTGAACCATGGCCTTATTTATGACCTTTCCTCCAAATGACATCTCCAACTTGTCCAGAAACCCCACCTCCTGCTCTTTGACCCATTCCCACTCAAAATGTTCACACCTTAACTTCACCCTTTGGCCAGCTGATGTTGTAGTTAAGGACAAAATAAATTGGAGAAGAAGTAGACCATACGGCCCCTTAAGCCTGCTCCCTCATTCAGTATGATCACAGCTAATTTTCTGCCACAATTCTATTTTTCCACCCACTCCCCATACCCCTGAATTCTCTGAGCAACCAAAATCTGTCTTTCTCTGCCTTAAATAAATTGGATTACAAGTATCAGCAACCCTTGGATAGAGAATTCCAACGGATTTCCAATCCCCTGCAGTGAAGAAATGTCCCCTCACCTCAGTCCTAAAAGTCCCTTATCTTGCAACTGCTTCTTCCCAGTCCTTGGGGAAATAGCCTCTGTTTCAACCCTTTCATAATTTTCTAAATTCCAATGAGATCACCTCTCATTCATCTCCGCTCCAGAGGGTATAGACCCAATTTATTCAATCTCATTTTTTGGGGGTGACACAGTAGCGCAGTGGTTAGCACTGCTGCCGCACAGTGTCAGGGACCCGGGTTCAATTCCCACCTTGGGTCACTGTGTGGATGTGTGGAGTTTGTATGTTCTCCCAGTATCTGCATGGGTTTCCTCCGGGTGCTCCAGTTCCCTCCCACAGTCCAAAGATGTGCAGGTTAGGTGTGTTGGCCATGATAAATTACCACTTTGTGAAAAGGTAGGTAGGATTTTTGGGTTACTGGGATAGGGTGGATTGTGGGCGTACATAGGATGTTCTTTCAGAGAGTATCATTGCAGACTCAATGGGCCGAATGGCGTCCTTCTGCACTGTAGTGATTCTATGATCATCCTAGCCAAACCCTCTCGTCCTAGTAACCCTTCGCTGTACTGCCTTCAATGCAAGTATATTCTTCCTTCGATATGGAGATCAAAGCTACACGGAATATTCCATGTGTAGTATCACGAGAACTGTGTGCAATTGTAGCAAAACTTGTATATTCTTGTATTCCAATCCCCTTGCAATAAAGGCAATCATGCCATTTACCTTCCTGATTTCTTGCTGTATTTGCATGCTAGCTTTGTGTTCTAAGGGATGGCATGGAGGCGCAGTGGTTAGCCCTGCTGCCTACAGCACTGAGGACCTGGGTTCGATCCCAGTCCCGGGTCACTGTCGGGGTGGAGTTTGCACATTCTCCCCGTGTCTGTGTGGGTTTCATCCCCACAACCCAAAGATGTATAGGGTAGGTGGATTGGCCACACTAATTGCTCCTTAATTGGAAAAAAATAATTGGGTACTCTAAATTTTTTTATTAAAGTTTGTAAACAAGTTTGAACATAACATTTATAAGTTGTATGCCTTTTAAAAGATATTCTGCTTTTCTAATCTTCCTACCAAAGTGAATATCCTCATACCCTCCCCTCATTGTATTCCATTTGCCACCTTGATGCCAACTCGTTTAATCTGTCTTTATCCTTTTGCAGCCTCTTATTGTCCACCTCACGGTTTACTTTTCCACCACCTTTATGTTACCAGCAACCTCAGATATATTACTCTTGGTTTCGTGATCTAAGTCATTAATATAGATGATAAATAGCTGAGGCCCCAGCACTGATCCTTGTGTTATTCCACTAGTTACAGCCTGCCAACCTGATAATATCCCATTTATCCTTAATCTTTGATTATTTGAATGTTGAATGTAATCTGAAAATCTGACCACACTCAAGCAGCTTGTGCTTGCAAAACACAAAACAAAATGTCTATTATTAGATGTGATTCCCGAAAGGACATCAATTTCTGAACAATTCTGAGTGAGCAAATAGCTATACCAACGACCAATTTGAGATAGTCACTCAAGCTGGTGACATGGTTCATTTATGCTTGCTAGAAGCGGCATACATTCATATGCAGAGGCCTGTTCTCTGGAAACAAAAGGAATTTTATTCCAGCCTGGCACCATTTTGAATCACCTGGGAGCCTATAATTCCCTGTTGCTGTCTCTGAGACAATGTCTCAACCAATCAGAGTCAACTTCCAAATTAGCACCCTTTTCTCCTGTAGTACAAATTGTTGTGATCGTTTGACATTTGGCAAACTTGCATTTAGCCAGATACATGCAAGCTGAAAAACTTTGGCAGCATATCTATCTTTTCAGCAATAATCTGGATTTAAAAATCCAACCTTACTGTGGTGAACAAGTATAAATAGTTATATTGCACCTGTTTGTTTCTGTGTTGCCACAAAATGCAGGACAGGTTTTAGCAGCACAAGGTTCACAAGCAACCAATACCCATCATTTGGTTCACCAGACACATAGTCACGTTTTTAAATTCCTGTATAGCAAATTGATTTCTTGTGCATTAAACTGAATAACGAACGTGGTAAAATTTATATTTAAATCCTATGTTGAAAGCCTTTAACTACTTTTTATGAAAATATTGTCCTCCTGTTTACATATCTGGTGCTGTTTAAGATTACTTGCATTAGTATTTAATAAAGTCATAGTGAACATCTTAAGCACAATACTGTGGATGCTGGAAATTGAATACAGAAAATGTAGAAACACTCGGGTCAGGCAGCATCTCTGGAGAGGGAAACAGAGTTAATGGCCCGGACTTTGCACCTAATGCAAAGAAGCAGCATTAGCCATTCCCACACACTTGTTGCAGGCTTTTTTTTTTTTTTTTAAATTTTATTAAGGTTTTCACAGAATATCAATAACAAAATGAAAAAGGAACTCAACAGGGTTAAATACAAAACACAGTTTAAAAAAAAAAAACCTCCATCCCCCCTCCCCCCTGTACATAAATAATAAATTAACACCCCGACTTAACACAAAGCAAACATAGCAAATATATACACCCCCTCAGATCCCCCAGTGTAAATAAACAAAAATAAAAGTAACCACCCCCCCCCAGAGTTGCTGCTGCCATTGACCAATGTCTACCGTTCTGCCAGGAAGTCTAAGAACGGTTGCCACCGCCTAAAGAACCCTTGTACCAACCCTCTCAAGGCGAATTTCACCCTCTCCAACTTAATAAACCCCGCCATATCGTTAATCCAGGAGTCCACGCTTGGGGGCCTCGCATCCTTCCACTGAAGAAGAATCCTCCGCAGGGCTACCAGGGACGCAAAGGCCAGAATACCGGTCTCTTTCGCCTCCTGCAATCCCGGCTCCTCTGCCACCCCACATATTGCGAGCCCCCAGCCCGGCTTGACCCTGGAACCTACCACCCTCGATACTGTCCTCGTTACACCCCTCCAAAATTCCTCCAGCGCTGGGCATGCCCAGAACATATGGGTGTGATTCGCTGGGCTCCCCAAGCACCTAACACACCTGTCCTCACCCCCAAAGAACCTGCTCATCCTTGTCCCGATCATGTGTGCCCTGTGCAGCACCTTAAACAGTGTGAGGCTGAGCCTCGCGCACGAAGAGGAAGAGTTCACCCTCCCTAGGACATCTGCCCACGTCCCTTCATCGATCTCCTCTCCCAACTCCTCCTCCCACTTACCTTTCACCTCCACCACCGAGGCCTCCTCCTCCTCCTGCATCACCTGGTAAGTTTCCGAGATCTTCCCCACTCCCACCCCCCCCACCCCCCCGAGAGCATGCTGTCTTGTACTGTGCGTGGCAGCAGCCGCGGGAATTCAACCACCTGCCGCCTGGCAAACACCCTTACCTGTAAGTACATGAAGGTGTTCCCCGGGAGGAGCCCATACTTCTCCTCCAGCTCACCCAGGCTCGCGAACCTCCCGTCCACAAACAGGTCTCCCAACCTTTGTATCCCTGCCCTGTGCCACCCCGAAAACCCTCCATCGGTTCTCCCTGGGACGAACCGGTAGTTCCCCCGTATTGGGGTCCACACCAAGGCCCCAACTTCCCCCCCCCCCCCCCCCCCCGTGCCACCTCCACTGCCCCCAGATTTTGAGGGCAGCCGCCACTACCGGGCTCGTGTTATACCTCCTTGGAGGGAGCGGCAGTGGTGCCGTTGCCAGCGCCCCCAGACTCGTACCCACACAAGACGCCATCTCCAGCCTCTTCCATGCAGCCCCCTCCCCTCCATCACCCACTTGCGCACCATCGTCGCATTGGCGGGTCAGTAGTACCCACAGAGGTTGGGCAGCGCCAGCCTCCCCCCTATCTCTACTCCGCTCCAGGAATACCCTTCTCACCCTCGGAGTCCCTCGCGCCCACACAAACCCCATTATGCTCCCTGTTGACCCGCCTAAAAAAGGCCTTCGGGATAAACACGGGGAGGCACTGGAACAGGAACAAAAACCTTGGGAGCACCGTCATTTTGACTGACTGCACCCTACCCGCCAAAGACAGCGGCAACGCGTCCCACCTCTTGAACTCCTCCTCCATTTGCTCCACCGGCCTTGTCAAATTCAGCCTATGCAGGGCCCCCCAACTCCTGGCCACCTGGACCCCCAAATACCTGAAGCTCCTCTCCGCCCTTTTTAGTGGGAGCTCGCCAATCCCCCTCTCCTGGTCCACTGGGTGAACCACGAACAGCTCGCTCTTCCCCATGTTGAGCTTGTACCCCGAGAACCCCCCGAATTCCCTGAGGATCCTCATTACCTCCAGCATTCCCCCCACCGGGTCCACCACATATAGCAGCAAGTCGTCCGCATAGAGCGACACCCTAAGCTCCTCCCCACCCCGCACCAACCCCCTCCAGTTCCTCGACTCCATCATTGCAATAGCCAGTGGTTCAATCGCCAGTGCGAAGAGCAGGGGGGACAGGGGACACCGCTGCCTCGTCCCTCAGTGCAGCCGAAAGTACTCAGACCTCCCTGTTCGTGGCCACACTCGCCATCGGGACTTCACACAACAGCCTAACCCACCTGACAAACCCCTCCCCAAACCCAAACCTCTTTAGCACCTCCCACAGGTACCCCCACTCTACCCTATCGAAGGCTTTCTCAGCGTCCATCGCCACCACTATCTCCGCCTCCCCCTCCCTCGCCGGCATCATGATAACGTTCAGAAGCCTCCGCACATTCGTGTTCAACTGCCTCCCCTTCACGAACCCCGTCTGGTCTTCGTGGATGACCTGCGGCACACAATCCTCAATCCTCGTGGCTAAGACCTTCGCCAGCACCTTGCCATCTACGTTTAGCAACAAAATCGGCCTGTAAGACCCACACTGCAGGGGATCCTAGTCCCGCTTCAGGATCAAGGAGATCAGTTCCCGGGACATCGTCGGGGGCAAAGCCCGCTTGCCTCATTGAAGGTCCTAACTAGCAAAGGGCCCAACAGGTCCATATATTTTTTATATAATTCGACCGGGAAACCGTCCGGCCCCGGTGCCTTCCCCGCCTGCATGCTCCCTATCCCTTTGGTCAGCTCCTCCAGCCCAATCGGGGCCCCCAATCCCGCCACCAGTCCCTCCTCCACCTTCGGCAACCTCAATTGGTCCAGGAGGCAGCCCATCCCTCCCTCCTCCAGTGGGGGGCTCGGACCAATACAATTCCTCATAAAAGTCCCTGAAGACCCCATTGATGCCCACCCCACTCCGCACCACACTCCCTCCCCTGACTTGACTCCCCCGATCTCCCTAGCTGCGTCCCGCTTCCGCAGCTGATGCGCCAGCATCCGGCTTGCCTTTTCCCCGTACTCATAATTTGCCCCCTGGGCCTTCCTCCACTGCACCTCCGCGTTCCTGGTGGTCACCAGGACGAATTCGGCCTGGAGGCTGTGCCTCTTCCTCAACAATCCTTCCTCAGGCACCTCCGCATACCTCCTGTCTACCCTCACCATCTCCCCCACCAGCCTCTCCCTTTCACTCTGCTCCTCCTCTCCTTGTGGGCCCTAATGGAGATCAGCTCTCCCCTAACCACCACCTTCAGCGCCTCCAATACCATCTCCACTCGGACCTCCTCGTTATCGTTGGTCTCCAGGTACCTCGCTGTGCTTCCTCGGACCCGCTCACTCACCTCCTCGTCCGCCAACAGCCCCACCTCCAAGCGCCACAGCGGGCGCTGGTCCCTCTCCTCCCCCAGTTCTAAGTCCACCCAATGCGGAGTGTGATCCAAAATGGCTATCGCCGAGTACTCGGTATCCTCTACTCTCGCTATCAGCGCCCTGCTCAAAATAAAAAAGTTGATCCGGGAATAAGCCTTATGGACATGTGAGAAGAATGAAAATTCCCTAGCCCCCGGCCTTGCAAATCTCCAAGGGTCCACCCCTCCCATCTGGTCCATAAACCCCCCCTCAGCGCCTTAGCCGCCGCTGGCTTCCTACCCGTCCTAGACCTGGAGCGATCCAGTGCCGGATCCAACACCGTGTTAAAGTCTCCCCCCATTATCAGGCCCCCCACTTCCAAATCTGGGATCCGACCCAACATGCGCCGCATAAAACCCGCATCGTCCTAGTTCGGGACATACACATTGACCAGTACCACCTTATCTCCCTGCAGCTTACCACTTACCATTATGTACCTACCGCCATTGTCTGCCACAATGCTCGATGCCTCGAACGACACTTTCTTTCCCACCAAGATCGCCACCCCTCGATTTTTTGACATCCAGCCCCGAATGAAACACCTGACCTGCGCACCCTTTCCTCAATCTTACCTGGTCTGCCACCTTCAGGTGTGTCTCCTGGAGCATGACCACATCCGCCTTCAGCCCCTTCAGGTGCGGGAACACCCGGGCCCGCTTAACCGGCCCATTCAGTCCCCTTACATTCCAGGTTATCAGCCGGATCAGTGAGCTACCTGCCCCCCTCCCCCGCCGACTAGCCATAACTCCTCCTCGGCCAGCCACGCGCCCGCACCCCACGCCCGGCCCGTTCCCCACGGCGGCAGACCCCCGTCTCGACCCCCCCTACTCGCTCCAGCTCCCCCTTGACCATAGCAGCAGCAACTCGATTCCCCCCCCCCCCCCCCCCCCCCCCGGATAGGACCCCTCCTAGCTGCTTTACTCCCCCCATTGCACTTCCGCAAGTCGGCTGACTCCTGCTGACCCCGGCCACTCCCGCCTCTCCTTCAACTCCTCCCATTGTGTGACACACCCTCCTCTTCCATTCCCCATCCGCAGGCTCTCCACCTCCCCCTTCCATCCCAAGCGTGCGAAACAACCCTCGCTTCCTCGCCCCGGTCCCGCCCCCTCCAGTCTTCAGCGCGGGAAAAAGCCCGCGCTTTCCACCTCCCCGGCCCTGCCACCTCTGACGCAGCTCCTTTTACAGGCCCAGTCCCCTCACCCCCGACTCGGGCCTCCCCCGCGGGGTCCCATCCCACTGCCGGCCATCCACCCCTGTTTCATTTGCTTACCCCCCTCCAAGAGCCCCCCGACCAACCCAACCAAAACAGTGCCCAACCCGCCCTAACCACCCTCACCGAACCAGAAAGAAAAAAACAAGAGCAAAGGACCCCCCCCCCCCTCAAAATGTAACATATCAACCGCAATCCCCAAACGCCCATCCCGACCCTCAATTTGTGTCCAACCTCTCGGCCCGAACAAAGGCCCACACCTCCTCCGGAGACTCAAAATAATGGTGCCGGTCCTTGTAGGTGACCCACAGTTGCGCCGACTGCAACATGCCAAACTTCACCCCCTTCCTGTGCAGCACCACCTTCGCGCGATTGTACCTGGCCCCCCTCTTCGCCACCTCCGCACTCCAGTCCTGGTATATTCGAACCTCCGCATTCTCCCACCTGCTGCTCCTCTCCTTCTTGGCCCACCTGAGCACGCACTCCCGATCAGCGAACCGATGAAACCGCACCAGCACCGCCCGCGGAGGCTCGTTAGCCTTGGGTCTCCTTGCCAGCACTCTATGTGCCCCTTCCAACTCCACGCACTCCCATCAGCAAGTTCAACATGGTGACCACATAGGCCCCCACGTCCAGCCCCTCCGGGAGGCCCAGAATCCGCAAGTTCTTCCGCCTCGACCGATTCTCCATCTCCTCGAACCGCTCCTGCCATTTCTTGTGGAGCGCCCTGTGCGCCTCCACCTTTACTGCCAGGCCTAAGATCTCGTCCTCGTTGTAGGAGATCTTTTGTCAGGCCTCGCGGATCGCCACCCCCTGGGCCGTCTGTGTCTCCAGCAGCTTATCGATAGAAGCCTTCATCGGCTCAAGCAGGTCCGCTTTAATCTCCCTGAAGCAGCGCTGGATAACCTCCTGTTGCTCCTGCGCCCACTGCATCCACGCTGCCTGGTCCCCGCCCGCCGCCATTTTGCTCTTCTTCCCTCGCACCTTCTTCGGGTCCTTCACCACTTTTTTAGTCACCCCGCTCCTGGTAAAAGTCATATACTGTCCGGGGACTATTGTACTCTCCTTCCCACAGCAGGAAACGTTGTAAAAGTGCCGTTGGGGCCCCTGAAAAAAGCCCAAAAGTCAGTTTTTTGCGGGAGCTGCCGAATGTGCGACTTAGCTCCGCATAGCCACAACCGGAAGTCCCACTTGTTGCAGGCTTTGCCCAACAACTTGCTGCCATGGGACTTCTGATCCAGCACAGTGCCTTCAACAAGGGATCTGTGATGTTTATGAGCAGGCTGGTTGAAGAGTCGACCCTGAGACAAAACCAGGAAGTATGGATCTGAATATTTAATTCATTGTAAAAACAAATGCAAATAAACTGGGGGGGTGGGGGGGTGCTGGATGGAAGAGGGAGAAATGAGACAAAAAATATTTGTTGTTTTTAATATTGTTTAAAATTTAGAGTACCCAATTCATTTTTTCCAATTAAGGGGCAATTTAGCGTGGCCAATCCACCTACCCTTCACCTCTTTGGGTTGTGGGGGTGAAGCCCACGCAAACATGGGGAGAACGTGCAAACTGCACACGGACAGTGACCCAGAGACGGGATTGAACCTGAGACCTCGGCACCGTGAGGCAACAGTGCTAACCACTGTGCCACCATGCTGCCCTGACAAAAAATATTTTAAATGATTTTCAAAGTTCTAGCAGCAATTAAATTCTGAAGGAATGAGACTCCACATATGTTAAATTACACTTTCAGTGCCAAAGAGGTTGTTTGGCAGTAATTAAGATGTAGCACACCATTAAAAATCATTTGCACCTGCCTGAACTTTTTTAGTTTGGTAAGTGAATATGTGCAGCAATTTCATGCCCTTCAATGGATTTCAAAGGTTAGTCTTTTGTCACGATACCTATGTAGCACAGGTTGTGGAGGAGCAGGGCCTTCCAGATTTCTGCATTTAACTATGTAAATTGTCCAGAAATTGAAAGCTGGAAGTTGTAGCTCTGCAATTTATGCAAAACGGTATAGATGATTAAGTACTGAGACTATGACTTACTGCAAAAACAAATTCTTCATAAATTAAAGTTATTGTTTTTGTTGTTTTGCAGAAATCATGGCAGCAAAAGTACATCTCTTTCAACTCGATCAGAAAGCCGAGATCAGCAGAATCTCAGTGTCAATTTTAAGCGAGGAGATGACAATATTCCGCATGATGGTTCTTGTAATGAAAGTTCAGCTCCACTGAGCCCAAACCTCATTCCCTTGCCAGACTACCAACAGACTAAACAGAGTCTCTCTGGTGGCAAGGATTTAATCAACAGTAATTTACCACTTCTTCCCAGCCCGCGACTAACCTCCAAGGAAGTACACTCTAAAACTAAAACTGATTTTCAGGCTGATCAAAAGGTTGCAGAAGGTCCAGGTGCTAAATACTTAAAGCCCAACACAAAGTCTCAGCAGAATCGACACTCATTTGTAGAAATGCCACAAAATAAAACTGGAACTCTGCCAAGCGAAAAGCCTAACCGTCACAGTTATATAGAACCAATACAAGGTTCTGTTTCTCAGCAGTCAAAGAATACACCAGTTTTGACACCATCCAAAACGTACAGGACATTGAGTGATTCAAGGTCAGTTGGAAACCTTAGTGACATGAAAGTGCATGGGGAGGATCAGACATCCAGATATTTCCCTTCAAGCTGCTTGGAACTCAATGCTTCAAACAATATTGTGCCAACTGGACCCAATGAAATCAGGCCAGTGCAAAATCCACCTGCTGCAGTCACCTCCTTAAATAAAGGCCTGGAAACTCGCAAACCAGCCACAAGACACTCAACAAATGAAGAAGAACTAAAAGTTCCTGCTAGCCTTGAAGGGGTTCATTCACATTCAATATCTGCTCCACATGAGTCTTTTCCTTATGACTTAAATTATCCCAGTCCTTATGCCTCCAAACCACGTTCGCAGAGACACTCTATGTATATCCCAAGGAAACAAGTATCGGAAATTAACTCTGGAGGTGTGGGACAGGGAATGCCTACTAGGACAAATAGCTTGCAGATGCTATCTCCACAAATGCAACATGCTCGGACGTCTCTAACGAGAGGTTCCGTGGGCTCCTCTCGTGAGGACTGTACAGATACCCCTGGGGTCAGTGTTAACTTTGCTAGGCAACTTTTGAATTGAATAGCAATTATTTTATCTTTTTTAATTGTAAATAGTTGCATTGGAATAGCAATTGTTTTTATCTGTTTTAAGTAGAAGAACTGAAAATAATTTGGAGTAGCACACATTTTTATTTGAATTCAGCATACTGAAGCAGTTGATAACAAAATACGTGTTGCCAAGTTTTATTGGTGACGTAAAGAGTTTTATTTTAAGTGCGAACTGAATTGATATCATTGCTGCTATTCTTGGACTTGCCTTGATCACCTGTTGTGAACAGTTGAAAGAATCGGTCCCCTCCAATTCATATTTACAAAATCTTTGCCTGATTTAATAGAATGATGGGATTTGCTCATGGAATAAATACGTTGTGAAAATATTTAAATTGCAAAATAATATAGTTACGGACAGCACAATATTTTTTAGACTGAAGGAGATTGCTTGATAGCAAGTCTCCCTTCATGACAGAATAAAAGCAAAGAAACTAATTCTTGGCACCATGGTGAACTGACACTTTCGGAGCTCCACTGTGCTATGAGTCAGGAAAATGCAGCTCTGATCTTTCACTTTGCTCAATCCCTAACCTGAGCTGAGATGTGCTGAATGGGGAAATCCTGAGAACATGTTAGGGAGACCGACTGCTGAAGAGCTAATTAAGAGTGGGTAGACTAACTTTGATTTGGTAACGTTTTGGCATTTGGTCACAGGAAGCAAGAACAGGGCGGTGGGACTCGACTTCTTGGCATCAAATCCAGACAGACTATCGAAGTGGGATGTTAATCCAACTAATCAATTAAGATAAAATAAATTAATTTTTTAGAGAGAATTTTATTCGTTAAACACATTTTCAAATAAAAAATTGTACATCTTAGAAATTGTGAAAACTGAGCAGTACAGTTTATTGTGGAACTTACATTTTAGGCCATTCCGGGTACTCCTGTTTTATATTAAATGAGCAATAGGAAGGTTAGTGGGGGGGTTAGTCTTAAATGATGATGGCCATTAATTCTTAAATTATATTTTTCTGATCATGAAATTATACTGCAGTTGTAATAAGAAAAGTCAAATTTATTTATATTGTTATAATAGCATGGTTTTGATTTATACTCAGTTCAGCATGCAAATAAACCAAAGAGTTGACCTACATTTCAATACATTTTTTTCACATTTTGAAATAAATCTCAACCTTGGCACTTGAATCCTTTTTGTAATGGCCTTCTGAGAACAAAATGTCAGTGCATCTATTGCATAAATGTGCATATGTTTTAGGCCTCTGGTAATCCTCTAAAATGGCAGATCATAGTGAACTAAGTACCTAATCTGTGAATATTAATCCATAACAATTTATATAAAATTTCTAGGCAGTCAGTTGGCTGGCCAGCTGGTTCGTGGTGCAGAGTGACTCCAACAGCATGGGTTCAATTCCCCTACCCACTGAGGTTCACAAAGGGCCTGGCTTCGCAACCTTGCCCCTTGCTCGAGCTGTAGTGACCCTCAGGTTAAATCACAATCAGTCAGCTCTCAAAGAGAAGAGCAGCCTATGGTCCTCTGGGACTGTGTTGACATTTACATTTTAGATTAAATTTCCACAATGGAACTCAAAAAAAAGTAATTTATTCACTTGAAGCAGTTTTCATCAACATTTGTTTTCACTGGACGTTGATGCTATAATATCCACTATGCACAAGGCCAGCAGCAGTTTCTTTGACTTAGTGTTTATGGCTGAGCATGCTGCTTCTTCTCCGATGAGGTCAACTTCTTGGGAGTTCTACAAAGCTTTTCCAGGTCATTGGCTTTCGCTTCCTTTTTCCTTTTGGCTGCTCATTTTAGTTCTTTCTAACTATTTTGCAGTCTTAAATTCTGAACAAGTTACCTCGTGAGTTGATGGTAATTGTGTTTCCAAGTTGATTACTGGTAGGTGCCTTGTTCTTTCCTCACCTGTCTTGCTTACCTTGAATGCCCTTCACGACATTTGTTTTTGGAACCCTCAACTTCCTTCTCTGTAGTCTTTGTCATTGGCCAAGTTTAGCAGTACACAATAAAGTGGATGTGTTTTATTTGAGACATGCAGGCTACGATTTTCTGAGCCTTTTCGCTGCAGGCGCAAACCCCTTATGGCTGCTAATGCTCACAAGAGGGCCAGAACGGGTTTTGCGGCAGCAAGATCTCAGTTTGAGATCTTCCCTGCCCCCACCAGCGACGTAATGAGGTTCACACCCAGCGAGGGCATGAACTAATCACCATGAATTTTAATTCATTTTAATATACATGAGTGGCTTAACGCCGTTAAGATGCTGCAGAGAATGCACAATCAGGTGAAGTTTGGAAATGGAAAATGTCGTCAGATGCCCCATTCCCGGCTGGCATGACACAACGCAGGCGGGAAGCACACAGGTTTTCTTTTTTTTAAATAACTCTAGAGTACTCAAGTTTTTTTTCAAATTAAGGGGCAATTTAGTGTGGCCAATCCACCTAATCTGCACATCTTTGGGTTGTGGGGATGAAACCCATGCAGACACAGGGAGAATGTGCAACTCCACACAGACAGTGACCCGGGACTGGGATCGAACCTGGGTCCTCAGTGCCGTAGCCAGCAGTGCTAACCACTGGACCACCGTGCCGCCCCCGCGTGCAGGTTTTCAATCAGAACCTGACTGCCATTTTTTGGGAAAATTCTGCCTGCAATATTTTTGCAAATGTTATGCAGCCTTTAGAAGCATTGATAGCTCAAGTTGTCGAAGCCAATAGCTCTTCCAATATTAAAGTAGTTTCATATTGCACTTTGAAGAAAGGGCAAGTAACCTATTTAATATCTTCTCTGAACTTGTAAACTTTGGTAGCCTCTATTCCAACTACATAACCATCCTCATTCTTGCTACATATCATCTTCTGCTTGCTTATTTGCACTATTTTGGCAACTATGAGGCCAAATAATAGGTAACCTGTGGACACTGATTTTGTTTTCAAACTAATTTCCATTTAAATTCCAATTTCTTGCAATATTCCATTACATCACAAGTTCCTTGATGTTTCATTTCTGGTTATAACCATAAAATTTGTCACAATATAAACCTAACCAGGTTATCACATCTTCCCAAATTATCGAGTTGATAAAACTTGTTTCTTCATACTTTGCATTATCAAGTTAAGAGTTGTTTGCACTGCTGCCTCAAGCGCCAGGGACCCGGGTTTGATTCCAGCCTTGGGTGACTGGTGTTTGCACATTCTCCCAGTGTTTGCGTGGGTTTCCGCCAGGTGCTTTGGTTTCCTCTCACAATCCAAAGATGTGCAGGTTAGGTAGATTGGCCACGCTAAATTGTCCCTTAGTGTCAGAAAATGTGCAGGTTAGGTGGGGTTACAGGGATAGGCCGGGGAGTGGGCCGAGGTTGGCTTCTCTTTCAGAGGGTCGGTGGTACTCGAAGTGCCGAATGGCCTCCTTCTGCACTTAGGGAGTCTGTGCAGTACAAAGATTTGATATGTGCATGATTTTCCATTTCCAAACTTCACCTGATTGTGCATTCTCTGCAGCATTGTTCGATCACTTGTTTGATAGTGACAAAAATTCACCTATTTAAATTTTTGTCAGGATCTAGCCATTCTTAGCTTTTTCCCTTCTCTTTGGTACCTATACTAAATTTGATAAATGTATCATCACTTTTGATATGTTTTTGCTATTATTGATTATTTTTGGGGGGCTTTTCAGCTCCGGGTACCTTGTAGCTTTAAGTCCTTCATGGCTTCTTTGACTTGGCCCTTCTGTTGTTATTTCGTTTGGAATCTTCCTTTTTCATGGTCCAGGTTTGTTCAGACCATCTTGAATTTCCGTTTACTGTTTAATTTTTTTGGAGTGATTCCTGCCGCTGATGGAATTTTCAATTCCTTCATTAAAAGCCAGCCCTTTTAATTTACTGGAATCCCTAATAATAATATTTATTATTGTCACAAGTAGGCTTACATTAACACTGCAATGAAGTTACTGTGAGAATCCCCTAGTCGCCACACTCTGGCACCTATTCGGGTACACTGAGGGAGAATTCAGAATGCCCAATTCACCTAACAGGCACGTCTTTAGGGATTTGTGGGAGGAAACTGGAGCACCGGGAGGAAACCCATGCAGACACGGGGAGAATGTGCAGACTCCGCACAGACAGTGACCCAAGCCGGGAATCGAACCTGGGACCCTGGAGCTGTGAAGCAACAGTGCTAACCGCTGTGCTACCGTGCCGCCCTACCTGTCCGAAGATGTATTTTGATCTGGTGCATGTATATACAGTTGCAGAGTCTATTGTCTCACCCAGTTCCATCTGTTACCTCTTTGACTTTGCTTTGTTTCCAGTAGTTCATGTAAGTTCCTGAACTTTCTTTGTCGTCTTATTTTTGTTTTCTTAAATTTTATTTCATCCTTTTTGGATAAAAACTCTGCGATTCTATGATACCTTTCAGTTTCATTTCTCTAGCCTTCGTTCTATAGCTTCGATGCCTGTCAGTGATCGACCTTTTTTCTTGCACTGTTTTGAAACTGCTTTATCTGCATAACTGCCGTTTTTCTTGTTTTCAGTATTTTCAAGTTCAGCCAATCTTCAAAAACTATGATTCCACATCCATTCGCCTATCTCCAGAAAATTATTTCTTGTTCTGTTGTTTCTTTTTGTATATACTAAGTTTTACTTTGACTGATTTCTTCTTGAGAGATTGACTAGATTAGGATTGTTCTCGCTGGAGTTCAGAAGAATGAGGGGGGGATCTAATAGAGACTTATAAAATTCTAGCAGGACTAGACAGCGTAGATGCAGGGAAGATATTTCAAATGGTGGGTGCGTCCAGAACTAAGGGTCAGGGTAAACCATTTTGGACAGAGATGAGGAGACATTTCTTCACCCAAAGAGTGGTGAACCTGTGGAATTCATTACCATAGGATGTAGTTAATGCTAAAACATTGAATGTATTCAAGAGGCGGCTAGATATAGCACTTGGGGCAAATGGGATCAAAGATTATGGGGAGAAAGCAGGATTAGGTTATTGAGTTGGATGATCAGCCATGATCACGATAAATGGCGGAGCAGGCTCGAAGGGCCAAAAAACCTCCTCCTGCTCCTATCTTCTATGTATCAGTTTCTATAACTGCACCTTCACCACTGATCATGCTTGTTTATTAACCACCTGTTAACTAAATTGTATTTTCTTTCAATAGTTGATTGGATTGGATTAGATTGGATTTGTTTATTGTCACGTGTACCGAGGTACAGTGAAAAGTATTTTTCTGCGAGCAGCTCAACAGATCATTAAGTACATGAGAAGAAAAGGGAATAAAAGAAAATACATAATAGGGCAACACAACATATACAATGTAACTACATAAGCACTGGCATCGGATGAAGCATACAGGGTGTACTGTTAATGAGGTCAGTCCATAAGAGGGTCATTTAGGAGTCTGGTGACAGTGGGGAAGAAGCTCTTTTTGAGTCTGTTCGTGCGAGTTCTCAGACCTCTGTATCTCCTGCCCGATGGAAGAAGTTGGAAGAGTGAGTAAGCCGGGTGGGAGGGATCTTTGATTATGCTGCCCGCTTTCTCCAGGCAGCGGGAGGTGTAGATGGAGTCAATGGATGGGAGGCAGGTTCGTGTGATGGACTGGGCAGTGTTCACGACTCTCTGAAGTTTCTTGCGGTCCTGGGCCGAACAGCTGCCATACCAGGCTGTGATGCAGCCCGATAGGATGCTTTCTATGGTGCATCTGTAAAAGTTGGTAAGGGTTAATGTGGACATGCCAAATTTCCTTTGTTTCCTGAGGAAGTATAGGTGCTGTTGTGCTTTCTTGGTGGTAGCGTCGACGTGGGTGGACCAGGACAGATTTTTGTAGATGTGCACCCCTAGGAATTTGAAACTGCTAACCATCTCCACCTCGGCCCCGTTGATGCTGACAGGGGTGTGTACAGTACTTTACTTCCTGAAGTCAATTACCAGCTCTTTAGTTTTGCTGGCATTCGCCTTTTATAAAAGACACATACATTTCAACCTGTGACTCAAGATTTTCTTTGCTGCCGGCAGCATGTGATGCAGTGGTTAGCACTGCTGCCTTATGGCGCCGAGGTCCCAGGTTCGATCCTGGCCCTGGATCACTGTCCATGTGGAGTTTGCACATTCTCCTCTTGTTTGCATGGGGTTCACCCCCACAACCCAAAGATGTGCAGGGTAGGTGAATTGTCCGCACTAACTTGCCTCTTAATTGGAAAAACATGAATTGGGTACTCAAAATTGTTTTTGTTTTTTTAAGATTTTCTTTCCTGTCATGAAGTCCCTTGAACCAAGTATTATAATATGGCTTCATCTATTTGCTGTGTTCCAATGTCACATCATAAGGTCTATGTTCTTCACGTTTTATTAAACTGTAGCTGTTTTTCATAGATTAATTACTATCATTTTGATATCATTGATGATAATGCTGCTTGGATGGCTATTTTATAAATCGCAGGTGTGCCAACAAGTCTGGTCACTGTTGAGCACCCTTCCCTCTATCGATGGTAAAAATGGTATCCTATGACATTGGGGCATTCAGTTAGTTCAAGGCGCAGGATAATTGTTCTTTACAAGACTTCAATGATCTGTGCAACCAATTTTTATACCACTTTTTTCCCATAGACACTTTGTGTCTAAATGCACAAAGCATTTGGAACAAAATTAATGAGTTAATGGCGCAAGTAGTGACAAACGGGTAAGATTTGGTGGCAATTACTGAGATATGGTTACAAGAAAACCAGGTCTGGGAATTGAATAAGGGTGCTCCGTATTTCAGAAAGATAGACTGCAAGAAGGAGGTGGTGTAGACCTGCTGGTGAGGAAGGGGATCAGTGCTGTAAAGAGAAATTACAAAAGCACTGGAGATCAAGATGTGGAATCAATCCGGGTAGAAATAGGAAATAAAAAAGGGAAGAAGACCTCGATAGGAATAATCCAAAGGTCCCTAAACAGTAGTTCATTAGTGGGGCACAGTATAAACCAGGAAGTACTGGGGGCTTGTGAGAAAGTTAGGGCAATAACATGGTGATTTTAATATATACGTAGACTGGATTAATTAAATTGGCAAGGATAGCCTCGTGGGAGAGTTCATTGAATGCATTAGAGATTGTCTCTTGGAACAATATGTTGTGGAACCAACCAGGGAGCAGGCTACTCTGGATTTTGTATTGTGTAATGAGGAGGGATTAATTTATGGCCTCATTGTTAAGGTTCCTTTAGCGAATAGTGACAATAGTATGATAGAATTCAAAATTCAGTTTGGGGGTTGGGGATGAGAAAGTGGAGCCCCGCATCAGCTTTCTGCAGTTAAACAAAGGTAATTAAATGGGCATGAGTGCAGATTTGGCCCAAGTAGATTGGGCAGAAATGCTAAAAGGCAGGACAGCTGATGAGCAGTAGCAGTTGTTTAAGGAGATGCTCAATTCCTCACAACTAAAATATATTCCAGAGAGGAAGAAAGACTGTAAGAGGGGTTAAACAATAACATCCATGACTAAACAAGGAGGTTAAGGACAATATAAAGACAAAACTAAGGTATACCATGTTGCAAAGGCCAGTGGCAGGCTGGAAGATTGGGAAACTTTCAAACATAAAGGGTTACTAAAAAAGTAATAAAAAGAGCCAAGGTAAATTAGGAAAGCAAGCTACCACAAAATATCAAAAAGGATAGCAAAAGCTTCTAAAAGTACATAAAAGGGAAGAGTGTCACTAAAGTGAATGCTGGTCCCTTGGAAGGTGAAACCGGAAAGTTAATAGTGGGGAACACCGAAATGGCGGAGATGCTAAATCAATATTTTGCCTCTGTTTTCATGGTGGACGACACTAGTACCATCCATGTAGGAACGGGAAATTCAGAGGTAATAGAAAGGGTGGAACTTAGAACAATCAGCATCAATAGAGAAAGAGCACTCAACAAACTATTGGGATTGAAGGCAGACACGTTCCCACGGCCTAATGGCCTACATCCTAGGAAGTGGTAGCGGAGATAGTGGATCCAATGGTTATAATATTCCAAAATTCCCTGGACACGGGAAAGGTTCCAGTAGATTGGAAAAATGCTAATGTAATGCCCTTTTCAACAAGCGAGGGAGACAGAATATAGGAAATTACAGACCTGTTAGTTTAACATCTGTTGTTGGAAAATTGCTAGGATTCATTATTAAGGAAGTAATATCAGGACATATATAAAGTCAAAACTCAATCCATCAGAGTCAGCATTGTTTTATGAAGGGTAAATCATGTTTGATGAATTTGCTAGAGTGATCGAAGATGTAACAAGCCAAGTGGATAATGGGAGTCCTGTAGATGTAGTTAGTATATCTGGACTTCCGGAAGGCATTTGATAAGGTGCCGCACAGAAGATTAATACACAAGGTTACATCACATGGGGTATGGGGTAATTTATTAGCTTAGAAAGACAAACAGAAGACAAAGTGGGGATAGATGGGTCTTTCGGTGGATGGCACGATGTAACTGGTGGGGTGCCGTAGATTCCAGTCCTTGGACCCAACTATTTACAACCTATGTTAACGACTTGGATACAGGGATGATAGTTTGATAGCCAAATTTGCAGATGACACTAAAATGAGTTGGACAGTAAGTTGCAATGAGGATATAACCTTACAAATGGACAAAGACAGGTTAGGTGAGTGGGCCAAAATGTGGCAGATAGAGTTTAACATGGATAAGTGTGAGGTCATCCATTTTGGTCGGAAAAATGAAAAGGCAACTTATTATCTGAATGGGGAGAGACTTTGGGGTGCTCCGTTGTAGAGGATTCTGGGTGTCCTCATGCACGAGTTGCAGAAAACTAGCATGCAGGTACAGCAGGTAAAGAAAGCGTTGGCATTTATAACTAAAGGAATAGAATATGAAGGTAAGGAAGTGTTGTTGCAACTGTACAAGGCATTGGTGAGACCGCACCAGGAGTATTGTGCACAGTTTTAGTCCCCTCGTGTGAGCAAAGATGTAGTAGCACTGGAGGCAGTTCAGAGGAGGTTCACTGGATTGATTCCAGAGATGAGGAGTTGTCTTATGAAGAAAGATTCTGCAGTTTAGGCTGATACTCGCTAGAGTTTAGAAGAATGAGGGAGATCAAATTTTGGTATACAAAGTGATAAAAGGTATGGATAAAGTAGCCATGGAGTGGATGCTTCCTCTTGTGGGGCATTCGAGAATGAGAGGACATAGTCTCAGGATAAGGGGTAGCAAATTTAACACAGATGAGGGGAAACTACGTCTACTGAAGGGTCGTGAATCTGCGGAATTTGCTACCCCAGAGTCCGGTGGATGCAGGTACAGTGAGTAAATTTAATGTGGAGTTAGACAGATTTTTAAATAGTAATGGGTTGAATGGTTACGGAGAACGTGCAGGACATGAGTTGAAGCCATGATTATATTGAACGGTGGAACAGCCTCGAGAAGCTAAATTGCCTACTCTTGCTCTTAGTTCTTATATTCTTACATTCTAAGAAAGAATTATTCAGTCTAATTTCATCTTCCAGCTCTTGGTCTGTAGCTCTGTAGGTAACAGCACTTCTAGCACAAATCTGATGTTCTTGATTTTAATGGGGATTTCTTGATCAATAAGGGAATCGCGTTATGGGGAGAAGGCAGGATAATGGGGATGAGGAATATATCCGCCATGGTCAAATGTTGGAGCAGGCTCGATGGGCCGAATGGCCTAATTCTACACTTTTATCTTCTGGTCGTAGTGTTGCATTTGAAAAATGTACATATTTTCATGAAAGCCCTTTCAGGTTTTGTGACATTTTACATTGCATACAAAATTAAATATTGTCAGTGTTAGTATTGCAGACATTTCCCATTAGGTAATCGTTTAATGGATTATTAGGTTGCTAGGTGGATAGATATTGAAGAATAATTGCTCAACAATTAAGATCCCAAAAGATGGATTGTATTGGATGTATTAAAGGTGAATAATGAGAATAATATATTATTTTTGTGTTGGTGGCCACTTAATTTATTTTCGGCTTTCTACTTGTCCTCAAGTCCATGATCTAGTGGAAAATGGTTCTAAACACATCAGAAGCCCTTTGGTACATTACCCACGTTCTCTACCTTAAACCATGCACAGCATGATCGATTATCGTGCCCCCACAATCATCACAGAATGACAGAATTGATATGGAGCAAAAAGAGGCCATTTGGCCCATTTTGCCTTCACCGGCTCTCCAAACAAGCATTGTGACACAGTGCCATTCCCTTGTACCTTTGCACATTGTTTTTGAGTAATCATCTAATGCCTGATTGAATGCTTGATTGAACCTGCTTCTATCACACTTACAAGCAGTGTATTCCAGACCCAAACCACTCGTGTGAAAACAATTTTTTACTCGCATCTCATTTGTCTCTTTTGCAAATCACTCTAAATCTGTGCCCTCTTGTTCTTTATTCATTTACAAATGGAAACGGTTTCTCCCTATCTACTCTGACGAATCCCCTCATGATTTTGAGCACCTCTATCAAATCTCCTCTTCGCCTTCTCTCTGAGCAGAACAGTCCCAATCTCTCCAAACTGTCCTCATAACTGAAGTTTCTCATCCTTAGAACCATTCTTGTTAACCTCTTCTGCACTCTCTCGAATGCATTCACATCCTTCCTATGGTGTGACACTCAGAACTGTACACACTGTTCCAGCTGAGATCTAAGTAGTGCCATGCATGGGTTCAGCATATCTTCCTTATTCTTATATGCTATACCCCCATTAAGAAAGCCCAGAACACTATACGTGTTATTAACTGCTCTCTCCACCTTTAGTCATCTATGCATATTTAACCAAGGTCCCTGTGCTCCTCTGTCCCTTTAAGAATTCTACCCCTTGTTTATATTGTCCCTCCTTGTGTTTTCTATCAAAATTCATTACATTGAACTTCACTCCACCAACTTGTCTATGTTCTTTTGAAGTTCTACACTGTCGTCTTCATAGTTTGCAGTACTTCCAAATTTTATATCATCAGAAACTTTGAGATTGTCCCCTGCACACCAGGCTCTAGATCATTAATATATATCAGGAAAAGCAGGAGTCTCAATACTGACCCCTGGGGAACACCACTATAAACCTTCCTCCAGCCCAATAAATATCCATTGACCAGTACATTCTGCTTCCTGTTATTCAGCCAATTTTGAATCCATGTTGCTCCTGTCCCTTTTATTCCATGAGCTATAACTTTTCTCTCAAGTCTGTTGTGTAGCATTGTATCAAATGCCTTCAGAAAATCCTTGAACACCACATCAGCATTACCCTCACTGACCCTGCCTGTTCCCTCCCCAAAAAACTTCAGCAATTAGTTAAACATGGGTTCCCTTTTAGCAATCTATGCTGACTTCCTCATGAACCCATATTTTTCCACGTGACTACTAATTCTATCGCAAATAATTGCTTCTGAAAGCTTGTCCACCACTGATGTTAAATTGACTGGCCTGTAATTGCAAGGGCTATCCTTACAAGCTTTTTTTGAAGAATGGATGATGCTTTAAATATTTTGTTCCACATCCTTTCTCACATTTGTGCCTAAACTGATACAGTGTGAAACTTTTGTGAGAAGCCAGTGAGCCTTTATTAATAAGAAAAATACTTCAATCCCAGTGTTTGGATAAAATCTAATTTTTGACTTTAAGAGGACACTTGCCAACTAACTGAGGTATAGCCCCAGTTTTCCCACTATCCTTCTGCTCCTGTGGCTTTTTAAAGCTTGGTTATCTTCAGATTACTTGAAGCAAGATAGTATTTGATGACTTTCCAGGAAATGTGCAATTGAATAAATACGGGAATGTAGCGTATATGAAGACAGTAAGATATATCACAGGAATCTATTGGAAAGTATCAGACAAACATAAGTGGAAATATAGTTGCATCGAAAGAAAGTTGGTCTCGTGAGTTAGGACAGCTGGGTGGTGCTTAGATTGGAAGAGGATTGCATGCAGTATACCCAAGGAGTGAGTATTTGGTATTAGTTGATTTGAACTTGTTATGAAGAGCATAATATTAAAATTTGCTGATGGCATAAAAGTGAGGATATATAGCATACTCCATTGTCCTACAAATATTTTAAATGCTGGTAGGTGGAATATATAATAATCTTTTAGTGTCACAAGTAGGCTTACATTAATATTGCAATTAAGTTACTGTGAAAGTCCCCTAGTCGCTGCACTCCCTCCAGCACCTGGTCGGGTACACTGAGGGAGAATTCAGAATGTCCAATTCCCCTAATAAGCACGTCTTTCGGGACTTGTGAGAGATTAAATAATTTAAAAATGAATCTCAGCTGCACTGAGACCCCAGCTGATCTTGCATGAAATGTACTTTATGTGTCTAACACATTTGTTATTGACCCATAATTGTCTGGGCCCTATGTATATCGATAAATTCTTATTGGAATCCATTCTCAGCAGAAGAGATTGGGAAGAGTTGAGTAACATCATAATCTGCCACACTTTATAATTATTCTTGTTATATATTGCATTACCGTGCATCTTGAACCCCAGTAAAGTGACTTAATTTTTGGAACTCAAGATGGTTTTCAGAGTTTATTTTAAATCCATGCAGATGTGCAGTCTTTGCATATACCACAACAGAAGATTGACTGTATTAATTTTGATTCAAGTTTTACTTTTTAGATAATTTCTGTGTTGTGTTTGCAGATGGAGCCGTCCTTATCTGATGCAAAGCATAGCAGACCACCAATCAAAGATTCTACCAGGGATAATGCAATGTCATTCCACAGCCACCAACATCAGATTGAGGTTAGAGTTCATCTTTATTTAAATTTCCTTTACACGCAAGTTTACAGACATGCTTTTTATTGATGAACTTCAATTGTTCGCTGCCTGAGGCTTGAAAATGTTAAATTGAACCATGTTTTTTCTAGCTTTCTCAACAGCACCAGAAGAACATGTGTTCCATAGTGAAATAGTATGTCCTCAAAAAAAAAAGTATAATATCCTCTACCTTATGTGAACGATGCTGTAGGACAGCAGTTCCCAAACTGGGTTCAGCGGAATCCCAGGGTTCCGCGGGACTTCAGCGATTCCATAGTCGGTGCAGCCCTTTATAAATTTTTAAAATACCTTCCTTCCAGCTTGACTAATCAAAGGCAATTGTTTCATTTCATTGGCTACTGTTGGGCGCATTAATCAGGTGCGTTCCAGGGGGAGGACCAGGGGCCATTCTGCTCTATTCCTGACCACCCAGGGGCCTGCAGTGGCCTACGAGATCCCCCAGGTGCCGTTCTGCCTGATCCACGTTTGTGAACAGTCCGCAGCCGCCACGCCGGCTTCACGAAAACTGAGAGCACATGTGTCCCGCGCCATCGGGGAGGGCCTTCAGGTAACATGGCGTGCGGCGTACTCCTCGATGATGCCATTTTGGAGGGGGCGGAGCATCCAAAAACAGGTGTCGCCCCCGATTCGGTCGTGTGTGGGAGAGAATGTGTGTGTGTGAGAGAGAATGTGTGTGTGTGAGAGAGAATGTGTGTGTGTGAGAGAGAATGTGTGTGTGTGAGAGAGAATGTGTGTGTGTGAGAGAGAATGTGTGTGTGTGAGAGAGAATGTGTGTGTGTGAGAGAGAATGTGTGTGTGTGAGAGAGAATGTGTGTGTGTGAGAGAGAATGTGTGTGTGAGAGAGAATGTGTGTGTGTGAGAGAGAATGTGTGTGTGTGAGAGAGAATGTGTGTGTGTGAGAGAGAATGTGTGTGTGTGTAAGTGTGTGTGAGAGAATGTGTGTGTGTGTGAAAGAGAATGTGGTGTGTGAGAGAACGTGTGTGAGAGAGAGATTGCCTGTGTGTGAGAGAGATTGCGTGTGTGAGAGAGATTGCGTGTGTGAGAGAGAGAATGTATGTGTGAGAGAGAGAGAATGTGTGTGTGTGAGAGAGAATGTGTGTCTGTGGGAGCGAATGTGTGAGAGAATGTGTGTGTGTGAGAGAGAGATTGCCTGTGTGTGAGACAGATTGCGTGTGTGAGAGAGAGAGAGAATGTGTGTGTGTGAGAGAGAGATTGCCTGTGTGTGAGACAGAGATTGCGTGTGTGAGAGAGAGAGAGAATGTGTGTGTGTGAGAGAGAGATTGCCTGTGTGAGAGATTGCGTGAGTGAGAGAGAGAATGTGTGAGAGAGAGATTGCGTCTGTGTGAGAGAGAGAGATTGTGTGTGTGTGTGAGAGAGAGAGATTGTGAGCGGGATGCTCCTTTTCTGCTTCAAAGGGACAGATAGTCAAGGTGCCTGGCCGTCCCCAATTTATTGTTTTATTACCGGGCAGCTATTATTCAAAAGATATTATTGAGGATTAGTGATCCCGCTTATATTTGTGGACAAATGGAAGCTCATTCCTGCATTGCATCTACTCGTCTCGCCATAATCACTGCACCGTTGCCCTGTCCCCTGCTAGATGTTCCTCAAACCCAGTGGTGGCCTCCCTCAGGTTTGGACAGCACTTCAGGCTCATTTCCCTGTCATCATTAACTCCTTTTTGCAATAATCACCTTTTCCTACCTTCCGGTTTGGACCCAACATTTAAATCTTGGAAAGTGAAGGCTCTTGAGCTATTTGGTGACCTATTTCTGGAGGGGAGGGAATTCATGATTTTCACGTAAGGCTTCCTTTCCTTTGGTGTCAACCTCTTCCAGTGGGGGGGGGGCTAGCAGCCGTGCCACACAGCTTTACCTGCAGATACGGATGGAAAATGGCCAGGTCCGTGGCTGTGCATGCACATGGCGCTGCAGCGGCCGCGCACGGACCAGGCTTGCCAATAATGCCCCCCTGTAACCCCCCTCGCAATCCCCGGACCACCCCCCACCAGTCCCCCAGCCCCCGCCAAAGCCACCCCCCCGGCCAGCGGCATGGCCTCCTCCCGACAGTGGCATGGCCCCCCGACCGTGGCAACGCTGGACACAGTCCGCAGCCGCCACACGAGGTCCCAAAAATTGAGAGGACCAACATCGTCGGGAAGTCGCCCATTGGGGGAAGGCCTCCGGTGGCATCCTGAGGCCATCCCAATGATGTGTGGTGTACTCACCGATTATGATGTTTTGTAGGGGGAGCATCCAAAAACCGGCGCCACCCCTGATTTCGGCGTAAAAATTGATTCTCCGGCTAATAGCCAAACATAATTTTGGCGTCGGCAAGCAGAGAATCCAGCCCAATGTCTCTGGCGAGGGGGTCTATTTCGGACCTATATGGTCATATCCTTTCATCGGATTCTCCTCTGTTGAGCAGTGTGAGGGCGAAATGCGAACGTGAACTGGGCGTCATTCTTACTGGTGAGGTGTGGGGTGAGGCCCTTCACAGGGTCAACTCCACGTCTTCATGTGCTCAGCTGAGCTTCATTCAGTTTCAAGTGTTACGAGGGAGAGGATGAGTGGGTTCTTCACGAATGCTGAGGATAGGTGTCATCGCTGTTCTCTTGGATCAGCTAACCATGTTCTGGACCTGTCCCAAACTTACAGGCCTCTGAGCTTTACCTTTAATACCATGTCAGAGATATTCCATTACTCCCTGTTGTCATGTGAGAGTACATTTAAGAAATGAGTGTTTATAAATGGGATGTATATAAGTATCTGTAGTGAGAGTAACTTTGAGAAATGGGTGTTTATCAGTGATGTCGGAGTGGGTGGAGCTGGGCTGTCTGTCAGCTTTTTTACTTTTGTTTTAGGTTGTTTGCTGCAGGGTGTGTCTTAGTTTCGTTTTCAGTGTTGGAGCTGAAGCCAGACCAAGCAGGTGTACTGCTGGTCTCTCTGCCATCAAAAGTTTATCTCTTGATCATTTAGTGAATTCAGAATCATAAGTGTTTTCAGTAGTGACTTTAATCTGATGTGCTTCTGGTAAAAGGTGTTTTAAGTCGTATGGATGTTAAAATGGAAAGCTGAAGGGTTTACTTAGTGCTGTAGTCTTTGGGGGTTGTATTTGAATTTATGGTTGCTAAGATGTTCACTATGTTTTTAAAAGTTAACTTGAGTTCATAGAATAAACATTGTTTTGCTTTAAAAGATACTTTTCCATTTCTGCTGTACCACACCTGAAGAGTGTGAGATGTGCTCCCCATTCCACAATCTATTAAACGTTATGGGTCAGTGTCGTGTTAGGTACACTGGTCTAACACTGGCTGCAACTGGATGCAGTTGAAATCAGAAAGATACTCCAGACCTTGAAGTTAGTTCAATCAGATTTATTGAACTAATAGCACAGTTCTCTGTGAGTTCGACTCTCTGCTAACTTAAGTGTGGTTACTCTGCTGACTGAACCAGACTAGTTCTTAGCCACGTGGTGGGGGTGTGAGATTGTAACAACACCCTTGACTGACTCTCGAGATGTTCATCAGTGGAAAGAGGCGGAGTGTGAGTGCCTTGTGTCTTTTATAGTCAGATCCCACCCCTGACTGTCCTGCCTGCTTATTGGTCATGTCCTGTTCTCGGTGTCCATTAGCTGCTTGGCTGTATGTCATTATGTGTGTGTCCGCATATCATGACATCGCCCCTTTTTTTAAATGTTTGGATGACATATGTGAACGTATTTACAAGAGTAGGCTAATATTAACATATGTACATGCAGTGGATGTGAACATATGTACATGTGAAAACAGCTGCCTAATGCAAGAACACAGAACATAGCAAACGGAACAAATGTTCATAAGTCAAGTCTCTGTGGCTTGCGTCTGATCCTGGCCGATCGCCGGAGAGGTGGTGGGGGACGATTCTGCCTTGTTGGGCGGGATTGAAGCCTGACTGGTGGCCTCGTGAGTCGAGGTATCAGGAGGTGGCAAAACAACAGAAGGAAACGGAGAAGAATGTGGTTGCGGGCAGGCAACTTTGCGCAGTGCCCATCTGTATTGTCGCACAACAGAACCATCAGCCTGACACACAACATACGAGTGGGAGGCAGCCTGTCGAACAACGACGGCTGGAGCTGACCAGCCTCCATCAGGGATCTTGACCCGAACAGTGTCTGACGGGGATAACCCGGGCAAATCGGTGGCATGAACATCATAGCCCTGGTTTTGCCGGTCTCGGAGTTGCTGCACCTTCTGCAGCACCGGGAGGTGATCCAGGTTGGGCACTTGTATTGCTGGAAGTGTCGTTCGCAGGTCCCTGTTCATCAGGAGTTGAGCCGGCAACATGCCAGTGGACAGTGGGGTCACCCTGTACGCAAGCAGCGCAAGATGAATATCAGACGCAGAATCCGCGGCCTTGCAGATGAGCTGCTTCATGATGTGCATCCCTTTCTCAACTTTTCCGTTTGACTGCAGATAGTGTGGGCTGGAAGTGACGCGTTTGAATTGATACGACTGGGCAAACATAGACCACTCGTGGCTGCTGAAGCACGGGCCATTGTCACTCATGACAGTGAGTCGGATACCATGCCTGGAGAACATCTCCTTACAGGCCTTGATGACAGTCCGAAGTGTGAGGTCTGAGAGCTTCACGACCTCCGGGTAATTGGAAAAGTAATCAATGATTAACACGTAATCACGACCATTTGCATGAAAGAGGTCGATGCCAACCTTGGACCACGGAGAGGTTTCGTTTTCATGCTGCTGAAATGTCTCCTTACTCTGCGCTGGCTGGAAGCGGTGACAGGTCGCACAGTTAAGGACCATGTTCGCGATGTCCTGGCTGATCCCGGGCCAGTAGACAGCCTGCCTGGCTCTGCGTCTGCACTTTTCCACACCCAGGTGGCCCTCATGGATTTGACGGAGCACCAAGCTCTGGAGACTGTGTGGGATTTCAATCCGGTCCAGTTTGAGGAGGATACCATCGACCACCGTCAGGTCGTCCTTTACATTGAAAAATTGAGGGCACTGCCCTTTTTGACAGCCATTGGCTAGATGTTGCATAACACGCTGCAAGAGGGGGTCTTTGGCAGTCTCCTCACGGATACGAATCTCCTTCTCATCAGATGCCGGGAGGGTGCTAGCACACAGCAGCACCTGTGACTCAACCTGTAACTCAATTTGCCGGATGACGTTCAGTGATTCACTAGGCACGGTGATGGAGCGGGACAGTGTATCGGCAATGATGAGCTCCTTGCCAGGCGTGTAGACCAGGTCAAAGTCGTACCTTCGGAGTTTGAGGAAGATGCACTGCAACCGAGGCATCACGTCATTAAGGTCCTCGTGGATAATGTGGACCAGGGGCCTGTGATCCGTCTCAACTGTTAATGTCGGCAGGCCGTAGACATAGTCGTGAAACTTGAGAATGCCAGTGAGAAGGCCCAGGCATTCCTTCTCGATTTGTGCACACCTTTGTTCGGTGGGCGTCATAGCCCTTGATGCGTAGGCAACCGGTGCTCAGGATGAAGTGTCATCGCGTTGCAGCAGGACCGCACCGATGCCATCCTGGCTCGCATCTGTCGAGATTTTCGTTTCCCTGTCTGGTTCGAAAAATGCCAATACGGATGCAGTGGTGAGCTTGGCTTTCAGCTCCCAACCACTCTGCCTGATGGGCCGCCTTCCACGCGAAGACAGTGGACTTCTTCACTAGGTTCCGTAGGGCCGTGGTGTGTGAGGCCATGTTTGGGATGAACTTGCCCAGAAAATTGACCATGCCCAGGAAGCGCAATACTGCCTTCTTGTCTTCCGGGACCTTCATGGCTGCGATGGCTTTGACCTTGTCTGTGTTGGGGCACACGTCCTGCTGAGAGATCTGGTCTCCTAGGAACTTGAGTGTCGACATGCCAAAGCAACATTTGGCCCTGTTCAGCTTCAGGCCATTGGTGTGGACATGGCGGAATACCTGCTGGAGACGGGAAACATGCTCCTCAGGGGTCGTGGACCTTTTGATGACATCGTCCACGTACACACGAACCCCTTCGATACCCTCCATCATCTGCTCCATGATGCGATGAAATATCTCTGATGCCGAACGACATACGGTTATAGTAGTACCTGCCAAACAGTGTGTTGAAGGTGCAGAGCCTTTTGCTGGACTCATCCAGCTGGATTTGCCAGAATCCATGTGACGCATCTAACTTTGTGAAAAACTGTGCATGTGCCATCTCACTGGTGAGTTCCTCCCGCTTCGGGATGGGGTAGTGTTCACGCATTATATTCTGGTTGAGATCCTTGGGATCAATGCAGATGTGCAGGTCTCCAGAGGGTTTTTTAACCACCACCATCGAGCTGACTGAGCCAGTCGGTTTGGTTACCCTGGAAATGATCCCCTGCTGCTGCAGCTCCTTGAGCTGTTCCTTCAGGCCCTCCTTCAGCAGAGCCGGGGAGGCAAGTTTCTCATTTTCAGCCGATTTGTATTGGGAATACCGATTTTTTGCGTGCTCATGCACTGTACATGTTTCAATCGCGACTGGCAGGGTCATATGCTTGATTTTTAAGAGCTGCTCTCTCGGAGGATCAGAGTGAACTCCAAACACGATTTGGTCTCTGATCATGGAGTCAGCAATATCACCAAAGTTGCAGGACAGCGCTAGCAGGCGGAGGCTAGTTAAGAAGGCATTGAAAGATTCATCTTTCCCTTGAAGATGTTGTTTGAACATGTAGCGCTCGAAGATTTCATTGGTGTCCACTTCACAGTGACTATCGAACTTATGCAGGATGGTCTGAAACTTTGTCTTGCCCTGGCCTTCAGTGAAGTTAAACGAGTTGAAAAGTTCGATGGCTTGATCACCCGCTGTCGAGAGGAGAAACACGATCTTTCTTGCATCAGACGCACCCTCGCGGTCTGAGGCTGCGATGTACAGCAGAAACTTTTGCTTGAATGTCCGCCAGTTGGCACTGAGATTGCCGGAGGTCCTGAGCTGGTGAGGAGCCTGAATCTTCTCCATGGTGCCGGGATACATTTGCTAGTCGTCACGGAACGGACTGAGATAAGCCACCTTAAATTAGTAGTCTCCTGGTCTAACACTGGCTGCAACTGGATGCAGTTTAGATCAGAAAGATATTCCAGACCTTGAAGTTAGTTCAATCAGGTTTATTGAACTAATAGCACAGTTCGCACAGTTCTCTGTGAGTTTGACTCTCTGCTAACTTAAGTGTGGTTACTCTGTCTGACTGAACCAGACTAGCTCTTATCACGTGGTGGAGGTGTGAGATTGTAACAACACCCATGACTGACTCTCTAGATGTTCATCAGTGGAAAGAGGTGGAGTGTGAGTGCCTCATGTTTTTTATAGTCAGATCCCACCCCTGAATGTCCTGCCTGCTTATTGGTCATGTCCTGTTCTCTGTGTCCATTAGCTGCTTGTCTGTATATCATTATGTGTGCGTCCACATATCATGACAGTCAGGTTAACTCCATGATACACTTTGGGGTTCTCTAAACCCTGGCCCATAACACTATGGAGTTAGACCCATGTCCGCTGGTGGCCATATTTGGAGTGTTGGATTCACCGATGATTCAATCTAAGGTGGAGGCAGACATTGTTGCCCTTACCTCGTTGATAGCCCGGAGGCGAATGTTGCTTGCTTACATGACTTCCACTCCACCTAGTGCTTCTGCGTGGTTGGGTGACCTAATGTCATTTGCATTTGGAGTAAGTCAAGTTCGCCATCGGGGTCAGTGGAGAGGTTCTGTCTAAGATGGCAACCATTCAGTTTCTTTTTTTTTAAAAATTTTCAGAAACATTCTGCTGAGGTATTTCTTTGGCATTGTAACAGAAACAAAATCAACAATGTACATAACAAGGAAAATATTAACCTAGTGCAAATACCGCCTCCCTCTCCCACAGGTCCCATCATTACTTACCCCCCTAATCAACGCTAGCCTAACCCCCCCCCCCTTCTGCTGACGATTAATTCTCTGTGAAGAAGTTGACGAACGGTTGCCACCTCCGGGTGAACCCTAACAGAGACCCTCTCATGGCGAACCTAATTTTCTCCAGGCAGAGGAAGCCAGCCATGTCCGATAGCCAGGTCTCGGATTTCGGGGCTTCGAGTCCCTTCATGCTAGTAATATCCGCCTCCGGGCTACCAGGGTGGCAAAGGCCAGAACATCTGCCTCTTTCTCCTCCTGGATTCCCGGATCCTGCGACACCCCGAAAATCGCCACCTCTGGACTCAGTGCCACCCTTGTCTTTAATACCTTGGACATGATGTCGGCTTTGGACATGTCCAGAACATGTGGACGTGGTTCGCTGCCCCCCCGCACACTTCGCACACCCGTCCTCCACCCCAAAGAATCTGCTCATCCGGGCCACTATCATGTGAGCCCGGTGAACAACCTTATATTGGATCAGGCTGAGCCTGGCACATGTTGCGGTCGTGTTGACCCTACCCAACGCATCCGCCCAAAGGCCCTCCTCTATCTCCCCCCGGCCCAGCTCCTCCTCCCACTTTTGCTTCAGCTCCTCGGTCTGCGTCTCCTCCGAACCCATAAGTTCTTTATATATGTCCGCGATGCTTCCCTCTCCTATCCATCCTCTAGAGACCACCCTATCCTGAATCCCCCTAAGCAGCAGGAGTGGGAAGGTTGGTACCTGCCTCCGCAGAAAGTCCCGCACCTGCAGATATCGAAATTCATTTCCCCCCGCCAATGCAAACTTTTCCTCCAGCGTCCTCATACTCTGGAAGCTTCCTTCTATAAACAAGTCCCCCATCCTCTCAATCCCCACTCTCTGCCAAATTCGGAACCCCCCGTCCATCCACCCCGGGGCAAACCGGTGATTATCGCAGATTGAGGACCATACCGATGCCCCCTCTGCTCCCACATGTCTTCTCCACTGCCCCCAGACTCTCAGGGCCGTCACCACCACTGGACTGGTGGAGTATCGCGCCGGCAGAGGCGCTGTTACCAGCGCCCCCAGACTTGTGCCCTGACCAGAAGCCACCTCCATACACACCCATGCCGAGACCCCCCACCAGCCGCCACCTCATCATGGCTATATTAGCCGCCCAGTAATAATTGCTGAAATTCGGCAGCACCATCCCCCCGACACTGCTCGAGCATTGCCCTCTTCACTCGCGGGGACTTGCCCCCCCCCACACAAAGCCCATAATAATTTTTTTGATCCGCTTGAAAGACCGCGGGATGAAGATGGGAGGCATTGGAAAACAAATAGGAATCTCGGGAGGGCCGTCATTTTTACCGATTGAACTCTGCCCGCCAGAGACAACGGAAGCACATCCCATCTCCGGAAATCCTCCTTCATCTGCTCCACCAACCGGGCCAAGTTCAATTTATGTAGCCGGTCCCAATCCCACGCCACTTGGATACCTAGGTACCTGAAACTGCCCCCTACCACTCTGAATGGCAGTTCCCCCAGTCGCCTCTCCTGACCTCTTGCCTGGACCACAAACATCTTGCTCTTCCCCATATTGAGCTTATACCCCGAAAACCAGCCAAATTCCCCTAAAATTCCCATAATTTCTTCCATCCCCTCCATTGTGTCTGAGACATACAACAGTGGGTCGTCCCCATACAGCGAGACTCTGTGCCCCCCCCCCCCCCAACCAGCCCCTTGAGGCCCTCAGAGCAATTGCCAGCGGCTCTTTCACCAGCGCAAATAGCAGTGGGGAGAAGGGGCATCTCTGTCTCGTCCCCCAGTGCAGTCTGAAATCGTCCGATGTCGTCCTGTTTGTCCATACACTTGCAACTGGAGCCCGGTACAGCAACCTAACTCAGTCAATAAAACACCCTCCCAAAACCGAACCGCTCCAGCACATCCCATAAATAATCCCACTCAACCCGGTCAAAGGCTTTCTCCGCATTCATCGCGACCGCTACCTCAACCTCCCTACCTTCCGGGGGCATCATGATCACGTTTAACAGCCTTCTTACATTGGCCACCAGCTGCCTACCCCTAACGAACCCCGTCTGATCCTCCACAATAACGTCCAGTACACAGTCCTCAATCCTGGAGGACAACACTTTGGCCAGAAGTTTGGCATCTACATTCAACAAGGAAATCGGCCTGTAAGACCCACAAAGCTCCGGACCCTTGTCCCGTTTCAGGATGAGCGAGATCATGGCCTGTGACATCGTCTGGGGCAGAACCTCTCTTTCCTTAGCCTCGTTAAAGACCTTCATCAGCACCAGCCCCAATATTCTGGAGAACCTTTTATAGAACTCGACTGGGTACCCGTTCGGTCCCGGGGCCTTACTCGACTGCATGGCCTTAAAACCCTCCACTATCTCCTCCAGCCCGACCGGGGCCCCCTGCCCTTCTACCAGCTCCCCAACCACCTTTGGGAAAGTCAGCCCCTCCAAGAAGTGCCTCATCCCCTCCAGCCCCGCAGGGGGTTCCGACCTATACAACCTGCTATAAAAGTCCCGAAAGGCCTTGCTCACCACTGCCGAATCCCCAACTAAGTTCCCATCCCCGCCAATAACTTTCCCTATTTCTCTAGCTGCCTCCCTCTTTCTGAGCTGCTGTGCGAGCATCCTGCTGGCCTTCTCACCGTGCTCGTAAACCGCACCTTTTGCCTTTCTGAGCTGTTCCACTGCCCTCCCTGTGGTTAACAAATCAAATTCCGCCCGTAGCCTCTGGCGTTCCCTTAAAAGCCCTGCCTCTGGAGCCTCCGCATACCTCCTATCAACTCGTAGAATCTCTTTTACCAGTCGGTCTATTTCTGCCCTATCCGTCCTGTCCCTGTGAGCCCGGATCGAGATCAGCTCTCCTCTCACCACTGCCTTCAGCGCTTCCCAGACCACCGCTGCTGAGTTCAGTTTCTTTTTTAAGGGGTTAGTCTACGTCATTTGTTGTTCGGCGGTTTAGTTTAAGACTTTATTGGTTATTAGGTGTGTGTTTTTCCTTTTCTTTACATCTATGTTTGATTGTGATGTTTTGCATTTTTCTCTTTTTGTCCTGGTTGGTATTGATTGTTATGAAAAAAACTTAATAAACATTTGGCCTGTGGTTTCAACATCAGGTTGGATATTATTCTGCTCCAAAGAGGAACATTGTCTGATATAACACTGCAAACATTATAGAACATTGGTCATTTTACTTGTGAGCAGTACCATAAGAGATTCAATACACGCACATATATAATTCACACCAGGCTTTCATGCCATTTTGTTCTAATTCCCAGATACAGATACTGGATAGGTGCTCTTTTGCAGCAATATGTTTTAAGTTCTGGGACATGAGTGTCTCTGGCAAGCCCATTCCTAATTGCCCTTAAGAAGGTGATGGTGAGCTGCCTTCTTGAAATGCTGCTGTCCATATGGCATAGGTATGCCAAAAGTGCTGTCAGGAGGGGAGTTTCAGGTTTTTCACCCAGCACCGGTGGAAGTGCAGTGATCTGATTCCAAAATGGGTGAGTGGCTTGGAAAGGAACTCGCAGGTGGATTTTATTCCATGCAACTCCTGTCCTTGTCCTTCTAGGTGTTAGAGATTGTGCGTTTGGAAGGTGCTGTTGAAAAAGACTTGGTGAGTTTCTGCAGTGCATTGTCAGTTTAAGAGTGTTGCAAACTGTCTGATGTATTCGGGAAGAAACTAGCTTCTACATATTTCTTTCAAGCATTTAACAGTATACAGTATCAATGCATACCCAATAAGAGCAAAAGTTCCAGAACACGTGATACAGTTATAGAAACAGGGTCATGACACGTATATTGATTATTTTTGTCTATTTTCACAGTAGAGCGTAGTGTTAAAATACCTGTGTTAGAAACAAAGCTGAAAATCAAGACAAAGAACCTAGTGAGTTCCATTTTGGCTTAAAAACGGTAACAGATAAATATTGGGACATTGGATAGATACATCTTCAAGTCGTATTCATTTCCAATACATGGTGTTTGATAAAAAAAAGAGAGAAAAATGCAGAAGAGTTGGATTTAATTTTTCAAAAGTTTCATGATTTGGGAATTTTTCACTCCATTATTTAAGGTGGGAGAGAGAATTCTGGTAAGTACAGGTCTGTAGGTCTAACATCATTGGGGAAAACAACTATTATCTGTCTTTGAGGATAGACTGACTGAGCATGTGCAGTCCCGGCTTGTCAACCTTATTCTATGATCCAGAAACTTGAGGACTTTCAAAACCTGCTGCACATCTCCTAACACGCACCAAGTTATGTTCACCCTTTTGCTCACTGACCTACATTGGCCCTTAGTTGAGCAATTTCCCCGATTTTGAAATTCTCATCTTTGTTTTCAAACCCCTCCATGACCTCATTTCCCTATCTCTAGTTACCCCAACCCTCCAAATATTGGGCAGCACGGTAGCACAGTGGTTAGCAGCACGGTAGCACAGTGGTTAGCAGCACGGTAGCACAGTGGTTAGCACAGTTGCCTCACACCTCCAAGGTCCCAGGTTCGATTCCCGGCTTGGGTCACTGTCTGTGCGGAATTTGCATGTTCTCCCCGTGTCTGCGTGGGTTCCCTCCGGGTGCTCTGGTTTCCTCCCACAGTCCAAAGATGTGCAGGTCAGGTGGATTGGCCATGATAAATTGCCCTTAGAGCCCCAAAAGGTTAGTTGGGGTTACTGTGTTATGGGGATAGGTTGGAAGTGTGGGCTTAAATGGGGTGCTCTTTCCAAGAGCTGGTGCAGACTCAATGGGCCAAATGGCCCCCTTCTGCGCTGTAAATTCTATGATATCTACATTCCTCTAATTCTACCTTCTTGAGCATCCCCAATTTTAGTTGTTCCACTTTTCCTTGACACACAGGAGACTTGAGGGGTGGGGAGGTACATGATGGAGATGTATAAAATTATGAGGGACATAGATAGAGTAGACAAGAACAAACTTTTCCCTTGGTGGATGGGTCAATGACGAGGGCCTTATATTTAAGGTAAGGGGCAGGAGGTTTAGAGGGACTGTGAGGAAAAACCTTTTTACCCAGAGAATGGTAGGAGCTTAGAACCCGCTGCCTGAAAACGCGGTGGAGGCAGAGACCCTCCACAACAAATAAGAAGTATTTAGATGTTCACTTGCAATCCCAGGGCATTCAAGGCTATGGGCCAAGTGCTGGAAAATGGGATTAGAATGGTTAGGTGGTGATTTTCGACTGGCGCAAATGTGATGGGCCGAAGGGCCTTTTCTGTGCTATATGATTCTATGCTGTATGACTGTTGAAATCTACCATAGCTCTAAGCTCTGGAATTTCATCCGTTTTTGCCACTTTTTCTCTGGGCAGGATTCTCCGTGATCGGCACGATGGCCTGACGCCGGTGTCAAAAACGGCGCGATTCACTTCGGCGTCGGGCCGACCGGAAGTAGCGGAATTCTCCGCACTTCCGGGGGCTAGGCCGGCACCGGAGGGTTTGGCGTCACGCCAGACGGCGCCGAAGGGACTGCGCGAGTTAGCGCATGCGCAGAACTGCCAGCATGGTTCCACGCATGCGCAGACTGGCCGGCGTTTTCTGCCGCATGCGCAGGGGGTGTCTTCTCCGTGCCGGTAAGGAAGAAGTGTCCCCATGCTACAGCCCCGCCCACACATCGGTGGGCCCCAATCGTAGGCAGGGCCACCATGGGGGCCCCCCCATGGTTGGATCCCCCCGCGCCCGCCCCCCCCCCCCCCCCCCCCCCCCGAGGACTGTACCAGCCAACTTACCTGCCAAGTCCAATGGGACCATGTCCAATCCACGCCGGCAGGACTGGCCAAAACGGGTGGCCATTTGGCCCATCAGGGCCCGAAGAATTGCCGGGGGGGAGGGGGGGGGGGCGCTGCCAACAGCCCCCGACCGGCGTGGTGTGAATCCCGACCCCGCCCGAAAACCGGCGCCGGAGAATCCGGCGGCTGGGCGGGATTCACGCCACCCCCCTGGGGATTCTCCGACCCTGTGGGGGGTCGGAGAATCCCGCCCATCATTTTTGACCTTGAGATTACTACTTACTATCCTTTGTGTGAACCTTTAATAAAATATCTCAAAAGGCTTCACAGAAGGGTGATCCAAAAGAACTTGACACCAAACCCATATAAAGACTTAGTGAACGTACAGGATTCTCCGTGATCGGCACAATGGCCTGACGCCGGTGTCAAAAACGGCACGAATCACTTCAGCGTCGGGCCGACCGGAAGTAGCAGAATTCTCCACACATGCACTGAACCATGCCGGCGGTCCTGCACATGCGCTAACTCGCGCAGTTCCTTCGGCGCCGTCTGGCGTGGCGCCAACCCCTCCGGTGCCGGCCTAGCCCCCGGAATTCCGCTACTGAAGAGCTGTGAAGAAGGCCTATGGTGTGCTCGCGTTCATTAACAGAGGGATTGAATTTAAGAGCCGTGAGGTGATGATGCAACTGTACTAAACTTTGGTAAGGCCACATTTGGAGTACTGTGTACAGTTCTGGTCGCCTCATTTTAGGAAGGATGTGGAAGCTTTGGAAAAGGTGCAAAGAAGATTTACCAGGATGTAGCCTGGAATGGAGAGTAGGTCTTACGAGGAAAGGTTGAGGGTGCTAGGCCTTTTCTCATTAGAACGGAGAAGGATGAGGGGCGACTTGATAGAGGATTGTAAGATGATCAGGGGAATAGATGGAGTAGACAGTCTGAGACTTTTTCCCCGGGTGGAACAAACCATTACAAGGGGACATAAATTTAAGGTGAAAGGTGGAAGATATAGGAGGGATATCAGAGGTAGGTTCTTTACCCAGAGAGTAGTGGGGGCATGGAATGCACTGCCTGTGGAAGTAGTTGAGTCGGAAACATTAGGGACCTTCAAGCAGCTATTGGATAGGTACATGGATTACGGTTAAATGATATAGTGTAGATTTATTTGTTCTCAAGGGCAGTACGGTAGCATTGTGGATAGCACAATTGCTTCACAGCTCCAGGGTCCCAGGTTCGATTCCGGCTTGGGTCACTGTCTGTGCGGAGTCTGCACGTCCTCCCCGTGTCTGCGTGGGTTTCCTCCGGGTGCTCCGGTTTCCTCCCACAGTCCAAAGATGTGCAGGTTAGGTGAATTGGCCAATGATAAATTGCCCTTAATGTCCAAAATTGCCCTTGGTGTTGGGTGGAAGTGTTGAGTTTGGGTGGGGTGCTCTTTCCGGGGGCCGGTGCAGACTCAGGGGGCCGAATGGCCTCCTTCTGCACTGTAAATTCAATGATAATCTATGATTAATCTAGGACAAAGGTTCGGCACAACATCGTGGGCCGAAGGGCCTGTTCTGTGCTGTATTTTCTATGTTCTATGTTCTATGTAAGGTTATCAAAGACATGGAACTAAGGTTGGTAAATGCACTTGAAATATAGATCTCAGCCACAATCTAATTGAATGATGTAGCAAGCTCAAGCGGCTCCATGGCATTCTGTTCTTGTACTATCCAATTTGCCATCAGCAAAAGAACTGTACTTTGTTTACATTATCTTTACTGGAAGATGATTTTGTTTAATACCAATTTACCAACACCATTGATTTATGATTAGTAGTTAAATTCTATTTATAAAATTGGGTTCTGTGATTGTTTACTGGTGTTTTGAGAATCAGATACCACAATTTTGTTTCGTCTCAACTGCACATCATTTGTCATAAGTGCCTTCTTTTATGTGCATAATATGTTTATGTCAACCATGTTTTAAGTCCAGCTTATGCAGCAAAGATGGTAAGCAATTATGGAGTGACTACTGCCATATTTCACAGCACAGCCAGAACCTAGAATCCACCCCCCACAAAACTCTCAAAGGCCCATGGCTGTTTGGTAGCCTGGGCAGTGATTTGGAGGTAAAGAACTGTTGCAGAGTTGAAAATTAGCATTTGGTAGCATTTGTTGGAATGTTAGGTTTGACCTTTTGGTTTATTCCGGAGTCTGGCAATAGTGGGGGATGGGATTGATTCAAAGGGCTGGCAAAAGTAGAGTTTCTGGCTTTGGGGGAAGAAGTCTAACAGACTGGGTATTGATGGAATCTAGAGCACTGAGGTCTGCTGGGATTGTGAGGGGAATTTTTGGATATGGTAGGACTGTGAGAGGGAGGATACTAGTATCTGGGAGTTTTTGTGGACAGGAGGGGTTTTCATTTAAACAACCCAGATTTCTCTTCTCACCACCCAGCCGTAAACAAAAGGCATTCTCAATTAGCTTTCCTCTTTTTATGAGCAGTGGCCGATTTCCCGACTGCTCAGTTTCGGTGTGATCCAGTTTCTATTAATAATCCCACAACAAACTCTTGATAGGATGAACTCTGAGTTAGTTTATTTGCACACACTTAAATGCTTGAGGAGGGTAGCAATGTTGCCTGCTTTTCACACACAGTAAAAAATATGGGGATAGAGAAAGAAACATTTACATGGCAAAGACCACAGAGAAAATAATTATTGTTTTATGTGTGTCCAGAGCCCGGAGTCAAAGTCCAATGGTGTATTCACTTCAGCGTCGAGCCGACCGGAAGTAGTGGAATTCTCCGTAGGTGTATTCATCACAAGAGGTCAGCAGGTTGAGCTGATGCTGGATAATTCACTTTTCCGGTCGGGAGTTGACGTCAACGGTGAGATCGGCATGCTGAAATCAATTAGTCTTGCAGAGTATGCTACAGGAGTTGTTTGCAGTAGAGACAGTGTAGATGGGACCAGACAATTAAACCTGGACAGAGCCCCTTTTCTGTGCTGCACCTTGGTAGATAGAAAGATGGCAGACTGAGCTTTGCAACTCCACAAGGCAAACTCACCAGTTCCACCAGCTTCCGGGGCTTTGGTGGAACTGCCTTGAACTACTGCAGTCCAAGTGGTGTAATTGCATCCTCAATGCTGTTAGGGCGGTTGTTCCAGGCTTGGAGGGGACCTTCCAGGTCATGGTGTTGCCATGTATCTGCCCTTGTCCTAATAGATGGTAGCAGTGGTGAATTTGGCAGGGGCTGTCTGAGAACCGTGGTGCATTCCTGCAATTCATCTTCTCAAAGGTATACACTGCTGCCACTGTGGGCCGGTGGTAGAGGTAGTGAATGTTTGTGGATGGAGTGCCAATCAAGAAGGCTGCTTTGTTCTGAATGGTGTCGCTTCTGGGGTGTTGTTGGAGCTGGACTCCTCCAAGCAAATGGAGAGTATTCCATCACACTCCTGACTTGTACTTTGTAGATAGTGGACGGGCTTTGAGAAGTCAGGAGGTGAGTTACCTATCGCAGGATTCTGAGTCTCTGACGTGCTCTTGTAGCCATTGTATTTCAATGGTTAGTCCAGTTAAATTTCTGGTCAGTGATAACTCCCAGAATGTAGGTTCTCTCTTTTTGGAGATGGTCATGCCTCGTGCTTGTGTGGAATGAATGTTACTTGCCACTTGTCAGCCCAAGCCTGGATATTGTCCATGTCTTGCTGCATTTGGACATGCACTGCTTCACTATTTGAGGAGTCGAGAATGGTGCTGAGTGTTGTGCAATCATCAGCGAATATCCCTACATCCGACCTTAGGATGGACGAAAGATAATTATGGTAGAAATTAGCCATAATATATATCTTTATTTCATAAAAATATAGTGTGAGTTCTTAGCCCTGATGAAGTGTGTGCCTAAACTGGGAAGGAGATCCATTTTGCAGTTGATATATCCTCAAAGAAAATGCAGCTTTATAATAGGAAAGACTTCTGCTGACTCATATCCTCGAGAATTTGTTGGAGAACTTTTGGTAGATTCCAAAATAATAAAATTCCATGCTAGGGGCTTTTTGGAGAAAGTGTTTTGTGAAGACCACATAATTTTATCTGCTGATTGGATTTGTTTTATTGTCACGTGTATCGCGGTACAGCAAAAAGTATTGTTCTGCATACCACCCAGACAGATTATATCCATACATGGAAAAAAAGGACATACATGAATACACAATGTAGATACATAAACACAGGCATTGGGTGAAGCATACAGGAGTGCAGTGCTACTCAGTAGAGAAGATGTTTGAAGAGATCAGATCAGTCCATTAGAGAGTCTTTCAGAAGTCTGGTAACAGCGGGGAAGAAGCTGTTTTTGAACCTGTTCTCAGACTTTTGTATCTACTGTCCGATGGAAGAAGTTGGAAGAGTGAATAACCCAGGTGGGAGGGTCTTTGATTTTGCTACATGCTTTCCCAAGGCAGCAGGAGATGTAGACAGAGTCAGTGGATAGGAGGCGGGTTCGCGAGATGTATTGGGCTGTGTTCACAACTCTCTGTAGTTTCTTACAGTCTTGGGCCGAACAGTTGCCATACCAGGCTGTGATGCAGCTAAATGGGATACTTTCTATGGTGCATCTGTAAAAATTGGTAAGAGTCAATGGGGACATGCCGACTTCCCTTAGTTTCCTGAGGAAGTATAGGCACTTTTGTGCTTTCTTGGACGTGGCGTTGACGTGGGTGGACCCAGGACAGATTGTTGGTGATATGCACACCTAGGAATTTGAAGCTGTCAACCATCTCCACCTCGGCACCATTGATGCAGACAGGGGTGTGTATGATACTTCGCTTCCTGAAGTCAATGACCAGCTCTTTAATTTTGCTGACATTGAGGGAGAGATTGTTACACCACTCCACTAGGTTCTCTATCTCCCTCCTGTAGATTGTTGTTCGAGATCTGACCCACTACGATCGTGTCATCAGCAAACTTGTCGATGGAGTGGGAGCCAAATGTTGCCACACAGTTGTGTGTGTATAGGGAATATAGTAGTGGGCAAAGTACACAGCCTTGCGGGGCCCCGGTATTGAGGACTATTGTGGAGGAGGTGTTATTAATCCTTAGTGATTGTGGTCTATGGACCAGGAAGTTGAGGATCCAGTTGAAGAGGGAGGAGTCAAGTCCTAGTTATTGGAGCTTTGATATGAGCTTTGCTGGGATTATGGTGTTGAAGGCGGAGTTGTGGTCCATGAGTAGGAGTCTGACGAAGGAGTCCTTGTCGAGATGCTCCAAGGATGGGTGTAGGGCCAGGGAGATGGCGTCTGCTGTGGTCTGGTTGTGGCAGCAGGCGAATTGCAATGGATCAAGGCCTTCTGGGAGTATGGAGTTGATGTGTCTCATGATCAACCTCTCGAAGCACCCTTCATAATGATAGATGTCAAGGCCACCGGATGGTAGTCTTAGAGGCACGTTGCCTGGTTCTTCTTTGGTACCGGTATGATGGTGGTCTTCTTGAAGCAGGTGGGAACCTCGGAACGGAGTAGTGAGAGGTGGAAGATCTCCCCAAATTCATCTGCCAGTTGGTCCGTGCAGGATCTGAGTGCACGACCAGGGACCCCGTCGCTTTTCGATAGTTCACTTTCAAGAAGGCCATCTGACTTCAGAAGCTGTGACAGTTGTTATGGGTGTGTCCATGGCTGCTGGGACAGTTGACAACAGTTTGATGGATTCCTGCTTGAACCAAGCATAGAATGCATTGAGTTCATCGAGGAAGGGTGCGCTGCTGCCGGAGATTCTACTTGGCTTTGCTTTGTAGCCTGTTATGGTGTTCAAGCCTTGCCACAACCGACGAGAGTCAGTGACGTTAGTCTGTGACTCTAGCTTAGTCTGGCATTGGCTCTTGGCATCCCTGATGACTGCGGAGGTCGTACCTGGATTTTTTGTACTGTTCAGGTTCGTCGGTCTTGAATGCCTCAGACCTGACCTTCTGTAGGGAGTGAATTTCCCGTTTAAACCATGGTTTCAGGTTGGGGAACATATGTTCTACCTTCTTTGCCACACAGTCTTCTACACACTTGCTGATGAAGTCTGTGACCGTGGTGGTATACTCTTTTAGGTTGGTTACTGAGTTCTTGAATATGGACCAGTCCACTGGCTCCAAGCAGTCATGTAGGAGCTCTTCTGTTTCCTCGGACCAGCATTGCACGACCTTCTTAACCAAATTTTCCTGCTTGTATGCCAGGAGATGGAGCACCGTCTTATGGTCCGATTTTCCGAAGTGCAGTCGAGGTATGGATCGATAGGCGCCCTTGATGTTTCTATAGCAGTGGTCAAGAATGTTGGCCCCCCTAGTGGGACAGCAGATGAGATGCTGGAATTTTGGTTGGCCTAGTTGAAGTCACCAGCCATGATGAACAAGGCCTCCCGGTATTCTGTTTCACTGTTATTTATAGCGGTGTACAATTCATCAAGTGCCTTCTTTACTTCTGCCTGGGATGGGATGTAGATCGCTGTGATAATGGCAGAAGTGAACTCCCATACGGGTAGCACTTCACAGTCAGATATTCCAGGTCCGGGGAACAGTAGTTCGCCGACGTCGCCACGTATGAGCACCAGGAGGAATTGATGAGGAAGCAAACCCCTCCACTCTTCGCTTTACCCAATGACGCCGTGCGGTCCATCCAATGTATTGAGAACTGTCAGGTTGTATGGCACAGTCCAGTGAGGCAGGGTTGAGCCATGTCTCCTTGAAACAGAGCACACAGCAGCCTCTTACTTCCCTCTGAGTGGTAAGTTTAGCGTTAAGCTCGTCCAGCTTGTTTTCGATCGCTTGGATGTTTGCCAGGAGTATACTGGGAGAGGAGACTTGAAACAGAGTTGTTTTAGTCTCACATGCAGACCGCCGCTTTTCCCTCGTTACCTCAGTCAACTTCTGGATGGTCCTGGGATCTGATGGGAGAAGTCTGACCTTGTGGATGGTAAATGGTTGCGTTGTTTGGAGTCCGAGACACAGGTTTCGATTTCGGAGTCGCGCCTGGCAGGGTCCCGGGCGCCGGTTGCAATTTTGGGGTTGCCCGGGGGGGGGGGGGGGGGTGCCGGGCATGTTCGCGATCCAGTCGGGCCCCAGGGTTCCACGAGTACGGTCTATCTTTCGGCTCCTCGCACGGGGTCTCCGTCATTTTGCTTGTCTTTAGTCTGGGTTTGGTTGCAGGCAGAGCCTCCCTCCATCTGCCCGTAAGTCTGATTGGGTCTCTCCGGGTCGGGTCTCGCGGTCGGGCGTTCCAGCGGCTAGATCAGGTGGTCTGCGGGCTTGCATCACTTCCCAGGCCTTGTAGGGTGCTCAGAGGGCCAGGTCGGGGTCGGACTTCCGGCTCGGGCCTCAGCCACTTTCAGGTCGAGGCCAGGGTCGGTTCGTTGGAGGAGTCCATTCGGGCCGGGTCATCTGGGCCGGCCCACAGGCATCGGAGGATCTTCAGACCTGCAAGGGAACAAAAAGAGAAAGGTTAGAGATAGTATTAATGTTAGAATTAAATTTTAAAAGGTTAGTACGGTTATAAGAGATCTCTGAAGAGGATCTCTGTGAGAGAGCTTGCCACACTCCGGCGGCATCTTGGCTGCTGCAGATAGATCTTGACCTAATATTGTATGTATAACAGTATTACTGGTGCTGTGGAGTATACTGACTAGTTCTGATGCTTCATTGTTGAATTTATAAAACAAACATAGACATTTTGGTCTGTACAAGTTTGGTGTTCCAAGTGATATTTCTGCATTAAAATTACTGAGTGAATGTGGTATCAATATTATGTAAATTCCATTTTCATAATTTTTTTTTAGATTAGAGTATTTAATTTTTGTTTATTATTTGATGGAATGTGGGTATCGGTGGCTTGCCCACCATTTATTGCCCATCCCTAATTGCCCTTGAACTGCCGAGCTTGCTAGGCCATTTCAGAGGGCAGTTAAGGGTCAACCACATCTGACGTCACAAGGAGAATGGCATATTTTCTTCCCTGAAGAACATTTGTGAACCAGATGGGTTTTTACAACACTCACTGATAGTTGGTCACGGTCACCATTACTGAAACTAGCTTCCAGATTTATTAACTTAGTTTAAATTCCATCAGCTTAGAGCCCATGTCCCCAGAGCATTAGCCTGGGCCTCTGGATTACTAGTTCAGTGACATTACCACGAGACGTCCATCTCCCCCAGTGTATCCCTTGGTTTATTAATCCAGGCTACTCAGTCTAAGTGAGTAATTCCTGAAGTCTGATACAAATCTTGAATGAGAATTTGTGTTTAATAAGCCTGAAATGTAAAATTAAATGTTACATTACTTATTGTTTTCCTATTGTATTTTCAAGAGATTGCTCCATGCTGCTTGAAATTCTACTGGGCAACACAAATAGAGTCTGATCTAATACATTATCTATCAAACAGGGTATGTAAGAAGTAACGTTATTCTAATATGTTTACATTTTAGCCTGGAGGATATCATGACATACACTTAGAAGATGGCATATCCACAAAAGAAAATAAATATGTATTTTCTGATACAGTGCCCAGGGATAGACGAATACGAAGCTATTATGAAGGTAAGTGGGAGCTCGTTGATCAGTGAACATTGATTGAGTGCAATGTGGTGGTACGGGATATTTAATAATGTTATTGTTTGTACAGACTATTCTTCATTGGAAGGAACATTCAGTGAGAGAGGCCCAATTAATATGTCAATGACAAGTAACACTAAGTCAAAGCACTCCAAAAGACAAACAGCTTTTGATCTTTGGTAAGTAAGCAGTTATCTATCACTTTGTTTCTGTGTTGGCTAAAAGAATAAATGTGAAAGAAGCTTACACACTAGCAAAAATAAATGTGATATTACTCTGGAGCAGATTTGCGCAGACAATCAGAAGAAAGATTTTTATAAGTAGTCTTTAATTTAATTATGTGCTATTGTGCACTTTCATTTGTGGAATTAACATCAGGAATTAAACATTTTCCTGCACCCAACCAAGTGCTTTTTAAATGCACCATGGGATAAAGGGCTTATATTAAAATTTAATCTTGACTTTCATCTTTAAGTGCAAGTCAAAAAAGATTTTGCACAGTGAAAAATAAAATGGGCAGCTCTAATCTATTGAAAATTATGTTTGCTTTTCATTTTTTTTAAAGTTCAGTTTTGTTATAACCTGCCTAAATCCTATTGGCTGGGGACTATTGGTTATCCCATGACTCTTGTGGAGTATGAGCTCCCCTATGAGGGGGGCAGGGAAATTATTAGCATTTGCACCTATATAAATAGAGCTGACCAGTGTGGTACTGGCTAAGTGAAGGAAGCAGTGATGAACTACCACTGTGTACATTTTGCTGTAAATAAAGTTACTTTCTGTTTAACTCTACAAACTCGTGCTGGATTCTTCATGGCCCTCACAAAAAGCTTGTATTCTGAGATCACTGATGTCCATCAGTACTGTACTTGGTGATGGTAATTTGTAACATTGTTCTAATAAATTACATTTGCAACTTTTGACATGCATTCAATATTACACCAATGCGGTGTTCCTTTCGATTGATGTGTGAAGGTGTCAACTGTTCAATGAAAGGTTGATTTTATAAAATTTCTTTCCACTAACAAATTTAGAAGTACGTTTGTGAATTACTCAAAATACTGGTTTTAAAATAAAAACAATTCCACTCACTGTCGCTTTGTGCATTATATGCAAATATGATATCGATAAAGCTCCCATTCTATTATGTATTATGCAATGAAATTCTTAATGGAGTACAATTGTATAATTATTTAAGGGCAGCACGGTAGCACAAGTGGATAGCACTGTGGCTTCACAGCGCCAGGATCCCAGGTTCGATTCCCCGCTAGGTCACTGTCTGAGCGGAGTCTGCACGTTCTCCCCGTGTCTGTGTGGGTTTCCTCCGGGTGCTCCGGTTTCCTCCCACAGACCAAAGACGTGCAGGTTAGGTGGATTGGCCATGCTAAATTCACCTTAATGGTCAAAACGGTTAGGAGAAGTTATTGGGTTACGGGGATTGGGTGGAAATGAGGGCTTTAGTGGGTCGGTGCAGACTCGATGGGCCGAATGCCTCCTTCGGCACTGTTTGTTCTATGTTCTTATATTTAAAGTTTCATGAGCTATTTTATTATCTGACAGTTTTCATGTTATTTGCTTACATCTTTTAATTCTTTTTGTTATGTAACATTTTACAGCCAAGGGCATGTCCGGTGCACTCGATCCAACTCAGGAGGGAATGCAAATCCACCCTCCCCCACCATCTTCCCAAACCTCTTAGAAAGGTATTCAGTGAGAATGGACCTGCCATTCCCTCTCGCAACCCCACAATTCTGAAATTCTGCCATGATTCTCCAAATCATCCACTTTGGCCCTCAGTGCGTTATTAATGCTGGCCAACTGAAGCATCTCAGCTTCCAGAGAGGCAATCTGGTTGCTATGCCTCAAAAGTGCGGCCTCTACTCCCTTTATTGCAGCGCCATGTGCTTTTACCAATTCATTGGTATTCTCCAGTGCTGACCGGATGGGAGCCAGGGCCACTTCTATCAACTGCCTCTGCTTCTCGAATTCAGCCGCCAAGGTGCCAGTAGGCTTCATGGCCGTTAGTAGAGTGGACGGACTCGCAGCAGCAGCCTCTGCCATTTTCTCCATCAAAGAGCTCCGAGAAGCCTCCGAATCCATCAATGAATTTCTTTCTTCAATCTTCTTTGCCCTGGTATTTTTGGGCATCTTCTACCAACCAGCCAATCTTCGCAACCGACGCCAGTTATCCTTCGCGACCCACGTTCGCCAACCTTCGCGACACACCATTATTGCTTACCTTTAATACGACAGATGCGCCTGCTTGGTCCTCACAATCTCACTTGCTTTATCATTCACTGTTATATTTCTGCTAAGGTTTTCAGCTGACTATTTAGGTTCTCGCATCCTTTGAAAAAAATCAAGAGCTTTACCATCGAACTTGTGATGCTTAGTCTTCAAATGCCTTTAACGTTGTGAAACTATAATTTGCCAATACTTGCCTGCATATAACCCACATCGGCTTTGCATCCTGATTTGCATTGGCACAATTAAAGCCATACCTCAAGAAATCACCTTTATACTGCTTTGTTCCCAATTTCATTTTCTTAATAGGTTGTTCAACAGAGGCCCTGAAGCTCTGTTTCATGCTCACACCAGCACTGCTTTGTCCTGCTGAAGCTGAGAAGTGCCTCCAGCAGATTCAGTAGTGAGATCCTGGCTGGTTTGTGTCTCTGGCCCTCTCTTCCTTATTACAAAATAATCTGTGAGGGCCACGAATAATCCAGCACGAGTTTGTAGAGTTGCAAGAAATAACTTTATTTACAATTACATATATACAACAGCTTCAGTACTTCACCACTGCTCTCTCCTCTAGCTGGTTCCACACTGGCCAGCTCTATTTATGCAGGGGACTCTGCTAATGATTTCTCCGCCCTCCTCTTTGGGGGAGCTCATACTAAGGCTTGTGGGATAGGCAATAGTCCCCAGCCAGTAATAATGAACAAAAGAACATAGATCATTACAGCGCAGTACAGGCCCTTCGGCCCTCGATGTTGCGCCGACCTGTGAAACCAATCTAAAACCCATCTGCACTATTCCATTATCATCCATATGTTTATCCAATGACCATTAAAATGCCCTTAATGTTGGCGAGTCCACTACTGTTGCAGGCAGGGCATTCCATGCCCTTACTACTCTGAGTAAAGAACCTACCTCTGACATCTGTCCTATATCTATCTCCCCTCAATTTAAAGCTTTGGCCCTTTGTGCTAGCTATCACCATCCAAGGAAAAAGGCTCTCACTGTCCACCCTATCTAATCCTCTGATCATCTTGTATGCCTCAATTAAGTCACCTCCTCACCTTCTTCTCTCCAATGAAAACAGCCTCATGTCCCTCAGCCTTTCCTCATAAAATTGTCATAATTGTCAGGATATTCTGCATTACTCTGCCTGTAAAATGAGAACCTTGGTCTGATTCAATCAGGCAGGCTATAACATAGTCCATCTTCAGTTCTTCACGCAATCCTGGTGCTTGCTTGCTGGCAGCTACAAAATGGAAGAATCCTCTGTAGTTTCCCGCCCAAAGCACAGATGTATAGGGCGTGTGACATCAGCATGTGTGCTGGCCGTGTGACCTCTCTCTGCTGCCTCTTCTGGCAGGAAGACTGTCGTTTGTATATTAAAGGCTGGTCATGACCCGCATTCTCAACTTAAAAGCCGGTTGCGGCCGGCATTTTATTTTTGACGTTGAAATTTTATTTCCAATACCTGATTTTTCCAAGTTTCTGACTATTTACTACTGAAAATTGAAGCAATTCCAGTTGAACATACACATCCATACATTTACACACAAACTTTAACTTTGTTTAAATAATTCCCATTTCTTTAGAAATTTAAACAAGTGTAGAAAAAAGTAACTTAAACTATGAATTTAGACGAGATGAAGTAACTTGTTAAACACACACAATGTTACAATATTTCTTACTGGTTCCACCATTGCACTATCCAAACATCCAAGTCATGTCCTCCTCCAATCTCACTAAAACCACTTGCTTCCTGGTTTCTAGAGAGTAGTGACACAACGTGTTCCCTGTGGTTTCTTCCGATGTTGACATGTGTCAACCGTATTGACTGGCCTCATTTGATCGGTATTCCTCGCTGACAAACCTGACCTGGCTTTCCTCTCACTGTCCAATAGCTGTTACTGTCGAGCCGAGCAGCATGTAGCGGGCGAGTACCAGAGCGGAGCTCCAAGCAGGGGCCACCACTGTTAGCATCGCGCACCCACCTGGCCGCCCATCAGGCTCTGCCCCACTCCCCCCGCGTGCGGTGACCAGCACACAGCCCAGCCTCATGGGCCCCACCCCCTCAAATGCCGCAGCTAATCGGACTGCCTGCGGCTGGCACTCTTAAAAGCCGGCCGTAGCCATTGGACGCATCTTACCGCAGTCAATAGCTCCGCGATCCCCCCCCGACACCCACCCGCGGGTCACGACCCCGTATTTGAAAAACTCTGCCTTATACCATCGATCAGGTGGGATTTTAAGCAAAAGTACACCCAGGAGCTGGATGAAAAGGGTTAAAAAATACATTACCCTGGCAGGAGTCACCTTGTGTGTGTCCACCCTCTACATACCGCCACCGGAGGTCCAGACAGATTTTTGATCTCCAAGGAAGTCATAGGTTATGGGGCTTGCAGGGAATTTGTGTACGGTCACAATAAGATCAGCCATGATCTTATGGAATGGTGGAGCAGGCTCATGGGGTAGAAAGCTTCTATTTCCTTTTTGCCAGTATGATAGTACAGTCAAATATTGGGCAAATGAGCGATGAAATCAGTTGCTTGTGACATAGATACCAAACACAATTCTTTTTTTGAAATTAGTTAATTTTATTTTAGTTGTGCAGAGGCAGCAGTTTAGACAGTGTTGATATAGGCATCTTGAGCAGATGCTGGTCCAATTTCTGTCATTCTATGCATTTGCCAGTCTTAGCCACAGTTAGTAGATTTTGCAGCATGTTCCTGAAACGGGGGGAAATAGGTTGGATGACATATTCTTGATTGAATGATATCTGGCAATCCAAGGATGAATTGTTGGAGGTTTGTTAACAGGCTCTCTGTTTACTTTGGAATGTAGGTAACAGTTCAGGCAGGCTGCAAATAATATATAGGGGATGCTTTTTGAGGAAATGAGAAGCTCAGTTATTTTTTTAAACGTAGCCTCAAATTATTTGTTGAACTATGTCATATGTGCATCTCCCACATTGACAGTGAAGCATAACATTTGTACTGAGTATTTTCCTTTCCTTTAATGTTTTGTTCAAGATAATATTTGGAGAAATTAATAGTGCTTGCATGTCATTAATCTCAATATCAAGAAAAATGTAAGTAAAGGAGGCTCCTCGCACACGTGCACTAAACTGAGACGATAAGTTACAAAATATAATTATTTCAATTCATAGACGTTTACAGTGCTGAAGGAGGCCATTCGGCCCATTAAGTCCACACCAGACACCAAAGATCTGACTACACTAATCCCATTTTCCAGCACTTGACCCATAGCTCTGGAGGTTATGCCAGTGCAAATGAATACCTAAATACTTAAATGTTATGAGAGCTTCTGACTCAAATACCCTTTCAGGCAGTGAATTCCAGAACACCCCCCAACCCCCTGGATGAAAAGGCTTCTTCTCAACTCCCCTCTTAGCCTTCTAGCTCTTACCTTCAATGTATGCCCCCTTTATTGACCCCTCTATTCATGGGAAAAGTGCCTTCCTATCCACCCTATCTATGCTCCTCATAATCTTATACACCTCTATGAGATACTCTCTCAACCTTCACTGCTCAAAGCAAAACAGCCCTGGCCTATTCATTCATTCCTCATAGCTCAGACCCTCCAGCCCAGGCAGCATCCTGGTAAATCTCCTCTGCACCCTCTCCAATGCAATCATATCCTTCCTGTAATGTGGTGACCAGAACTCCGTGCAGTGCTCCAGCTGTGGCCTAACCAGCATTTTATGCAGGTCCAGCATGACCTTCCTACTCTTACCTTTTTAAGCCGAGGCATAGAATACAATTATCTTATATGCCTTCTTATCCACCTTATCTACCTGCCTTCAGGGATCTGTGAATATGTACTCCAGGGTCCCTCAGATCTTCAGTACTGTACAAGGTCCTACCATTCCTAGTGTAACCCTTTGCCAAGTTAGAGTTCTTCTAGTGCATTACCCCACACTTTTCCAGGTTGTATTCCATTTGCCGCTGCTCTGCCCACCTGACCAGTCTATTGATATCCTCCTACAGTTTACAGCTATCCTCCTCAATGTTTACCACCCTACCAATGTTTGTGTCATTCCCGAACATCTTGACCATACCTCTACATTTAAGTCCAAATCATTAGAATGGTCTCCAGCATTGAGCCCTGTGGAACTCCACTGGAAACAGACTTCCAATCACGGTAAAGGGATGTTTCAATCACCCTCTGCTTCCTACCTCGGTCAATTTTGGACCTAATGTGCCACTTTGCCTTTGATCCCATGGACCTTACTTTCTTGACTTGGCTGCCATGAGGGGCCTTGCTAAAGTCCAGATAGATCACATTAAATGCATTATCTTCACATCTTGGTTATCTCCTCAAAAAATGTGATTAAATTTGTCAAACACAACCTTCCCTTAGCAAAGAGAAAATGCTGGAAAATCTCAGCAGGTCTGGCAGCATCTGTAGGGAGAGAAAAGAATTAACGTTTCGAGTCCGATGACTCTTTGTCAAAGCTGTTGCCACATGAAGACACTCAACATCTCTCTCCAGCAGCACCATCTTACTCTCTCTCAAAGCTGTCCCTGTCCCCAGTTTAATTTCATCCTTTGCATCATTCTTGCCACCTCACTTCCCTTAGCAAATCCATGCTGACTATCAACTATCCCTGATTAATTTGTGTCTATCCAAATACAGATACGTTCTGTCTCTCAATTCTTTTGCAAAACTTGCCCACTACCACTACTCACCAATGCCTTGTACAGTTGCAACAACACTTCCTTACCTTGATGCTCTATTCCTTTCGCTATAAATGCCTGCATGCTTGTTTTCTGAGACTCGTGCACGAGGACACCCAGAACCGACTGCACCAGAACACCCCGAAGTCTCCCCCTATTTCAATAATAAGTTGCCTTTTCATTTTTCTGACTAAAATGGACCTCACACTTATATATGTTAAACTCCATCTGCCACATGTTGGCCCACTCACCTAACATATCTTTATCCATTTGTACAGTTCTTATTTCCTCATTGAAATTTACTGTCCACCTGTTTTAGTGTCATTTGCAAATTTGGCTATAAATCCTTCTATCCCTGCAGTATCCAAGTCGTTAATATAGATTGTAAATAGTCGGGGCCAAAGGAACAAAATCCCTGTGGCACCCCACTAGTTACACCCTGCCATCCCAAAAAAGGCCCATTTATCCTGATTTTGTCTTCTATCTGTCAGCCAGTCTTCTTTTCAAGCTAATAAATTACCCTTGACCTCGTGTGATCTAACATTGAGCATTAATCTTCTGTGCGGCACCTTATCAAATGTCTTCCAGAAGTCTAGATATACTACACCTACAGGATCCCCATTATCCACTTGGCTTGTTACAACTTCGAAGAACTCTACCAAATTAGTCCAACATGATTTACCTTTCATAGAGCTATGCTGACTCTGATGGATTGTATTTTGATGCAAGCAAAATTAGCCCTTCCCAGTTAAGAACTTTTATTCCCAGCCCATCCTTAACCTTTTCCTTAACTATGGCAAATCTAACTGAATTATGATCACTATCTCCAAAATATTCACCTACAGATACTTCTTCCAACTGCCCAGGTTCATTTCTAAATATTAGGTCTGGAATTACCCTTCCCTTCTTGGGCTTTCCAAGTCATGGCTAAAGTATTTCTCCAAGATGCAATTTAAGAACTTTGATCCCTTCCTCCCTCCGTCAGCCTCAAACTATCCCAATTAATATTTGTGTGGTTAAAATTCCCGATTACTGCCTTATTATTCCTACATGTTTCTAAAATTTCATTCTATATCTAATCCTCTATCTTTCCCTGACTGTTTGGAACCTCAGACCTCAGCTCGTCTGTCTTACCCCTCAGGCTGGCCCCTTGCATTGAAATATATTCCATTTAACCTTGCTCAATTCACTTCCTTATCTAACCTATGTTTCCTCTGCCTTTCAGACTCACTGGCGTTTTAACTTCTAATACCATCTCAGCTTCTCTTCCCCCTGAACTACTTGTCAGGATCCCATCCTTCTGCCAGTTTAGTTTAAATCCGCCCCAAAGGCATGAGTAATCCTCCCCGTGAGGAGGTTGGCACCGTTCCTTTTTTTAAAATAAATTTAGAGTATTCAATTCTTTTTTTTTCCCCAATTAAGGGGCAATTTAGCATGGCCAATTCACCTACCCTACACATCTTTTTGAGTTCTGGGGGTGAGACCCACGCAGACACGGGGAGAATGTTCAAACTCCACACAGACAGTGACCTGGGGCCGGGATCGAACCAGGGTTCTCAGTGGCGTGAGGCAGTGGTGCTACAATGCTAACCACTGTGCCACCATGCTGCCCTATTTGGCCCCGTTCCTGTCCAGATGTATGTAACTTGTTCAACTTGTACAGGTCCCACCTCCCCAGAAATGATCCCAAAGCCCCAGGAAACTAAAGCCCTTCCTCCTGCACACATCTCCAGCCACTGATTCATCTGCTCTATCCTTCTGTTCCTGTACTCACTATCCTTCTGTTCCTGTGCTCGCTATTGCATGGCATCAGGTGTAATCCAGAGATTACTACCTTTGAAGTCCTGTTTTCAGTTTGCTACCTAACTCCCTAAAATCTGTTTTCAGCATCTCATTTCCCTATTCATCCTATGTCATTGGTTCCAACATGGGCCATAACCTCTGGCTGTTCACCTCCCCCCTTTCCAATTGCCCTGCAGCAGTTTCATGACATCCTTGACCCTGCAGCACACCATCCTGGAGGTCACATCTTTGGCCACAGATGCACCTGTCTACTCCCCTCAATGAATCCCTTACCACTATTGTCCTTCCACACCACCTTCTCTCCTCTCTCTCTCTCTCTCTCTCTCTCGCCTCCCCCCCAAGCATCTGGACCACCCACAGTGAGTCTAGCTGGCCTCTTCCGAGGATTCGTCACACTCTCCGTTTCCCAGGGCTGAAAAATGGTTTGCAAGTGCAATGCACTTGGGTGATTCCATCACAACCCCTGGTCCATTTCCTCTGTCTGATGCTCACCCATTCTCTCTCTGCCTGAACTTCCTTAAGCTGCAGGGTGTCCATGTCCTGAAACATGCTATCCATGAACCCCTCAGCCTTTGAGTGCACCATTGTGCCCCAGTTGCTACACAAGTGCCTGAACCAAGCACTGAAGTTGCTCCAGTCAGAAGCACCTCCCCCTGCACAAGATCGTCCAGACCACTAGGTGTGCCTAGGATTTCCCACAAAGTGCAGGATTTGAAAATGGCAGGATTGAGTTCCCCAGACATAACCAAATAGAATATATAGACGAGAAGAATCGTAGTCTTCTTTATATCAGACAATCAGAACCTCTTAACACTATCAAGTGAAGAAATATAGTTTTGACGTTTTAAAATATTAACTACCTAATGTTTTTAGGCTGTACTTACAGTCTAAGCGAATATCAAAATCCAGTTATTTATTAATTCTTGTGTTTCTTTCTTAAATGTACATAGTCCCTTCATTTTTCTAATTCTTCGCTCCTTGATAACCCTCCCTCCGAGCAGTTTCTCACCAACCAATAAACTTGTGTTTTTCCTGTGATGTTTAACACTAGGTGTTGCTGACTGTCTAACCCAGTGTCGTCCTGTTGCACTCTCCTTGCGTCTAGCATCTGTTATGGGTGAGGCGTTTTCAGAACCCCAAAATGTATCATGGAGTTCAACCAACCTCTTCCTTTAATGGATTTGTTGCTTTTCCGAGCACACGGCTTTTTCCCTAGGTGTGGGATTACAATTATGGACACGTGGATTTTTAAACACAAAACACTGTTTATTCCATGAACTCAACTTAACATCTTAAATAAACATTGGATCTCTTAACACCCCTTACTTCAAAGATAACTCAGAAAATATTGCAACAGTAAATAATTCCTTAAAATGTTCCTTCAAACTTCCAAGAGACTTAACACCTTTAAATAAAGTCACATCAGGTTAAAGGCTTCACTGTTATGAGTTTAAATCGCCCAAAAGACCCAGAGATAGTCTTTCATGGCAGAGATCCAGCTCACTGCAAAACACAGACACACACCCAGCTCTTTTCCTCCAAACTGCAAAACAAAACTGCAAAATGGCTGATCTGACCTCAGCTCCACCCACTCTCTGACATCAGCTCCACCCACTCTCTGACATCACTGTTTTCTTATAGGTACATTGCTTAAACATCCATGTCTTAAAGGTACCCTCACATGACACCTCCCTCCAAGAAAAAAAAATAAACCATCAACTTCAAGATGGTTTCATTTTTCACTTTTGCACCATCCACTAAGAAATGTACACAGTAAATATACATTTTCATTTAAAGAAAATAATACACTCAAAACAGGTATAATAATATAGTCCATTTTTCTTTGTTCTTCTTCCTCCAACCAAAATCCTTCTCAATTGATCACATTCGTGACAAAGCATCGGCTATCACATTTTCCCGTCCTGCCACATGTACTATTTTTAAATGAAATGGCTGTAACAATAAACTCCAGCGAAACAGCTTTGCATTGTTATTCCGGAATCGCTCCAAAAACGTCAAAGGATTATGATCAGTATATATATAATGGTGTCAGATGGATTGCTGGTCACATAAATGTGAAAATGTTGCAAAGCCAGCACCAAACGCAAAGTCTCCTTCTCAATCGCGAATACTTTTTCTGGTAAGAATTCAATTTCTTTGAAAAATAACCAACAGGCCGCTCTAGTCCTTTGTCGTCGTCTTGTAGAAGCACCGCACCTACGCCCCCATCGCTCGCATCAACAGCCACTTTGAAGGGTTTGGTATAATCTGGGATGACTAACACAGGAGCAGTGGTTAACAGGCCGTCAAATGCCTGTTGACACTCCGCTGTCCACTGGAATTTGATACGCTTCTTGAGCAAGTCCGTCAGTGGAGCGACCACACTGCTAAAATTTGGTACATATTTCCGGTAAAATCCACTCATACCAAGAAATCGCATTATTTCCCGTCGTGTCGAGGGTATCAGAAACTCCCCAATAACTTTTGTTTTCACATCCCGTGGGACCAGTCGACCCTGTCCGATTGTATGGCCAAGGAAAGTGACTTGGGCTCTTCCAAATTCACTTTTGGCTAGGTTTATCACCAAACCCGCCTCCTGAAGTCGATCAAATAACTCCCTCAGATGTTTTAAACGTTCTTTCCATGCCTGGCTGAAAACTACCAGATCGTCGATGTATACCGCACAATTGCGTAATCCTGAAACGACTGTATTAGTTAACCGTTGAAATGTTGCTGGGGCGTTTTTCATGCCAAATGGCATAACTTTGAACTGGTATATACCATCTGGAGTCCAAAAGCTGAAATCTCCTTCGTCCTTTCAGATAAAGGTACTTGCCAATAACCTTTCAGTAAATCCAATTTGGAAATAAAAGCAGATTGTCCCACTTTCTCCATGCAATCCTCCAAACGTGCGATAGGATAAGAGTCCGCTCTTGTAACACAACCATTGGGTACTGTCTGGTTTAGGTACCATCACTATGGTTGAGCTCCATTGGCTGCAACCCACTTCAATTATGCCATTGTTCAGCATTCTCTCAATCTCTCTTTTTTTTTTTAAAGCTTTTTTTTTAATTAAATATTTTATTGAAAATTTTTGGTCAACCAACACAGTACATTGTGCATCCTTTACACAATATTATAACAACACAAATAACAATGACCTATTTTATAAACAAAAAATGAATAAATAATAAATAACAAAAATGAAAACTAGCCCTAATTGGCAACTGCCTTGTCACAAGTAACACTCTCCAAAAATATAATTTAACAGTCCAATATATAATTATCTGTAGCAACGACCTATACATACTATACAGTATATATTAAGAACCCTGAGAGTCCTTCTGGTTCCTCCCTCCCCCCCCCCCCCCCCCCCCGATCCTGGGCTGCTGCTGCTGCCTTCTTCTTCCCATTCCGTCTATCTTTCTACGAGGTATTCGACGAACGGTTGCCACCGCCTGGTGAACCCTTGAGCCGACCCCCTTAGGACGAACTTAATCTGCTCTAGCTTTATAAACCCTGCCATGTCATTTATCCAGGTCTCCACCCCCGGGGGCTTGGCTTCTTTCCACATTAGCAATATCCTGCGCCGGGCTACTAGGGACGCAAAGGCCAAAACATCGGCCTCTCTCGCCTCCTGCACTCCCGGCTCTTGTGCAACCCCAAATATAGCCAACCCCCAGCTTGGTTCGACCCGGACTCCTACTACTTTTGAAAGCACCTTTGTCACCCCCATCCAAAACCCCTGTAGTGCCGGGCATGACCAAAACATATGGGTATGATTCGCTGGGCTTCTCGAGCACCTCGCACACCTATCCTCCACCCCAAAAAATTTACTGAGCCGTGCTCCAGTCATATGTGCCCTGTGTAATACCTTAAACTGAATCAGGCTTAGCCTGGCACACGCGGACGACGAGTTTACCCTGCTTAGGGCATCTGCCCACAGCCCCTCCTCGATCTCCTCCCCCAGCTCTTCTTCCCATTTCCCTTTTAGTTCATCTACCATGATCTCCCCCTCGTCCCTCATTTCCCTGTATATGTCCGACACCCTACCACCCCCCACCCATGTCCCTGAGATCACTCTATCTTGAATCTCCTGCGTCGGGAGCTGCGGGAATTCCCTCACCTGTTGCCTCGCAAAAGCCCTCAGTTGCATATACCGAAATGCATTCCCTTGAGGCAACCCATATTTTTCCGTCAGCGCTCCCAGACTCGCAAACGTCCCGTCTACGAACAGATCTCTCAGTTGCACAACCCCAGCTCTCTGCCATGCTCCAAATCCCCCATCTATTCTCCCCGGGATAAACCTATGATTATTTCTTATCGGGGACCGCACCGAGGCTCCCGTCCTTCCCCTATGTCGTCTCCACTGCCCCCAAATTTTTAGCGTTGCCACCACCACTGGACTTGTGGTGTATTTCTTCGGGGAGAACGGCAACGGCGCCGTCACCAGTGCTTGTAGGCTGGTTCCTTTGCAGGACGCCATCTCCAATCTCTTCCACGCCGCTCCCTCCCCTTCTCCCATCCACTTACACACCGTTGAGATATTGGCGGCCCAGTAGTATTCACTTAGGCTCGGTAGTGCCAGCCCCCCCCCCCCCCCCCCCACCCCCCTATCCCTGCTACGCTGCAAGAACCCCCTCCTCACTCTCGGGGTCTTCCCAGCCCACACAAAACTCATGACACTTTTCTCAATTTTCTTGAAAAAAGCCTTCGTGACCATCACCGGAAGGCACTGAAACACAAAAAGGAATCTCGGGAGGACTACCATTTTGACCGCCTGCACCCTACCCACCAATGACAGGGGCACCATGTCCCATCTCTTAAAATCCTCCTCCATCTGTTCCACCAATCTTGTTAAATTAAGCCTATGTAAGGTTCCCCAACTCGTGGCTATCTGAATCCCTAAGTACCAGAAATCTCTTGTTACCTTCCTCAGCGGTAAATTATCTATTCCCCTGCTCTGCTCCCCCGGATGCACCACAAACAACTCACTCCTCCCCATATTCAATTTGTACCCGGAAAATTCCCCAAACTCCCTGAGTGTCTGCATTATCTCCGGCATCCCCTCCACTGGGTCCACAACATACAGCAATAAATCATCTGCATACAAAGATACCCGGTGTTCTTTTCCTCCCCTGAGTACTCCCCTCCACTTCCTGGAGCCCCTCAGTGCTATGGCCAGGGGCTCAATCGCCAATGCAAACAGTAACGGAGACGGGGGCACCCCTGCCTCGTCCCTCTATAAAGACGGAAGTAGTCAGACCTCTGCCTGTTCGTGACCACACTTGCCACCGGGGCCCTATACAGCAGCTGTACCCATCCAATAAACCCTTCTCCAAAACCAAATCTCCTCAGCACCTCCCACAGATAGTCCCACTCCACTCTGTCGAATGCTTTCTCGGCGTCCATCGCCACCACTATCTCCGCCTCCCCCTCTGGTGGGGGCATTATCATCACCCCGAGCAGCCTCCGTATGTTCGTGTTCAACTGTCTCCCCTTATCGAACCCAGTTTGATCCTCGTGGACCACCCCCGGGACACAGTCCTCTATCCTCGTCGCCATCACCTTGGCCAGGAGCTTAGCATCTACATTTAAAAGGGAAATGGGCCTGTAGGACCCACACTGCAGCGGGTCTTATTCCTTCTTCAAAAGGAGCGATATCGTCGCCTCCGACATAGTCGGGGGCAACTGCCCCCTTTCCCTGGCCTCATTAAAGGTTCTCGTCAAAAGCGGGGCCAGTAGGTCCATATATTTCCTATAAAATTCCACCGGGAATCCGTCCGGCCCCGGGGCCTTCCCCGCCTGCATGCTCCCAATCCCTTTTACCACCTCCTCCATCTCAATCTGTGCTCCCAGCCCCGCCCTCTCCTGCTCCTCCACCTTCGGGAATTCCAGCTGATCCAGGAAACACATCATTCCCTCCTTCCCTTCCGGGGGCTGAGCCTTTTCTAACCTCTCATAGAATGCCTTGAACACCCCGTTCACTCTCTCCGCTCCCCGTTCCATCTCTCCCTCCTCATCTCTCACCCCACCTATCTCCCTCGCTGCTCCCCTCTTCCTCAATTGGTAGGCCAGTAGCAGACTCGCCTTCTCTCCATACTCATACTGTACACCCTGTGCCCTCCTCCACTGTGCCTCTGCCTTACCCGTGGTCAGCAGGTCAAATTCCATATTCAACCTTTGCCTTTCCCTGTACAGTCCCTCCTCCGGTGCCTCCGCATATTGCCTGTCCACCCTCAAAAGTTCTTTCAACAATTGCTCCCTTTCTTTACCCTCTTGCTTCCCTTTATGTGCCCTTATGGATATCAGTTCCCCTCTGACTACCGCTTTCAATGCCTCCCAGACTACTCCCACCTGAACCTCTCCATTTCATTAAGCTCCAAGTACCTTTCAATACACCCCCTCACCCTTAAACATACCCCCTCATCCGCCAATAAGCCAATATCCATTCTCCAGAGAGGGTGCTGTTCTTTTTCCTCTCCTACCTCCAGGTCCACCCAATGTGGAGCGTGGTCCGAAATGGCTATGGCCGTATATTCCGTCCCTGTCACCTTCGGAATCAGTGCCCTTCCCAAGACAAAAAAGTCTATCCGTGAGTATACTTTGTGAACTTTGGAGAAAAATGAGAACTCCTTACTCCTAGGCCTACTAAATCTCCAGGGGTCTACCCCTCCCATCTGCTCCATGAGGTCCTTGAGCACCCTGGCCGCTGCCGGCCTCCTCCCCATCCTGGACCTCGACCGGTCCAGCCCTGGATCAAGCACCATATTGAAGTCTTCCCCCCATTACCAACTTTCCTGCCTCCAGGTCCGGGATGTCCCAACATACGCCTCATAAAATTTGCATCATCCCAGTTCGGGGCGTATACGTTCACCAGAACCACCGCCTCCCCTTGCAAACTGCCACTCACCATCACATATCTACCCCCACTATCCGCCACTATGGTCTTTGCCTCAAACTGTACCCGTTTCCCCACTAAGATAGCCACCCCCCTATTCTTCGCATCTAAACCAGAATGAAACACATGCCCCACCCATCCTTTACGTAGTCTGACCTGGTCTATCAGTTTCAAATGCGTCTCCTGCAACATAACCACATCTGCCTTTAATTTCTTTAGGTGTGCGAGTACCCGTGCCCTTTTAATCGGCCCGTTCAGCCCTCTCACGTTCCACGTGATCAGCCGGGTTGGGGGGCTCTTTACCCCCCCCCCCCCCCCCCCGTCGACTAGCCATCCCCTTTTTTAAACCCAGCTCCTCACCCGGTTCCCACGTACCCGTATATCCCCCCGACGGTGCCCTCCCGCCTCGACCACCCCATCCCATAACAGCTCCCCCTTCTCCTTAGCAGCAGCAACCCAGTTAACCCCCCCCCCCTCCGCTAGATGCCCCTCTAGCGTAGCTGCACCCCCCATGTTGCTCCCAGAAGTCAGCGAACTCTGGCTGACCTCGGCTTCCCCCCTTGTCCTCGGCCCCCACTGTGCGAGGCCCCCTCCTTCCTGCGTCCCTGTTCCCGCCATAATTACCGTAGCGCGGGAACAAAGCCCACGTTTCCCACTCGGCTCCGCCCTAATGGCCGGCGCCCACAGTTCCTCATACTCTTTCTCCCCCCCCCCCCACCCAACATGGGGAAGAGAGAAAAGTTACAGGATCACAAAATTAACAAATTGAAAAACCATCCCCCCCCCCTTCCCCTTCCTCGCCCCACATGATCACCCCACCACTTTGTCCCAAAAGCTCTTTTTCTCGCCAGACTATTCCAGCTTCTCGTCCACAATGAATGTCCACGCTTCTTCTGCCGTCTCAAAGTAGTGGTGCTTCCCTTGGTGTGTGACCCACAATCTCGCCGGTTGCAACATTCCAAACTGGACCTTCTTTTTGTGAAGCACCGCCTTAGCCCGATTGAAACTTGCCCTCCTTCTCGCCACCTCCACACTCCAATCCTGGTATACGCGGATCACCGCGTTCTCCCACCTACAGCTCCGAGTTTTCTTCGCCCATCTGAGGACCGTCTCTCTGTCATTGTAGCGGAGAAACCTCACCACTATAGCTTGAGGTATTTCTCCAGCCTTTGGTCTTCGCGCCAGAACTCGATAAGCTCCCTCCACCTCCAAAGGGCCCGTCGGGGCCTCCGATCCCATTAGCGAGTGAAGCATCGTGCTCACATATGTCCCGACGTCCGCCCCTTCTGCGCCTTCGGGAAGACCCAGGACTCTTAAATTCTTCCTCCTCGAATTATTCTCCAGTGCTTCCAACCTCTCCACACACCTTTTATGCTGTGCCTCGTGCGTTTCTGCCTTCACCACCAGGCCCTGTATTTCATCTTTGTTTTCTGCAGTCTTTGCCTTCACGACCCGAAGCTCCAGCTCTTGGGTCCTCTGCTCCTCCTTTAGCCCTTCAATCGCCTGTAATATCGGGGCCAACAGCTCCTTCTTCAACTCCTTCTTCAACTCTTCCACACAGCGCCGCAGGAACTCTTGTTGCTCCGGGCCCCATAACAAACGGCCACCTTCCGACGCCATCTTGCTTTGAGCTTCCCTTCCTTGCCGCTGCTCCAGAGGATCCTCCGCAATCCGGCCGCTATCCTCTCCCTTTTCCATGCGTGTCCGGGGGGATTCCCTTCTGGTTTACCGCACAGTGTTTTTGGCCGTTTAAATTGCCGTTGGGGCTCCTATTAAGAGCCCAAAAGTCCGTTCCAACGGGAGCTGCCGAAACGTGCGACCTAGCTGGTCGTCGCCGCACCCGGAAGTCAACATTGGATCTCTTAACACCCCTTACTTCAACGATAACTCAGAAAATATTGCAACAGTAAATAATTCCTTAAAATGTTCCTTCAAACTTCCAAGAGACTTAACACCTTTAAACAAAGTCACATCAGGTTAAAGGCTTCACTATTATAAGTTTAAATCACCCAAAAGACCCAGAGATAGTCTTTCATGGCAGAGATCCAGCTCACTGCAAAACACAGACACACACCCAACTCTTTTCCTCAAAACTGCAAAATGGCTGATCTGACCTCCGCTCCACCCACTCTCTGACATCACTGTTTTCTTAAAGGTACATTGCTTAAACATCCATGTCTTAAAGGTACCCTCACATGACAGATCTCATGGTTAACTACTAACAAAATATAAAAATATCACAATTTTATTATTTAAGAAAAAGAAAGTTTTTTGAGGTGAAATTTATCTATATCGCATCACAAAATATTTAATAGCGAATCAGCAGGCAAGTTCTTTACATCACACCAGTTTTTATTTTCCATGAACTTGGAAAATATTGCTGAGATTTTAAATTTCATGTAAAAGAAGCCTTGATATCAGAAAACAAGTGTCCAAAAAGAACTTTAACTATTGTTCAGAGAAAAGAGTTTGCGTGCAATGCAAAATCAGCTGCTGATTTGTTTCAAGTCTGTTTTGCACTGTTGGCGAAGACCAACTTATCCCGTCGTCCATCTGTCATCTCCTAAAGTAACATTATCCAGAGATTTATCCAATTCACATGAGCATCATTATATTTCTTGTAAGTGTGAACATGAAGATAAATATATTATTACTAATTTCAGGAAAAGCACAGAGAATCTTAACATAAACCCTCCTGAACAAACTAAGGAAAAGGGAAAAGGTTTCTTCAGAGCAATAAAAAAGAAAAAGAAGAAGTCGCAAACTGTAAGTTTTTATTGCTTTCAAATTGTAATTATAATGGATTGTGAAGTCGGGGGTGGAGGGGCCATCTATATTCCACTTCACAATACTTTTCTATTGTTTATCTTGTATGCAATAAGCTCCTGATCTGATTGCTGACTGGTAGCTCACCAAAAGAGAAATGGATAACACAAACGGCCTTCATCCAGGGCCCGCAGCGGAATTGTCTGCCTTATGAATTTCCTTGGAGCTGTTTAACATAATAGTCGAGCACATCAAATTGTAGTGTATAGTCAAAGGTATTTGATTTGTTTGAAAAAACAAATCCAAATGTATGATGGAACTTTTGTGCCAATAGTGCTAGGTGTGGGGCTATTATATTGAATTGTTTTCAGGGGTTCCTATTTTAAAAATTATATGCAGTTCTTAAAGTTAATGCCTCCAACCATACAACATTTAAAAAAGGATAAGTTGGAGAATTGGGGAGAAGAGGATAAGGCCATGTAAACATGGCAATATGATGCACACCTTTACATCCAGTAAATTCATAACTTAAGAAAAACCTTGTAGGAGCATGTCAGACATAGCAGAACCTATAAATTTGAGCTGGGGGTTCCATACTTTCCAGAATGCATCCGATTTAGAACAGAGTATGCAAGTTAAGAAGTCCATAAGGATACATTCCACAATAATTTCATGCCAATTTTAAATTGAAGGTTCTTATCTGTAATCCAGAGCAAGGATGTTCTTCTGTGCCGCAAAGTTTCGGATATTATACAAGCTTTTGCTTAAGAGCAGATATAGGTTCCATCAGTATCACTGCATCCCTAGAGTGGTTTGATTCTATAAATTGGTATTAAAATCCTTAAATGCTTTGTTGATATCCTCCGTTTTGATCAGTCTATTACCCTTGGAATCTAGCACAGAGTGAATAACCCTAGAGTCAGCTTTCTTCCTAGTCAGAAAGGTCAAGTATCTGCTCAGTTTGTTCCCAAATTCATATAACTTCAATTTAGCAGACTTTGAACTTCTCTCAGCCTGGTTAGTCAGCAAGGAGGCTGTTGCAGGGGACGACACGATGCTGCAATGGTTAGCACTGCTGCCTTACGGCGCCAAGAACCCGCATTTGATCCCGGCCCCGGGTTACTGTCCGTGTGGAGTTTGCACATTCTCCCCATGTCTGTGGGTCTCAACCCCACAACCCAAAAATGTGCAGGGTAGGCGGATTGGTCACACTAAATTGTCCTTTAATTGGAAAATTTTAAAAAAGGAGTCCCAAGTGCAGCACAAGTTGCACAAATTTCTTTCAATAACAAGCGGTTAGGTCTCCTCCAGGTGGCATGGTAGCACAGTGGTTAACACTGTTGCTTCACAGCGTCAGTGTCCCAGGTTCGATTCCCGCTTGGGTCACTGTCTGTTCGGAGTCTGCACGTCCTCCAGGTGCTCCGGTTTCCTCTCACAATTCCCGAAAGACATGTTGTCAGGTGAATTGGACGTTCTGAATTCTCCCTCAGTGTACCCGAACAGGTGCCAGAGTGTAACGACTGGGGGATTTTCACAGTAACTTCATTGCAGTGTTAATGTAAGCCTACTTGTGACACAAATAAAGACTTATTATAATTATCATACTCCCTGTCTGCTTCGGCCAATTTTGCATCTAACCGGTGCTGCTGCTCCAACATTTTACGCCTTTTGTTGGCCATGCATGAAATGATTAGCCCCTGAGCCTTACAAGTTTCCCACAGGATAGAGGGACTTGCATCAGAGAGTGAATTGACTTGAGTAGAAGAAGTCAAATTCCATCTTAAAATTGTGCTAAAAGAATTATTTCTGATCAGAGATGCATCATATTTCCATGACGTATGTCGGGATGGGACGGGGGCATCCCTCAAACAAAAATTCTAGAAACACAGGAGCATGATCGGAATTCACCAAACTGCCTATGGAGCAGGAGGCCACCAAATGCAGGATTGCTTTTTGCACAAAGAAATAGTCGGTTCTAGTATGACATTGGTGAGGAATAGAAAAACGTGAATTCCTTACCCCAGGATGAAGGGTTCTCCACACATCTAAATACCCCAGCTCCTCACAAACCGACTCTCGTTCCCTTGTTTATTGGGTGGGGGGCTTTATGATTACAGGGAGTTTGTCCATCAAGGGGTTACGGTGACAATTAAAGTCGCCACCTAAAATGGAATTAGCCGACGCCAGGACAGCAAAGTCCATGAAGCCTTCAATAACAGGATCAAGGAGGTACTTTGGAGGACCGTACACATTAATTACTGAGACAAATTCCACATATAAAAGGTCCTTGACAATCACATATCTAACTCTCCCTTGTCTATCACACCATTTTCAATTTTGAAAGGCATATTTCTGTTGAGTAACACTGCTACACCCCAACTATTTGTTGAGAAGGAAGTGAAGAAAACCTGCCAACCAGTCCATCCTCAACATTAAGTCTTCCTTGTCATCTGAATGAGTTTTGTGCAACAAAGCTATGTCAACTTTCTCCTTTTTAAGGAATGACAAAATCTTTTTTTTCTCTTAATATCATGATGTTTTCTCTGATCATTCCAGGAGTTACCATCATTGTTCAATCAGCTCAAGAAAATGTAGGATAAGATTTTCATGGCATGTTTGATCGTGCACCAAAACATACTTCCCCTATTTCTAATCATGCCAACTGCACCATTGATACTACATTACATCTTTTTCTCAGATAAGCGGCGTGCCTGTACTGTTGCAGAATCCAGTTGACAATTCTTTAATCCCAAAACAAAATAAAATACAAAACATTTGAAATTACACTAATTCTGAAGGAACATTCCTCAATGCATGTGAGGGCTTGTAGGGATATCCCTACAACCATTCCTTCATTATACTCAGGAGACCTACTCCTCAAAAAGAAGAATAAAGATGAACTGGAATGAGTACCAAATGCTCCGCCCACTTTTTGACTCCATTCATAAAGACCTAAACCACTCTCCCGCTTCCCAGAAGTAGCGCTACACAAGTATGATTAAATTAAATTAAGCATGATTAAATTAAGGAAACCGTAAAGCATAAGTTACCATCTTAAAGTATGGATAAGAAGAAAAGACAGATATCTATCACGCACCCCCGCTACCATACCACTTGCACAGCGCACCCCTTAGCTAGAAGGAGCAAGCCGAGGGGCATGTTCCATTCAAAATAAATGGAAGTCCCTGAGATTCTTGAGGATAAAATATTCAATCTAGTGCTCAACTAGTAACATATCCCTGCTAACATGGTGAATAACAATATGAGAGGGTGTTTGCAGATGACCTGCCGCTGTTGGTGTCAGACCAGTTGGAGAGTATGAGGAGAATTATGGGCTTATTAGCGAGGTTCGGGACCTTCTTGGGCTAGAAGTTGAATGTGGGAAAAAGCGAGGTGTTTCCGGTAAACGAGGCAGGCCGGGGAGCTAATTTAGGGGTGTTGCCATTTAGGGTAGCCAGGAATAGGTCCAGGTATCTGCGGATTCGGGTAACAGAGGAGTGGGCGACATTGCACAAATGGAACTGAACAAAATTGGTGGAGGAGGTAAAGGAGCACTTTAGGAGATGGGCTAAGTTACACCTGGCGTGAGAGTCCAAGTGATGAAAATGAATGTCCTGCCAAGGTCCCTATTCGTATTCCAGACCCTCCCGATCTTAATTCCGAAGGACTTTTTCCGGTAGCTGGACGCAGAGTTATGGGCAGGGAAGGTACTGAGAGTAAAGGTGGCCCTGCTACAGAGGCAGAAAGGGGTTTGGCATTACCAAATCTGTTACGCTATTATTGGGCGGTGAATGTGGAGAAAGTGAAGTGGTGGTGGGAAGGAGAGAGGTTAGAATGGGTTAGGATGGAGGAGTCGCCCTGTAGTTCCAGTGCCCACAGAACCGCTGCTCCCCCTCTTTTTTTTTGACCAGGGCATGAATAGCTGTATAAAGCTGATGTGGCTTCTCTGATAAAATACCCTTGATTTAGAACTTTTCAAGTTTTAGGATTAGTATATTGATGCAGTCTTTCTCATCAAAATCATTCTATCAGGGCAGCACGGTGGCGCAGTGGGTGCGCACTGCAGTCTCACGGCACCGAGGACCCAGGTTCGATCCCTGTTCTGGGTCACTGTCCGTGTGGAGTTTGCACATTCTCCCCGTGTTTGCGTGGGTTTCACCCCCACAACCCAAAGATGTGCAGGGTAGGTGGATTAGCCACGCTAAATTGCCCCTTAATTGGAAAAAATGAATTGGAGACTCTAAATATATAACAAAAAATAAATAAATAAATCATTCTATCAGAATGAAAATGCAACTTATGAACGGTAACTACAGTCAACAGCAAAGAGGTGTAGATCCTTTGCCAAACCAACCTTAATTAAAAATAGCGTAATGTTTGTAGCTCGGAAGGCAGAATCCTAGTCTTAAATAAAACATATCAAGTATAACTATTGGATTATATCTGAAATTCGAATGTGCGTCCCCCACTCCTGAGAACTCATTAAGTTTGATTCTGTGAGTGGTGTGGAAGGGGCCCAACTAACCATGTACATATGTTCTGACTGTGGCTTTCTGGGTCTCCTCCTTTGGCACCATGTCAGTGTTCCGACAAATTGAATTGAGCCTTGACCCCCTCGGGGCCATGTTCACAATATTGGAGCTGCAGACTTGGGCCGCGGCTGATGTTCTGGCCTTCGCCTCACTGATTGCTTGAAGGTGGGTGCAGATGGGTTGGAGGTCAGCTTCTCCACCCACCCATTCTCGGTATGGCGGGGAATCTTAAGGAGTTTATATCTGGAAAAAGTTAAGTACACCATGAGGGGTGCAAAATGAAAGGTGTTTATTTTGTATTTTAAAGAGCTGGTTGGGGTTGGTGCGGTAGGGGGAACTAGGGGGATTTTTGTTTGGTTTCAGTCTCTCAAAAACTCACAATCTCACCGAGTCAATTCACTCTATCCTGTCTGCCGTACTGAAGCTTTACAGTCACTGTATTTTATGCAGTTCTATTAGCTCAGGCTGCTTGCAAGCAGTTCTGTAGCCTCCATTGTTCGGATGGATTCAACTGCATTGGCATTCTTCCAAACAAGTTAGTATCTTTAGCCGCCAGCTATTATTTTTTTTAAATTCCATTATCAGAGTCACAAAGCCAGAGCTCAGAGTGTGGACAGGAACAAATCCCTAATCCAGCCCCTTGCCTGCTCCAAAAACCATTTCAAATTGAATCCAATTCATGATCCCACAAGAGAGACATACCAGACCCAGGCATTACACCTGACCTCACACTCATCTTAGCCAAAAGGCAGAGAAGCGATAGCCGGCACCTATTGCTAGTTGTTACTGTCTAATCTGAATTGGTCTCAACTTGTTAATTCTTGAGATCTGTTCCCTCATTTCACACATGCTTCCCCTCTGAACATAATTTGTTTCAATTTGATAGCACCATCTGGGAAAACAAAATTACTACAGAATTGTATAGTTCAGCAAGTTTTAACAGAAACCACGGTTTTCCCCAATGAATTTTCCTCAGTTTCTCAAAGGCATGATGGTAATTTGGTCAAGATAATTTGAGTAATAATTTGCTACTGAAAACTGGACTTTCTTACTAATGCCTCAGCGAGAAACGCAATGCATTTGTAGCATGAAGTTCCTTTGCTGTGCAGTCGAGTAGTTTAAGTGGTTCTGTGTTTCTGTGCTCAGTAAAAATCCTCTCCCTGATATAAACTGAGATTTTGAATGTGCATAAGTTTTATTCCTGAATGCACGCTTAAGTGAAGTAAACAGAAGATCATTTTTTCATACAGTAATTTGTAAGATTGACATTTTCCTGTCGCTTTAAGTTGATAGAAACCTAATTTCTTTGCTCGAGTTACTGGACTTTCACACACAAACCTCTGATTTCTAAGTGGAGACAGTGAAGGTGGGCTCAGATGTTATTTTCATTAGAAATTTGCATTTATAGGCTGTGATTCTGGTCTGGTGATTTTCCACATTCTTGTCTACACAAGTTCTCACCGTTCTTAACCATATGCTGCTACTGATTCATTACACTTTTGTGTATTTTTGTTGCAGTGGTTACAGAATTAGATCTCCTCTTGCTTTTAGAAAAGATTATGTAAAACTTCATATTTGCTTATTCATATGTATCACAAGTTGCAGAGAGCATTCAACAAGATATAACTGGAGCTTGAGTCAAAGGCAATGTAATAATTGTGGAGGACTTTAATCTTCATTAAAACTGGGACAATTAAATTGGCACGGGTGATCTGGAAGATTAGTTTGTAAATTGCTTTCATGACAGTTTCCTGAAGCAATATATTGTGAAACTGACTAAGGATTAAGTTATCTTCGATCTATTATAATGTAGTGAGTTAGGGTTAATTGATAATGTCATAGCAAAAGGTCCACTGGGAAATAATGATCATAATGCCTTTGAAATCCACGTTAAGTTAGGTATTTAGTTGGTTTGATTATTTGCAGCTCTCTTGGCTTGTTTTGTTTTATGGTTGTGTTTGATGTGTAAATATATAAATGCCTCAATAAAATATATTTTTAAAAACCCACGCAGACACAGGGAGAACGTGCAGACTCCGCATAGACAGTGACCCAAGCTGGGAATTGAACCCGGGCCCCTGGTGCTGTGAAGCAACAAGTGCCACCGACTGCTACCATGCCGCCCTTAAGGTGTGGCCCCACAGCAGAACACGACTACTCCAAAAAATTATCTTTGCCAAAGTGGCTCACAGTACTCTTATTTCCTTTTAGCTGACTGATTTGCAGGAAGGATTTTATTGCCCTTGATGGGTTACAAAAACTGGCAGCAAAATGATTCCAGATATCAGAAGGTGCAGAGGAAAACTGACTTGCAAAACGATTAGCAAATAACATACGGGGCTTTTATAAAGAGTAAAATGATGATCAAATTCAGGGTCAGACTGATTAAGGACAAAAAAATGAAATCTTTGTGGGAAGCAGGGAACATGACTAAAATACCACATGAGTACTTTGCATCTGTTTTATTGTGATTCCCAAAGCAAAGCTTGCTCTTAGGAAATTGACATGTCAATAAGACAGTGGTTAGACTCTGTCATTTTTGCTTTAAATTGGATCTGACTTAGCATTTGGCTTAGGAATTCTCCACAATTTTTCTTTTCATTTTCATGTTTAGGCTTTCCATATAGATGGAATGGTTGTTTTTTACTTGAACAAAACTTAAAAGCTGAATGAGGGTCAATAATTTGACAAAAAAATAACTTGTTTTATTCTCTCAGAAGAGTGGAACCATCAGGGTTATGTCAGTGCCTTTTCTCTTCTGGTCATGCCCACATCTTGATCAATGTGCAGAGCTATATATATATATATATATATATTAGAACAACTACTTCAGTTTGCTTGCTTTTGCAAAGCAAAGGATGTTTCAGTGCTCCAAGCAAGCTTGAATATGCATCTCTTGAGAGTTCTAGTGATGTTTCTTGCACAGTCTAGCATATTCTGATTGGTCAATGAATAACGAGAAATATATTGTCTAGCTTGGATGGGGCGTTTCTCATTGAGAAAATTCAAAATTTCTGTCCAACTTTTCAAAAATACAGATCCACTTTAGTTTGTGCCAGGTCACTTATGCTTAAGGTTTCAGTATTATTATAGCCAGTCAAAAAAAGATGTGCGGTTTTAGGTAAGTTACTTCACTCATTGGATTGAGGACAGTCATCTGGTCAAATTGATGTCACAAAAAGACAGTGTCCTTATTAGATTTAGAATAGATATATCTATGATTGGTAATTTAGCATTGTCACTGCAAATGTTTTTGAATGTTTCCTTTTCGGTGATTATTTTAAAAGAATCAAAACTGTACACTCAAAATGAAAGCATAGGAATATAGTTGTAGCATTGCAATACCTATGCACTTGGTATACTTGTATCTTATATTACAGACTGAAAACAGCGATGGAGCCAATCCGAGTATCAGAAAATCCCTCTTTCCTCTTTTTAGTACAAAGAATCATTTAAAACATATCTCTCCCTCAAAGGAACTGCCTGTAGTCAATCTTCCCATGGTATTCATTTTAAAATACTGTATTCCTAACACACAACTATAATGCTTCCATATTAGAGCATGCACATACTAAGTATAAATTTCTTGAAAATGGGTTTCAGCTTGGCTCTTCGTTTCTATCCTCAACTAATGTTGGGAATGCGTTCAGGATCTTAACTTTGATCATAACTATATATTCTCAATTTTGTGTCTGGGCAAAAAGGAGGTCTCTTTTTCTTACTGCTATTGAACTAACAGCATGTTCAAAAATCAGGAAGTTCCAAATTTGGAAAGCAGCAAAAAGGCACAGCGGCATGCAATCGGGAAATGCTGAGTTATGCACATAATCAAGCTATGGTGCTTTTTAGAGGAGAAAAAACATTTAAAGCATATAGTTTAAGGCCATTTTGGAGGTACCTCTAAAATTGTTAGCTGGACCACATAGACAGAGCACTGTCCTGATAAAATAGAACATCAGGCTATAGATAGAAAACAACTTGCTCTCTATGGTTAGTCAAGAGTTTGAGGTGGAATTCAAGCACATGGATGTGAAGGCATCAGAGAGAATGCAGAAATAATTTCGGGGAATGGTCCCAGGGTTGAGGAACTTCAATTATATGAATAGATTGTAGAAGGTGCAGCTGTTCTCAGAGAAGAGGAGGTTGAAAGGAAATTTGCTGAAGGTGATCAAACTGATTAGGGGTCTGGACAGAGTAGATAAGGAAAAGCTGTTTCCATTTGTCGAAGGATCAAGAATCAGAGGGCACTGATTTTCTATGATTGGTAAAAGAAACAATGGTGCCATGAGAACGTTTTTAGGTAACTAGTGGTTAGGATCTGGAATGCACTGGCTGAGAGTGCGGGAGAGGAAGACTAGAGGGACCACATAGATACGACCGGCCGAATGGCCTCGTGTGCTGAAATCATTCGGTTTCCATTGCTGCAGACTTGCGCTGCTGATGATCTTTTCCTCATGTAAGAGTTCATTTATAGCAATACCACAGAGTTTCTTGAAAGGTTTTATTTATTTCTTGCAGTAGCGTAGTTTTTGTGCAGTTACAGTTAATGCTATATTGTGATTGAGCAATTATGGCAGATAAATCTACAGTGTTGACTAGATTTGTATTTCTGATCTGGATCTAATAGAATTGGAACAGAAATTATGCATTATTTGTGTCAAAAGTACAGGGTGATCACCGAGTGGTTTAATTGGCTCCTGAACACCTGCAGCAAAATGAGACAAAACTGCCTTATTTTCTAATCACTTATCCTTAGCAACAACTTACATTTCGGCCCCTTGCAAGAATAGAGGCATACCTTTATAGCATGTAATTCCTTAGAATGTGTGATTATTGCAAGCAGCTTTTCCCCAAAATGTTGTTAGTATTATTTTGCATAAATGTTTCTGACAACTGTTCAGATTTTAAATGTGTACCTCCTCCTCTGATGGGCACCATATAGATGACGGCAATTTTTAGGGCAAAGCTACGTAATCTGTTATTTTGGCATATTATCTTGCCTACCATCTATGTATATCTGTTATATTACCCAGACTTCCACTGTCTGCGGTTGTGATCAAGCTAAATACTAAAGAATGCATGTCTTTTCTGAAACTGAAATCGGAGGGCACTGTATTATTTTGTTTCAGTTTACTTTGCTAAGTACATCTTTTGATTTTAGATGCCTAGTAGTGATGGCCATGATCGCCTGGCATTACAAAAGGCCATACAATCCAGCCAAAACAGAGGGAGAGACTGGCCTCTGGACAAGATGGCAGATGTTCAGCCTCAGGTATTTTATTTACATGATGTACCTTGTAATTCTGGGATCTGAAAAACTTTGCAATCATTCATTTCAATTAAAGTATATTCAGTTGAAAGTTCTAAAGTTTGGACGTTTTTTCTACCTAGTACCATTTTTAATTTTTTCACCTTTAGTAACTTATCTACGCACGCACCTAAAATTTGTCTATCTTTTCAGGTTGCTTACACTCCTCCTCATTCCCTTTTATATATCAATCCATCAGATCATTTTATGTGTGTAATTGTATATGTATATCATTATTTACATTATATGTAATATGTGTGTGGGTTTCAAGGGAACAATGAATCGCATCCTTCCGGTTTGTAGCCACTGCTTTGTTACCTATCCTTCAGCTAACTTCCTATCCATACTGCCACATTCTTTAATGCTGTCTCACGTGTGACACATGTATCAGTTGTCTTTTGAAAATCTTGATGCACAGCATGCTCTGCAATTTTCCGTCAATAGTCTGTTATTTTTTTAAAAGAACTCTGTTACGTTTGTTAGATATGACCTACCTTTTACAATTCCTGCTGGCAGAGTGTCTGCTTCTTCTTTGACTTCCTTCAGCATTTTGGGATGACTACCATCAGGATCGTGTGGCTCTTCCAGTTTTAATATCTACCAAGATTTTCAATTCTACTTAACTGATTTTTTTCAGCCCCTTCATTTGCACACTTTCAGTTCCACTCCTGTGACAGCTGAGGTTTGGGGTGGAATGTTCTCATTTTCTGACAGTCAGCTAAAGCGGACAAAGCGGAGGGAGACCTGCTGGCTCCACTGCCGGCTTTTCCCACCATTTGTTTGCACATCATGCTATCGGGGGAGACGTTCTTATGTGCAGGGGGATGGAGAGAGAAGAATGTTACAGCAGAGAGGCCCACTTATTAGATTCCAAATGTATTATGGTGGGGTTCTGTCATTGCATGGCAGAACCCAGTTACATCCCTGGCAGGGGTGGGGACAATCGAATGGGTAAATCCTGCCGGTGTGAAAACCATTTTGGGACTCTTCTCTCTTCTCTCCCCCCCTCAATTCTCTGTGCTCCTCCCCATTCCCACGCACCGGAAACAGGGGCAGAAAATTCCCTTCCCGGAGGGTGGGATTTTCTGGCCCATCGACCCACCTCCATGATCATCCAGTCGATGAACCTTTGACTGGCCACTGGATCTCCATGGCGGGTTCAGCTATGACGGGCCTGGAAAATCCCTGCAGTCGTGTTGATTCAACATCTGTCCTGTGTACATCTTCTGTGAGATTACCTTTTCTTTCTCTAAATCAATCTTTCTTACTACTCATTCTCTTTTAAGTGTTTAGAAAATCTGTTCCTTTCCTTTTAAGTTTGTCTTCGTCTCCCCTAGCCTTTCTAAACTTTCATTTTCTTCATCCTTCTATACTTTGATTTTTTTTTGAAATATTTTATCCTTTGTAGTACAGACATTCATGTAAATATTTGCTCCATTCTTCAAATGTGGCTGTGTAAATTGTGTTTTTTCTATTATGCAGAAGAATTTCAAACCAAAGAAAAAACTTTGTTAACTGGCTTTACTAATCTTTGAAAGAAGTTATTTTTATGTTCTGCAGAAACACCCTTTGAAATCGCTGCGAAAGTTTCTGCAGCTCCCGACTTCATTCAGTCACTCTACTTCCTCAGACGTGCGATTTCAACATTTGCCAAACCAACCAGTCAAATCTTCTCATGGTGAGGGTCAGACTCATAACAGCAATGTACGGCAAGAATCCCAGGCAAAACTCAGATCAAATTTTCAACTACCTGGGCAAATGGAGCCTATCTGGCATGTGCTACCAAGTGGCAGGACTGGAATTGACGGAACTATGATTTCTGACCAGATGATTTCCAAATCAAGTCAAAATGGTCATTCTCTGCATTTAACTAGAACAGCACGTTCCAGAATGCCAAATCTAAACGATTTAAAGGAAACAGCACTGTAGTTGTGTTTCAAACCATCATTCTATAAAATGAAGAAGCTCCAATTTCATATTAATAGCCAGGTCCCTTTAATAAGCATTACCAATGTAATGTGAGCAATTAAACTAATCTTAACAATTATGCCAGTGTTGCAATATGCAGAATTATTTTAAATTGTTTGAAAGGTTTTGCCAAACAGCACCAAGTAGCTGTGTAACAAGGCAAACATCTTAAATAATTTCTCAAAAAGCTCACAATTCACATAGTGTTGGGATTATTCTGTAGTAGTTAACCAGTTTGTAGTTATAACAAATAATATATTTGTATATTGCTGAGGAGAGCTGGAGTTTGTCCTGAGATCCATGTTTTCATAGAGCACAATGTTACAATGTACTTTATGCACAGTGTACTCACAAGCTGCTGATGCTTTTTAGCATTTCGTAAACTTTCTTCCTCATAGCTATTGTAACTTGCATTATATTTAGGCATATGAATAGTGGTATTTAAGCGAATATACCTGTACTGGTAATTATATTTGGTGTGGTCAGTAGCTTGTCAGAGTTTGATAAAAGGATTTTATTTTTGGTATGTAATATAGAATCTGTACAAAGTACTTTCTGAAAATGATATGTAAGAATAACACAAATTACAAATTGTTACAGGATTGTGACCTGTCATTAGCTGAAAATGTAAACCTCAAGTGGTTCATCAATACAAGATGTAGTGTTGGAACGCGATTGGGTCTGTTATTTTGCAGTGTATGCAACTGAGATTATATAATTTTCCTTCCTTTGGATAATGGTGGAAACTAGGCTTCAATCAAATCATATGGCTTGAATCAGGTGAATTGAACTGTATGGATATTGAATTTTAGTTTACCATGTGTTATGGTCAGTAGTGAACTGCATATATATTGTATAGAGAATAAAGATTCTAATGCACTTGAGACTCAAATTATATAAATGGCAAAAGTACAGATGGAATCAATTTTGCATCATCCAGATCTTCTAGCAGATAATTATTTTTTGTAATATCATTGCACTTTGAAAGAAGTTGATTTCTGTCTTTATTTCTGTTTTGTATCATTCATTCTGGCCTCTTGAGTTCTTCTATTTCACTGTACTAGATATGCTTTATCACCGCCCTCCCTTCAATAATTTTATGCTTGATTATATAGTGATGCATTTGTATATATTTTGTTTCCTCAGGAGGATATATTGATACTGTAGTTGTACATATTGGTATACGATTACTGCTTGAGTATCCAGGTGCTTCACTGATGGTGACAGTGGGCAATGTTGGCTGACTATGTACCAGCAAGCAAACTAGGATTGCCATTAGTTTGGTCATTTTTGCTGTGATATCTGGAGTCTAAAATGTGAAATTTCCATCTTCCCTCTGGATCAGTCTGTTCCTGCTTCATTAGGAGTTTTCTATGAAATTAGCGAGCAGGGGATCTTGCATAGGTTTCTCAAAAGGGTTCTAGACTGGCAGTTTTTCAAGTTTGTGAGGATGCTGAATATCACATGCTCCCACCATTGTGTCCTTCAAATGACCGATGTGTGTGACTGGTATAAATGCAACACTTCATCAAAGCAGGAGAATGCCATCTGCTTGAAGTTGGTGGCACATATAATTATCAAGCCCAGCAGGCAGAAGAAATGAGTCACCACCCTCAGAATTTGCCTTATGTGGCAGGAAAATTATATCACATCAAAACTGTGCTTTGGCTGGATTATTCATTGTGCTTATATTTACCTTGTAGGTTGTGTCCCCCATGTGTTAGAACATATCAGTTATTTTCTTGTAATTTTGCATTTCCAGCATCTAACACCTAGATCTTTTGCCCATGCTTTATCTTGTGCCTGTTATTTTTCATTGTTGATCTCTTGTGCAGTGATCCCATAATCAAAAATATATATATGTTTAAGAGAAAACAATGGGCAAAAGAGAAATTACAGGTTTGTGCAACGTTTTGGTTTAGCTCTGATCTTGCAAATGGAAAAGAGAACACCACTGAGCACCTTATGCAGATCGGTAACTCCTCCTATATCATGCAAACATTCTAGCAGAAATGACCAAAGTCATGGTTTGTGATTTTCATAAGGGAGTTAAGTCCAGATGCTAAGCAGAATCTAAGGATTTGCTTTTCACTTTAAATTGTCCATTTTGGAATACCCTGTTGCCTTGTTTAATTGCCAACATAGGAACAACCAACACAGCTGTACATGTCATGTTTTTTTCTTTTTGGCATCTATTTTTCCCTTGTATGTTCAATTTAGTTGAATGGCAGGAACGATGTGTGATAAATTACACTTATTCATCGAATGTTCAAATGGCATTTGCAGTAGTACAGTAAGCAATCATTTGTGAGCTTATGACTATGTTTGATTCTCATTTTGCAGGTATAGTCCTTTTTATATATCTTCATCGCAACTGCCATCGTCTATAAAATATGCCAAACATTTTGGTTTTCCAATAATGCATGAAGCCAGCTATTTAAAAAAAGTCATTGTGATTTTGATGACACCCATCTCGGAAATTTTATGATGCTGTTTTCTTATAATATATATATATTTGTATATTAACCTAATCAAAATCAAGTTTTCATCTTTATAGAAGAAGCAAGAATGCAGCATTTGTTCTTGGTATGTCATGAAGGTTTCTATTACACTAAAAGTAATGGTGACAATGTTGTGGAGAGGATCATGAATCCGAGCTTGCTGCCCTCCTGTTAGGAACAGGTTCTATTGTTTTGTAATAAGCTCTTCAAGATTATACTGAAGATTATATACTTTCTGTACTTTTCCATTGGTAAGAAGTGATGCATCAGCAACAACTAAAATTATATATCAGATTTCAAGCAAATATTATGAAAATATGGACTCTGTTTATAAATAGGTATCATCAGAACCATATGAAATGAAATGAAAATCGCTTATTGTCACAAGTAGGCTTCAAATGAAGTTACTGTGAAAAGCCCCTAGTCGCCACATTCCGGCGCCTGTGTATCTGTTAAAGAAATAGTAAAAGATGATGTTCCAGCTGAATAACAAATGGGCTTTGTATTTGAGATTTGACCTGTAATTTCATCCTGATCCTTACCATTTCACATTAATTATTTCATAACATCAAACTCATTTAAGAACCTGATCTTCAAGTTGTAATCTCAAAATAAAGACAATGGTAGAATTTTAAGCAAGCTTTAAGTGAGTTCAGTTTTTAAAGGTTTGTGTATAGGTTCCAAATGTTCCATTAGCACAAGACACTAAATGTGTGGCATGCAGAGACTTCCTGCAAAAAGCATGTTTAACCAATGACTTTCACAATATTTTTCCATGAAAATAGTGCCTTGTTCGTTTGCCGTTAAATTTGCACTATATAGCGAGATTTCTTTCAATGGTACCTTGCCTGATTTCTTTTGAGAGATTTCCGCAACTTCTGTATCAACCCTTTTTCCAGGCACGACTGTTTTGTGAATCTGGTTTGTGATTGCCGTTGAAGAAGTTGAAGTTTTTTCGTCTGGTGTACCAATACTTCACAATTTTGCTACATATTTATGTTCCTTCCTGCTACTGTCTCATATTGTTCTTCCAAGATTATTAAATGATCTGGCTAGTTACACTGCCTAGATTTCCCATTGAATTTACTTTTCACATAGTGTTCTGTATTATGTGTTCAAAATGATGCAGACTTATGTAATCATTTAAGGAACATAAATATTAAAGCAATTGATGAACATGATCTCTTTAAAGAGTTGGGATATTCAGTCCAGAGGAACGTTTTAATATTATCTTCAATAAACAGGTTACTTCTGCCATTGCCATTGATGGGAAGTTTCTATTCCTTCTGAACAAGCATTCACTCAAATTCCGATTTTGAAATGTGCTTACTCGTGTTATGAAAAGTATCAGTTATTTGATTTGTAATATTGGTGTTTTTCAAATGTCATTGCACACAACGCTCAGATGGTCAGTTTCAGTATTAGAGATCAGTTATCAATTTCAGTAGCTCCAACAGCTAAAATGTAAAACTGGCATTAATTTTGAAACCGGCTGCTCTTATATTCTGCAAAATTTTTAAGTTTCAAATTTTACTGTTGCTGTTACCTTCAGTATTACATTTTTTTTTACATCTGCACACTTTCTCATATTAAATTTTATGGAAAGGTCAGCTTTTGGAGTTAAAACTTACAGAAAAAGAGTTGTTGCACAAAACGACTAAAACGCTATGATTTTTATGCCACATTTTTAAAACAGCTTTTATACAATGGTAACTGATGGAGTGTGAACCCAGGGTCAAAATAATTCAGCAGAATATAAACCAGCAGGTGTAATTAGTGCTTATGTATATATTTGTCTAAAAGGTTGTATTTCATGCATGCAGATCGAAATACCTCACAGGTTTGTATGAGTGTAAAACAGATGTATTCTCTATTAGTTCTTAATACATATCTATTGGGGTTAGAAATTGCTATTAGGGAGCTTATAATATTAATAGGGGAAACCTAATAAACATAAATTGCTATTGAATATAGTTCTGTTAGGATAATATCCCAGATGTACAAAAACATGGAAACAAAAGTTGACTTGAGAGTATATATGTAATTCTCAGAAGTGTTTTATGCCTATAATCACAATTCAAATTAAATTTCAGGCTTTTTTTAAAAAAGAAGTGTACACCTGTTTTCAAGTATTTCTCGTTTTCCGGAATTTTTTGGCAGCGTTTGTCTTTTGTCACATAGTTGTATTTATGGTTTGTTTTCTTTAAACTATTGCAGTTTCCCCTTTTTTAATAATTGCAAGGTATAAAACATTTGTAAATTGTTTATATAACATTTATATGTTTGTATATTCAACTTTTATGGTGTGTTTTCCATCTGTATGTACAGCTATTTTGTAAATTTTAATCATACTGTTTGAGTTGTCACTGAATATTGGCATGAAATTGGTTAATTTTTACTAAGCACAATGTATTTTTGAATGGATCTTGTAAACACGTCTTTATAAAAATGCAATTTTTTTGCACTAAAATGTCGAGCATTTGTGATTTTGTTAGTATTTAGATTTAATCATGCATTGGGTGGAAGAATCTAATCACACTCGGTTGTGGGATACGTAAACAGGTTCTAGTTTATGGACAAAATAATCTCCAAGGGCATATATATGATTGATATAGATCCAACTTGTTTTTTTTCTTTAAAGTATTAAATCTTACTATCTAACTGGTTGAGGTTAAAACTGGAAAATATTGTATTGCATCTTAGCAAATATTGAACAAGTATAGACTTGTTGAATGAAATTTAATTATTAGTTCTGTTTGACATGAAGCTTCTGTTTCTAAGGCTGGAACAATGTAAATCAGAACAAAGCAGGGATTCTGCTGCATTGTCTGTAATTCTTCATCTCCACAATAGAGACAACAAGCAGGTTTGAGGACAGATGGGAGTCCGTTACAATAAAAAAAATTAAAACGCTGGAAATACTCAGCAGGTCAGGCAGCATCTGAAGATGATAAAAGGTCATCTCAACCTGCTGAGTCGGCACCTGAAAATTTAACTCATCTGCACTCTCCACAAATTATGCCTGATTCAGTATTTGCAGTTTTTTGACATCAGTGAAATGTGTCTGGGTAATTAGTGGAATAGTTGGCATAGTGGCCCTTAACTTGAACCCAGGTTGTACAGGTAAAGCTCAGATAGAGGATTAATCAGCTTTTAGTGGGCATGAATGGGGATTTCAGGGAAGGCAATTGCATAGTGGTTGTGTTATGGGACTAGTCACCCTCAGAGCCAGGATAATGCTCTGGGGACACAGGTTCGAATCCCACCATGGCACATGGTGAAATTTGAATTCTGTAAAAATCTGGAATTAAAAGTCGAATGGTGGGCAGCACGGTGGCGCTGTGGTTAGCACTGCTGCCTCACTCTACTCAGGACCCGGATTCAATCCCAGCCCTGGGTCACTGTCCATGTGGAGTTTGCACATTCTCCTCGTGCCTGCGTGGGTCTCACCCCCACAACCCAAAGATGTGCAGGGCAGGTGGTTTGGCCAGGCTAAATTGCCCCTTCATTGGGAAAAAAAGAATTTGGTACTTTAAATTTTTTTTAAAGTCTAATGGTGACTATGAATCGATTGTTGTAAAAACCTATCTGGTTCACTAAAGCCATTTAGGGAAGGAAATCTGTCATCCTTACCAGATCTGGCATATTTGTGATTCCAGATCTGGCGCAATGTGGTTGACTCTTAACTGCCCTCAGGGTTGGGCCAGATAACATACATGAATTAATATTTTTTAAATTTCAGGTGCCAGGTGGTAAAATAGTTAGGAAAGATGAGCAGGGTGGCGTAGTGGTCCCAGGTTCGATCCCGGCTCTGGGTCACTGTTGTTGTGGAGTTTGCACATTCTCCCCGTGTTTGCGTGGGTTTCGCCCCCACAACCTAAAGATGTACAGGGTAGGTGGATTGGCCATGCTAAATTGCCCCTTAATTGGAAAAAATGAATTGGGTACTCTAAACTTTAAAAAAAAGGAAAGATGAGCACAGGTGCAAGATGAAAAGATAACCCTGGGTTAACTTTGAGAGCCATAAAGATAGAATGGTGGGGACTGGGTCCCAAAAACGTGGAGCTGAAGCTTCTGTCACTAGTGAAAGAGACCAGGGGAAAATGTAAGAGAGTAACATGAAGCTTGCTCTTGAATTGAAGAAGATTTCAGGACATTACCTTCTAATGACAACAATCCTGCCCAAAGAAAAGCCATTCCCCCCTATCTCCAATATTTTATAACTAATAGACAAGTTTCAAAGAAAATGATCAAGCACTATTGTTTTAAAATGCCCAATGATTCTTTTTCCAGGATTGCTCACAGCCATGTCTGGGAATTAATTTTCAATTCCTGGCCATGCTAAGACAATCCTGGGGGTTGCCAAGCTTATCTGGGAAAGATTACAGAGGTGTGGCCGCAAAGGATTTATAGATGTTGATCAGGATTTTGAATTCAATATTTTGGAAGATGGGGAACTAATAGAGGGCAGTAAGGACAGGAATAAATGGGCATCCAGTCACTTCTGGACTGAATCAAAACTAACATTGCAGCGTTGGAAAAAGTGTGATTACTCAGTCCCTGCAGAGATTGCTTTTAACTTAATCTGCGCTACGGACTGCTTTTCAGTACAGTCAAAAAAGTAACAACTTTTCACCCCTATATTACTGGATTTAAATTGCCGAACTTGTACTGATAGTACTTTAAGACTGTTGCAGTGCGTGGACCAGACTCCAATTTATATTAGGAAACCAGACTAACCTCAACAATTTATCAATTTATAAACTGTGAGGAAAGGATACTCTGCTCCAGGAATGATTCCACTGATAAACTAGGGATCTTTGATATTTAAACAAACTTTGTTATTAACACAGGATTAACCCCATTAACATCCAAAGAAAAAACAGCTTTTTAATTAACAGTTAAACAGTTCTTAGAAAAATTAACGGTCATTGAACTTATTTTCCCATCCACTTCTAAAATTTCAATTATTCAAAATCCACACACAGGTCAAATGCCACTTTTAATAAAGTTAACACTCAGTGGCTTACAGATTTATGCACAAAGTCCTTGGGAGAGAACTTTCAGAAGTCAGTCTAAGAAACACACCTCTTTTCCTCCGAATTCAGGGCAGAACTCTAAAAATGAAACTTAAAAACAGACACAGGGCAGGGCTGAAAGCGAAACTCAAAAACAGACACCCCTCCCATAAGTGACATCACAGCCTGCCGAACTGTTAACCCCTTAATCACAGCTTTAGCTTGCATCTAATCTGGATACTTTAACCTGAGTTCTTTCAATAACATTATTGCAACAGACACATCAATATACATTTAAGAATTCCTATATCCATCACAAAACAAGTCCATATTATTTGAAACAAGATTAAATAGTCAGATCGATAATTTTGCTCAGATATATCATGAATATTGACAGAAGCTTGGATTTTTTTCCACAGGACATGCTACTTCTTCTGTGCTAACGTATAACATGTTTATGGCTGGCATTTATTCATGCATTCAAGCAGCTCCATCCTTATAGCGATCCGAACATGCCAACCTAACGGCTTAATCCTGATGTATTGAGCGACAATTGGAGGACGCAGGAAATTCTGCACAGATGATGACCTGTCTGAGTTCCCATAAAATACCTGTGGGAGGGGGAAAAAAATAATGCTGAAAAACTGATTTCAGAACATCATTTTAATCAAAGCTTTCTAACGGCAAATAATAGAGGCAAATCAAACCCTCAATTGGCAGGACTTTTATCAGCTTTTTAGTTTCACGAGTTGAATTTTATTTCCCCTCCTGCCGGTGGGATCTTCTGGTCCCGCCGAAGTCAATGGGAGTTTTGAACGCCTCGCTACATTTTCAGCAGCAGGGCCATAACATTCCACCTAATGTAAAATGTAACGTCAAATCAGGCAAGTACACGGCAAGAGAACTTCGCCACCTGGTGGCATGTATTAGTTTAGTACCCCCAACTACTAAATTCTTAGAATCTCTTAAATACTGTTATATTCAAAATCAGCTTGGAATAACACAGTTGCAGAACTAATACCAGAGTAAGTGCATTGCAGTAGCTTGGACATTTCACTACACTAAAGGTCCAATAGCAGTTCAAGTTCACACTGATCCCAGATCTTCAAGTTAATATTCTTTTTGTTGGAACATTAAGCAAATTACTAGTGCAAAGAGTGGCAACGGGTTATAATTGCTGAAGCAAAACACTCTTATAACTAACCCAGATTTTTTTTTTCAATTAAGGGGCAATTTAGCATGTCCAATCCTTGCACATCTTTTTGGGTTCTAGAGGTGAGACCCACGCAGACACTGGGGGAATGTGCAAACTCCACACGGACAGTGACCCAGGACCGGGATCTAAACCGTGTTCTCGGTGCAGTGAGGCAGCAGTGCTAACCACTGCACCACCGTGCTGCCCCTTAAATGTTTACTAAATTTACAACTTGTTCTGCTTTCACCCATTAACATGAATCCCTTAAATATGTTATTTCCCCTTATTTTTATAATTCTATGTTAATTGTCAAAAATAAACACCTTCGCACGGTCAGTCTTTTATGAAACTTTTAAATGTTTTATTCTGTATTACAATCGATTTCCTAGCCATTCACAACTATAAATCTTGGAGAAAATCATGCCACCAGAGTACAGCATAACCGAATTACTTTTTGTACATATTCAAATTGCCTTTCACTAGCAAAGACTTCTTGTATTTTGTAAGTCAGGTTTCTTTCCTCCAACACTAATTTTGATGAATTTTTAACAGTTGGACTTTTATTCTTAGAAATAGTTAATGTCCTTGAGACCTGGCTCACAGGAATGGGCTAATTGGAAACTGTCTCACCACTGCGATTTGCAGGTCACCCTATGGGTGTCGAAAAAAAGAGTTGGAGTGTGAATTCCAAGAGTCACCTCGGACAGAGAGGACCTCACTGCTGTACTTAAATCATCCTTTATCTTATTTCTAGATGGGAGCCAATACTTACTCGATTGTTTCCAGTCTGGTCTTTATAGTAAACCCAATTAAATATTTTATCAGATCTGTACTGCACGCTGTACTTTGTCATCCATTCATCAGTATCACATCGTCCTTGAGTAATGATTCCAGAAATAACTCTGATCTTCTTCAGGTCAATCTGAAGCCATTGCTGATTGTCCTGGTACCTTGAAAGCCATGCACACCTGTGATAACACAAAAGTGACATTAGTGAAACTTTGGAAGATAAATTGTTGAAATATGGATGTTAAATTTGAAAGCAGCAAAGACTATAAAGTATAGGGCGCGAACTAGCCAAATTTGTTCAGTGTTGCGAGCGGAATTCACCGGCTATTTCCCAATGGCCAACTCAGCGAGGCCATCACTGGTATCTAACGTTAATTAGGGCACTTAATAATGCTCCGCGTGTTTTACGCTACAACTAACTGTCCTGCCAGGTGATTTGCTGGGACTGCACTCAGCAGTTCCCTGCTAACAAGGGGGAGCAGCACTTCAACTGATCCCACAGAGCAACGCCTTGCAGGGATGTGACCAGGACGGCCACCACCCAATGCTGCAAGAAGCTCAACAACCTCCACTGGGCCGCACGGGTGAGTTGGCATCAGCCCCGGCACCGATCCCGCCGGCTGTCCCGTGCCTATGCACATCCTGGCATCCACCAGCACACCATACCCATGCCCGGCCGTGGTGCCCAAGTCTGTCCCCCGCCATGCTCCCCCACACTGCGAAGAATGAAGCCTTAGGCTCGCAATGTGCCCTCTGTGTCCCCGCAGGAGAAGTTGGTGCACAACCAGCAGAGAAGTGCCCAGACTGGCAGCAAGTTTCTGGACCTTGGTCTTCAGCCCCTATGAGGCACGAGCTCTGAGTGGCTGAGGACATATCACTCACCGACATTGAGTTTGGCCTATGCCGCAGAGGTTGAGTATCCACCGGCCGTCACGCAGATGACTTGACACTCGTGAGTTCATCCCAGCATGATGATCCCTCGCACTGACCACATGTCCTTTCCCCAACAATATCTCCAGCTGGCAGTGCGGGCCAATCCAGGATGCCCCTCGACCTCCAAAGAGAACACCTCAGAGGAGAGCTCCAAGGTTGCCACTGTTGAGGCACAGCTATCATCCCAAGCGCACAGCCACACACCTCGGTGGGCGAATGCAGTGGACAGACTTCTGGGGCACGGTCTGGTGAGCACCACACAGTTGCAGATGCACGTCAGGTGGAGGCAGGAATATTCAGGGGCGATGGAGATTTGCTGGATCCCAGGACCCAGCTGAGCCCAGTCAGATGCTGAGCCTCTGGACCAGGCTATCCTGGAGCTGATGCAGTGAATAGGATGCATCTGTGAGATTCAGAGAGGGATGTCAGCAACACTCCAGGTTCATAGCCAATTGGAGAGTCCCAGAGGCTATGGGCGCAGGAGATCGTGTCGGCAATGCGGGGCATCTGAGGCCAACACTGCTAGGGGGCGACAGCAGTGGAGAGCTTGGAGCATGATGTCAACATCATGAGTGGTGGTGTCCAAGCCATGGCTCAGTCAGTGACTGCCATGGCTGAGCGCCTCAACAGCATGTCCAAGTTGCTGGGAGACGTGTCCTTAACGCAGGTGGACATTGCCGGGGCGCTGTGGAGCATGACCTAGCCTCAGGTGGGTATTGCTAAGGCACTGCAGAGAATGTCCAGGTTGGTTAAAACACATTACACACGAGACATGTGAAAACCTCCGTAATGTTATTCCACACGACAAGCGTGCCATCTATTACGCCCTGGACCTGGGGTGTCCTGGTGATGACGGAGATTCCTGCTGCCCGAGCATCTTGTTGGGCTTGGTCCAGGTCAAAGTTTATGTATTTACCCAATGCCCCAGGGCTGATTGCCCGATTTTGAAGATGGCTACTCGCCTCCTATGATCCCCACAACAGCCATTCTGCTGGCTTCATGTTTTTAAATAGATGTACTGAAAGGCATTCGCCTGGCCGCTCGCTGGGGAGGCGGTTAGGTCATGGGTGACCATTTGATAGGGGGTCCTTCCCATCAATGGAATGGAGATTGAACTTAATTGGGTATTATTGATTTCTCGGCACACTGCAGAGGAATCCAGATCTCGCCAACGGGAGCGGGCTGGTTAGATCGGAAACCAATCGGTGCCCAGCATGGTTCCCGATTTTGGCCTCACCCGCAATCTAACCTGCCCACTCGTTTTCGCGCCGGGTGAAACAAGGCAGGTAGATCGTGCCCATGGTGTCCACTTGTTAGAATATGAACATTTTGTGTTCCTTTCAAATTTATTTCCTATTTTTCCATGATAGTAGTAGCGCCGTTGAAAATCTGGGGGCAGTTGCGGCAGCACTTTAGGCTGGGGGCGGGGTCAAGGGAAATGCCAATTCGGGGGAATCACAGATTTGAGCCAGGGAAGTGGGATGGGACTTTTTGGAGAAGGGAGGAGAAGGGAGTCAGGGCATGAAAGGATTTGTTTCTTGGGGGCCGGTTTGCGGGACTGAAGGAGCTGGGGGCAAAATATGGGTTGGGGCAGAGGGAAATGTTTAGGTATATGCAGGTCTGAGATTTCACTAAGAAGGAGATACAGAGCTTTCTGGTGGTGCCGGCCTCCACACTGATGGAGGAGGTGCTGACGACAGGGGGAATGGAGAAGGTGGTGGCGTCGGCGATTTATGGGGTGATTCTGGGAGAAGATAAGGTATCGCTGGAGGGGATTAAGGCAAAGTGGGAGGAAGAGTTGGGAGAGAGCCTGAAGGAAGGGTTGTGGTGTGAGGTGCTCCGGAGGGTAAATGCCTCAACTTTGTGCGCGAGGTTGGGGCTGATCCAGCTGAAGGTGGTGGATAGGACGCGCCTCACAAAGGCGAGGATGAGCTGACTCTCTGAGGGGATAGAGGATGTTTGTGAATGTTGCAGGGGGGGCCCCGCAAACCATGTTCATATGTTTTGGTCCTGTCCAAAGCTGGAGGGGTATTGGAGGGAGGTGTTCAGGGTAATTTCGAAGGTGGTACATGTGAGGCTTGAGCCGGGTCCTCCGGAGGCCATATTCGGGGTATCGGATCGGCCGGGGTTGGAAGCGGGTGTGGAGACAGATGTTTTTTTGAGTTGAGGGGAAGGGCGGAAGGGTTCTACAATTCATGGGCTTTGTTTATTATGCACTTTGAAGAATTGGGTGACATCGAACATTAGGGGCGGTGGGGGTTGGACTGTGTATGTTGTTGGTGACTATGTCTGGGGTGGATGGTGGATTCCTGAATCCTTTTCTTTCATGTTTGTATTTAAAATGTTGGGGATTGGTGGGAGGAAGGAATTGTTGGCCAGGGGATTGACATTGTATTTGTTACCGTTGATTGTTGGTAGGTGTAAATTTGGATGAAAATGTGAAAAAGGAGAATAAAAATATTTTTTTTAAATAAAAAACATTTATTCCTATTTTAATACAAAATGTTAACCCATTTATTTTAAGTCGGCTTGTAACTAAAATAGCAAATGTTATCCTGTTTAAATTGTGTTAAAAAGGATAATTCTATGATAATTCAATATTACATGGTATGTATTTGTGTGTTTGTGCTATCTTACTGATTTTTTTTAATTCAGTGGTAAATTTGGAAATCTAATTGGTGTGGGTTTGCTACAGTTCAAATAATCATTGACACTGTTAGTTTGAATAAGAGCACTGTGTTGAACATTCAACTTCGCCCTCTGTCAATCGAATCATTCAAGCTGTCGTTTTGTGAGCAAAATGTGTGTGGATGTGTGCGTGTAAGGATTGCTCATTCGAGCAACTGAGAGTATATATATGATCACTTGTTCTCAAACCAGCCGAGTAACAAGCTCTATGTAAATTGCACTTTAAGTTTGGTGCTGTGGTATGGGGAACTGACAAAGAAAATGTATTTTTTAATCCAACAGCCTCTAATTCTCAAATTTTAATCACCATGTCATTACATGGGGGGGGGGGGGGGGGGGGAGATCAAGATTTTCTGAGCAGCATTAACATGTTTACCATGATAAATAGTTAGGTGGTTTGTTTTGGCCTGGCGCAGACCCGATGGGCTGAAGGGCCTTTTCTGTGCTGTATGACTCCATGACACTATACAACAATTTTTGCTGAGAATCTGAAGGAACAAGGGAGTCTCAGTTATCACAGTTGCAGGTATTTTAAATGACCAATTATTCGGCAGTGATTTGCCTACATTTTGTTTTGGGGAATCACTTTATTTGGCAAGTATTCTGCACAAGTGATTTAGTTGGTCCAAAGGTATATCGCATTGCGACATTCCTCTGCCTTTTGAATTAGCCAGGTATAGTTGGTATCCAAAGTGTTCTCCAGGAGGCAATTTAGTGACATCGACATTAATTAGCATACCTCGGGTTTAACAGTTAGTGTGACAGAGAAAAACTGTTGTGTGGTTTTCACAAGCTGTTTAAACAGATTAAGTTGTGATCAAAATAGAAATCCCTAGCAACAGAATATTCCACAAGTATGAGAAGGCTTCATGAACTAAGAATTGCACCACATATTTCTAAGATTAAGGGCGCGATTCTCGGGGCACGTTGTGCTCTGACCGGGAGAGGCATGCAGCGTGCCGACAGACAGGCTCCGCACCTCGCGAGATTCACCCAATTCCCGCGAGACGCTGGAGTTGGATCTCCGCCCCAAATGGGCGGGATCGAATGACGCTCACGGAGTTCGGTCATAAATCTACGTACCACCCGGGATCTACTGACCTCCTTCGATTCTCCGGCCACCCCAGGGAGGCTGCAGCCGGGCGCCAATCAGTGCTGGTCCACACAAACGTGGACCAGGTGGAACGGCACCCGGGGGATCTTCCAGGCCATCGGACACCCCTGGGTGGTCAGGGCAAGTGCAGAGTGACACCCTGGCCCTCCCACTGGAACATGGGCACTTTGGCACTGCCCAACTTGCATCTTGGCACTGCCACCCTCGCAGGAGCACTGCTTGGATGGCAGTGCAAGGGTGCCCAAGTGTGGACGAGGGGGGCCAGGCCCATGAAATGAGGAGGGGGGGGGGGGTTGAAGGGTGAGGGAGTGCAGAGCATGTAAGTAGGGGTCTCAGGGAGGTTGGGGGGGGGGGGGGTCCTAGAAGGGAGGGGGTGCTGTAAGGGGGGGGGGCTGAAGAGGGGGGATCCCATAGCGGGGTGTACTCACTTGTGGGGTACATAGAACATAGAAAATACAGCACAGAACAGGCCCTTCGGCCCACGATGTTGTGCCGAACCTTTGTCCTAGATTAATCATAGATTATCATTGAATTTACAGTGCAGAAGGAGGCCATTCGGCCCCTTGAGTCTGCACCAGCTCTTGGAAAGAGCACCCTACCCAAACTCAACACCTCCACCCACCACCAAGGGCAATTTGGACATTAAGGGCAATTTATCATTGGCCAATTCACCTAACCCGCACATCTTTGGACTGTGGGAGGAAACCGGAGCACCCGGAGGAAACCCACGCAGACACGGGGAGGACGTGCAGACTCCGCACAGACAATGACCCAAGCTGGAATCGAACCTGGGACCATGGATCTGTGATGCAATTGTGCTATCCACAATGCTACCGTGCTAGTGTCCAGGTATGTGGGGGGGAGGGGTGCTGGGGGGTGACATTTCCCATGGTGTGGGGAACCTATAAGCTCACTTAGAGATCGATGCACCCTTTCAAAATGGCGGGCCGATCTCGCAGTTCAGCTCCCCAGTGCTAAAAAAAATTCTAAGTGTGGGCTGAACTGGTGAGAAACTCCCCAGGACCCAAAAAAGTGACTATGTGTCATTGAATAGCGATGGGAACTACCTGAAAAACCTGTCACAAATTAACTAAGACTTTTTGGGGAGAATTGAACCCAGCAATAAATTTTGCAGAAGTTTCACTGACACTGAAGTCAGTGGGTCAAGTTATTGATACATAAATCAGTAGAACAAATGAAATTAATTAACTTAATTACCATTTGTCATGTTTTTATGATCTGTTGCACAACTCCATCTGTTCTTGATCAAATCACAAACTAAAATTGTAATAAAATGGAGGAACTGTAATAAATTAGAATGGTATGTTGAACCATGTAATGCCTTGGTTGATGTAAGAATCTACGTGATTACCTACCCAAAACCTTGGCTGTTGATTCTTGCTTTGTTTGGCATCCATGAGGAATACCACCCTGTATATTGGTCTTCATTGGAACAACTTATCTGGTCTTCTGTAACAGCTCCAGATTCAAACCCAAGAGCTCGGTGATAAGGGCACTCTAATTCAAAAACAATTAGCAAAACTTTGATAAAGTTAAGGCTGCATTGATGTGACATTGTAATTAAATAGTCCACTTCCAACCAATCAGCCTTTCAGCAAAAAAAATCCATTAAATAGCATATTTAGCATTGGAAAATACTCAAAGGAGCTTCACAGCAGAATTATCAAACATAACTTGACCCAGATCTACATGTGGAGTCATGAGGACAGGTGACAAACCAAAAAAGAGAGGTAGTCTTAAAGGTAGAGGTTTTTTAGGGAGGGAATTCCAGAGTATGGCATAGACAGCTAATGCTGGAACAGTGAATGTGCAAGAGGCAAGAATTGAAGGAGCAAAGAGACTCGCTTGACAAAGATTTAGGAGATGGGGCAGAAAGTAAATGAGGATTAGAGTGCAGGTATTTGTGTTCTATTTTCAGGTCCGCCTACTCACAGATCTGAGTTAGTACATTGAAACTGGGCCTATCCATGAGGCTCATGATCTATTTTCAACCACAAATCCCCATTGCATCCACCTTCACCTCCCCTTTCAGTTTATAACCAGTGAAAGACCAGCTGAGCAGCACGGTCGCACAATGGTTAGCACTGTTGTTTCACAGCTCCAGGGTTCAATTCCCGGCTTGGGTCACTGTCTGTGCGGAGTCTGCACGTTCTCCCCGTGTCTGCGTGGGTTCCCTCCGGGTGCTCCGGTTTCCTCCCATATGTCCCGAAAGATCTCCTGTTAGGTAATTTGGACATTCTGAATTCACTCTCTGTGTACCCGAACAGGCGCCGGAATGTGGCAACTAGGGGCTTTTCACAGTAAATTCATTGCAGTGTTAATGTCAGCCCACTTGTGACAATAATAAAGATTATTATTAAATCAAAAAGGTAAGTCACTTGAAGGGGTATTGTCCTCTAACAGTAACTACGTTGTAGGATGGAGTATACAGGATGAAATAATTGGAGCTTGTGAGAGAGGTATGGTAATAATTATGGATGATAATTAGCCACGCAAAGGTAACCCGGTAGATGAGTTCAAAGTCTTTTAGTACAGTGTTTTACCGCAGCATGTTCTGGCACCAATCAGAGAGCAGGCTACATGAGATCTGGTAATGTGTAACAAGACAACTTTAATTAATGATTTCATAGTGAATATGCCCAAAGTAACAGTGATAACAGTGATTGAATTTCAATTCAAGAGAGAGGAGGGCATGAAGATAGAGCTGGCTGAAGATAACTGGGAAATTAGATTAAGGGATATGTCAATAGAGATGCAGTGGAAGATGTTTAGGACATACTTCACAACACTCAGCAAAGATACTTTCCAGTGGGGAAAAAACACTCTGGGAGAAGGATGCATCCCTCGTGGCTAACTAAGGAAGTTAAAGATAGTACCAGATTAAAAGAACAAGCGTACATTTCTGGAAAGATGAGTGACCGGTCTGAGGTTTGGAAAAATATAAAAACCAGCAGAAAACAAAAAAAATATGAGATGGGAGAAGGGTATGACAGAAAGGTAGACTTGTGGTGGCGGCCATGGTGTGTTGGGTCGCACACAGGGCAGCTCCAGCTTGAAGGCGTAGAAAAGAGTTATTTTTACCCGAAATCGGGTGCAACTTCGACAGAAAAGTGTAACTGAAGGTCCAAGGAGAATCCCCCCCCCCCCCCCCCCCCCCCCCCCCCCCCCCCCCCGGGAGTGATATGTCTGCTGGTTATCAAACCCAGAAGAAGGTGAAGGACTTGGCCAAGGAGTTGGAAGGGACCTGTGGCACAGCAGCCAGTGGAAGTGGTTGCTGAGGGGGAAGGGTCAGTGCAAGTGGCAAAGCCCCAGATGGAACAGTTGATGGCTTTCATCAAGGAAGAGTTCAGCAACCAGAGGAAGGAGATGCAGGAGGACAGATTGAAGGCCATCGAAGGGGCTGTCGCACCCCTGAAGGGATCGATGCAGAGGGTGGAGAAATGCTTTGAGGCGCAGGGGTCGCAGATCCGAGAAATTGAGAGGGTGATGTCATCACAGCGATGGGGTGGTGGCATTTGAGGCAGAGGTGGGGCTCTTAGGAGATCTTTGCAAGATGCTGGGAGCAAAGGTGGAGGAGCAGGAAAATAAGTCGAGAAGGCAGAATCTGCGGAGTTCCTGGAGGAGTGGAAGGTGCAAGTGCCATTAGGTACGTCTCGAGGATGCTGGCAGGGCTGGTGGCAGATGAGGTGCTGGACAAGGCCCCTGAGGTGGGCAGAGCGCACAGGTCTCTGAGGCAGAAGCCTAGAGCAAACGAGCCACCATGGGCGGTAATCGTGAGGCTCCACAGGTTCGTGGAGAAGGAGAAGATTCTGTATTGGGCCAGGGAGAAACATAGCTACGAATGGGAGGGGAACAAGGTCCGAATATGCCAGGACATTGGAGCTGAGCTGGCAAAATGGCGTGTGGGGTTCAGCAGGGCCAAGGCGGTGCTGTATCAACAGTGCATCAGGTTTGGTTCGCTCTACCCGGCGAAACTATGGGTGACCTACGAAGGCCAGGAATGTTATTTTGAGACCCCAGAAGCGGCCAATTACTTTATCAAGGAGCATAAACTGGGGGAGAACTGAACTGGACAATTTTGGAAGACGGAGATGCTGGCACTTTGAAGTAATTGAGAATACAGGGTGGGGGTTGGAAGGAGGTTTTTTTTTCTATTCCTCCGATGTGGAGGGTTTTTTCTTCTTTTTACTGTCGGGTCGACAGAGGGTGCCACGGATGTCCCCACCCCCCTCCTGCTGCCTGGGGCTGCGGTTTTCCTTTTGGTTTGTCTTTGGGGGAGGTGACCTGTGGTTCGCAATGAGTCTTTGTTTGGGTGGGGAGGGGGAGGTCAGCGGGGAGCCTTCTTCACTGAACAGCGAGGTGAGGCCGAGGGGTGGGCGGGGGGGGGTCAGTAGCAGGAGCCTTTGGGCAGGAGTTGCCATACTGGCAAGTACTGCTGGTGAACAGAACTGAGGTGGGAGAGAAGGCTGAGACACAGTTGGCCGTAGGGGGGAGGGGGCTGGGGGGGCAGGGTAATGCAATGAGGTGAGGTTGAAGAAGGGACGGAGAAAGGGGCCATCTTGGATGGGCCAGGTACAGGGTGAAATTAACGGGGTAGAGCTGTAAGGTGAGGAGGGCAGACAGAGGGGAATGGAGGTGTAAGCCCCCGGTACGGCTGATAACATGGAACGTGCGAGAGCTCAATGGACTGGTGAAGAGATCTTGTGTCTTTGCGCACCTAAGGAGTTTAGAAGCGAAGGTGGTCTTTCTGCAGGAGACGCACTTCCACGTGAAGGACCAGGTTAGGCTGAGGAAGGGATGGGTGAGTCCGGTTTTCCACTCGGGGTTTGGTTCAAAGTCGCGGGGCATGGCAATTTTGATGAGGAAGAAAACGGAGTTTGTGGGCACGAAGGAAATGAGGGGCCCGGGTGGGAGATGTGTTACTATAAGTGGGGTATTAGAAGGGACGGCGGTGGTATTGGTGAATGTGTATGCACCGAATTGGGACGATCTAGCTTTTATGAGGGAGTTGCTGGCAGCGATCCAGGACTTGGCCACGGCCCAGTTGATTATGGGAGGAGATGGACTTCCGGTTGCGACGATGCGGAGCTAAGCCGCACGTTTCGGCATCTCCCGCGATAACGGACTGTCGGGCTCTCCGGAGGAGCCCCAACGGAAGTTTTTTGATTTGATCCCGTGTGGGAAGGTGCAGTAAGGTCCCCCTTTACGGTATATGGCCGAGATCAGCGGTGGAGCGGCGTGAAAATAGGCTCTGGAGCAGCGGCAAAAACGAGGGGGAAAAAGCAAGATGGCGGAGGGCGGAGATTGAGCAGCATGGGGGCCGGGGCAGCAGGAGTTCCTTAAGCGCTGTGTGGAGGAGCTTAAAGAGGAGGTGCTGGCGCCAATGCTGTTGGCGATCGAGGGGCTGTAGGAGACCCAGAAGACCCAGGCGGTGGAGCTTCATGAGGTGAAAGATAAAATGAATGATAACGAGGACGAGATCCTGGGCCTGGCGGTAAAAATGGAGGCGCACGAGGCGGTGCACAGGAGGTGGGCCGAGAGAATCGAGGTCCTGGAGAACAGGTCGAGGAGGAAGAACCTCCGGATTCTGGGTCTTCCCGAAGGAGTGGAGGGAGCTGATGCCGGGGCGTATGTGAGTACAATGCTCCATTCGCTGATGGGAGCGGAGGCCTCTCCGACCCCCCTGGAGTTGGAAGGGGCTCACCGGGTCCTGGCGAGGAGACCCAAGGCTGATGAGCCGCCAAGGGCGATAGTGGCAAGGTTCCATCGCTTCGCGGACAAAGAAAGTGTGCTGAGATGGGCCAAGAAGGTGCGGAGCAGTAGATGGGAGAATGCGGTGATCCGAGTTTACCAGGATTGGAGCGCGGAGGTGGCAAGAAGGAGAGCTGGCTTCAACTGGGCCAAAGCGGTGCTGCATAAAAATAGAGTCAGGTTCGACATGCTGCAACCTGCGCGACTGTGGGTCACTTATCAGGACCAACACCATTATTTTGAAACGCCAGAAGAGGCTTGGACCTTTATTCAGACGGAAAAACTGGACTCGAACTGAGGGGATGTGGTTTTGGGGGGAGATGTTGGTTGTATATGGGGTTGTAAATAGGGGTAAAGAATACTTCATGGGTGGGATGATGGATGGGGATGTGGGTAGAGTTCTGGTTAAAATTCCTTTTTACTTTTCTGTAGACGAGATGATGATGATGGGGAATGTGGGCGTCGGTGCTGGAGGGAGGTGAGACTCGGGAGGGAACTGGGATAATGGCCGCAGCAGGAGCTGCGCCACAGGGGGCGGGGCTGGTTCAGGAATGCGCAGGCTTTTTCCCACGCACAAAAGGGGGGGGGGTGGAGGAAGGTAAGGAGGAGGAGAGACTCCCACACGGGGAGATCAACGGGAAGGCAGGGGAAGCCGGGGTCAGCAGAAGTCAGCTGACTCACGGAAGTAATATGGGGGGAGCAAAAGATCTAAATGTGGATCTAGCGGGGAGAGGGGAGGATTTTAGGGTTGCTGCTGCACTGTCCGAGGGGGAACTGAAAATGGAAGAGATGGTCGGGACGGGGGTTCCCCGCCTGGGGGACTGGAGGGTGCGGGAGGCGCGAGCACGGGACTGGCCTAAGATAGGAAATGGCTAGTCGGGGGAGGGGGGGGGGGGGTAACCCCCCAATCAGGCTGATCATGTGGAATGTGAGAGGCCTAAATGGGCCGGTTAAGAGGGCCTGAGTGTTCGCGCACCTAAAGGGACTGAAGGCAGACGTGGTCATGCTTCAGGAGACTCATCTGAAGGTGGCAGATCAGGTCAGGTTAAGGAAGGGATGGGTAGGACAGGTGTTCCATTCGGGGCTGGATGCGAAGAATAGAGGGGTGGCAATACTGGTGGGAAAGCGGGTGTCGTTTGAGGCCAAGAACATAGTAGCGGACAAGGGAGGCCGATACGTGATGGTGAGTGGTAGGTTGCAGGGGACGGAGGTGGTACTGGTGAATGTATATGCCCCGAACTGGGACGATGCTGGATTCATGAAACGGATGTTGGGGCGTATTCCAGACCTGGAGGTAGGGAGCTTGATAATGGGTGGGGATTTTAACACGGTGCTGGACCCAGAATTAGATCGCTCCAGATCTAGGACGGGGAAAAGGCCGGCTGCGGCCAAGGTGCTTAGGGGGTTTATGGACCAGATGGGGGGCGTAGATCCGTGGAGATTTGCCAGGCCTTTGGCCAGAGAATTTTCTTTTTTCTCCCACGTACATAAGGCCTACTCCCGGATAGATTTTTTTGTTCTGGGCAGGGCACTGATCCCAAAAGTGGAGGGAACAGAGTATTCGGCCATAGCCATTTCAGACCATGCCCTGCATTGGGTGGAGCTAGAGCTGGAGGAGGAGAGGGACCAACGCCCGTTGTGGAGGTTGGATGTGGGACTGCTGGCAGACGAGGAAGTGTGCGGGAGGGTGCTGGGGTGTATCGAAAGGTATCTGGAGGCCAACGACAACGGGGAGGTGCAGGTGGGAGTAGAATGGGAGGCGCTGAAGGCGGTGGTCAGGGGAGAGTTAATCTCCATCAGGGCTCATAGGGTGAAGAGAGAGGGCAGGGAAAGGGAGAGGTTAGTGGGGGAGATTTTAAGGGTGGACAGGAGCTATGCAGAGGCTCCTGATGAGGGACTACTCAGGGAGAGACAAAGTCTCCAGACGGAGTTCGACCTGTTGACCACAGGCAAGGCAGAGGCACAGTGGAGGAAGGCACAGGGGGCGATATATGAATATGGGGAGAAGGCGAGTCGGATGATGGCACATCAGCTCCGTAAGAGGATGGCAGCGAGGGAAATAGGCGGAGTCAAAGATGGCAGGGGAACTACGGTGCGGGGAAAGTGAATGAGGCTTTTAAGGCCTTTTACGAGGAGCTGTATAGGTCTCAGCCCCCAGGGGGAAAAGAGGGGATGCGGCGATTCTTGGACCAATTGATGTTCCCAAGGGTGGAGGAGCAGGAGGTGGCTGGTTTGGGTACGCCAATTGGGGTGGAGGAGCTGGTTAAAGGACTGGGGAGCATGCAGGCAGGGAAGGCCCCGGGGCCGGATGGGTTCCCGGTGGAGTTTTATAGGAAGTATGTAGACCTGTTAGCCCCATTGCTGGTAAGGACCTTCAATGAAGCAAGGGAGGGGGGGGGACCCTGCTCCCGACAATGTCGGAGGCGACGATCTCTTTGATCTTGAAGTGGGATCAGGACCCACTGCAATGTGGGTCGTATAGACCGATCTCGCTCCTTAACGTAGATGCTAAGTTGCTGGCAAAAATGTTGGCCACGAGGATTGAGGACTGTGTCCCGGGGGTGATTCACGAGGACCAGAAAGGGATTCGTAAATGGTAGGCAATTAAATGCTAATGTGCGAAGGCTCCTAAATGTGATAATGATGCCATCGGTAGAGGGAGAAGCGGAGATAGTGACAGCCATGGACATGGCATTGGCTGCTTGAGAGCTCAGCTGCAGGCGATCAGGCTTTATGTGGAGATCCATTGTTTAAAAAATCTTGTTCAATAAATTGATGCACCGTCAATTACCACAAGACGAGAATAGTGGAACAATCGAGGCTTTATTGAACAAGATGTTGTGCCTCCTGTAGCTGGAACCAGAATGGCTGCAGCGCAGGAGAGCACACACTTTTATACACCGCCTGCTGGGGTGAAACCAGCAGGCAGTGATTTACCCTTGTACCTCTAATATATGGGCAGTGCCGTAATACATATAATATACCATTAGTGGTGACTACCACAAATGGTTTTGAGCCGGGGGGAATAGATGGCATGTTTCAGAAGTGGAGAGAAGTGGGGCTGGTTAAGGTGAGGGATTTGTACCTGGAAGAAGGGTTTGCCGGTATGGAGGAACTGAAGGAGAGAGTAAAGGAGGAAGTGAATTTCGCGCAGAGGGTTTGGAAAGAGGCCCTCAGGTTGCTGAGGTACACCCTACTGGAGCGACTGTTGCTTCTGGAAGTGGAAGGAGAGGGCAGGATCGGAGACATATATGGGTGGCTAAGAGAGCAGGGAGGTGAGCAGGTGGTGAAGATTAAGGAGCAGTGGGAGGGGAGATAAACTGGGGAGTATGGAGTGAGGCGCTACAAAGGGTAAATGTGACCTCGTGTGCAAGAATGAGCCTTATACAGTTCAAGGTGGTACACAGGGTACACATAACTCGGGCAAGAATGAGTGGGTGCTTCCAGGGAGTGACAGACGAGGGTGAGAAGTGTGGGCGAGGACCAGCGAATCATGTTCATCTGCTCTGGGGCTGCGAAACGTTGGGGAGGTTTTGGGCAGGAGTATTGGCGGCGCTAGCAAGGATGATGGGGTGGAGGTTGAGCCGGACCCATTGGTGGCAATGTTTGAGATATCGGGGAAGCTGGAGCTGATGGAGGGGAGGAAGGCCGATGTTGTGGCCTTCGCCTCTCTGATTGCCTGACGAAGAATTCTGATGGAGTGGCAGTCAGCAACACCACCAGTGTGGCGGCCTGGCTGGGGGACTTATATGACATGGATACCTGTCTCATTGTCTCCGGCAATTCTCCCCTTACCATCGCGTCCTCAAACATTTCTACCACCAGCGGTGCCAACTGATCCTTGAATTTTTAATAAAATTCCACCGGAAACCCACCTGGTCCCAGTGCCTTGCCTGACTGCATCTTCCCTATTGCTGCCTGCACTTCCTCCACCCCCATTGATTCCTCCAATGTGACCCTTTCCTCCCCTCCCACTTCTGGACACCAGTCATTCCAGAATTTCCTCATCTCCGACTCATCCTCCAGTGGCTCAGACTTATGCAAGCCCCTATAAAAGTCCTCAAACACCTAATTCACTTGCTCCGGCACCACCACCAACCTGCCTGCTCCATCCCTAATCCACACGATCTTCCCTCGCTGCTGCTTGTGATGGAGCTGGCCTGCCAACAATCAACTGGCCTTCTCAACATAATTGTACACAACCTCCTGTGCTCGCCTGAACTGCCAAAACACCACCCCCGTGTGCAGACGATCAAACTTGACCTGCAACTCCTTTCTCCTCACAGACAGTCTGGCTCCGGGTCCACAACATGTCTTCCATCTATCTCCAAAATCTCCTCTGTCTACCTTCGGGTCCAATACCTTATTCCAATCACCCCCTATATCAACCGATGAGTATTCAAGTCCGGTATGGCCGCGAACATCTTCCTCACAAACCCAGTGCCATCCCAATTTGGGCCATATACGCTAACCAGCACCACTAGCCTCCCTTCCAACACCCCCATCACTATCACTACCTGCCCCCCGATCCAACACCACCTTCTCCATTTGGAACCTTACCCGTTTACTCACCAGTATCGCCACCCCATGGGCCCTACTGTCAAAGCCCGAATAGAACAGCTGGCTCATCCAGCCCTCCCTCGGCCTCACCTGGTCCTTTAGCCTTAAATGGGTATCCTGTAACAGCACCATGTCTGCCTTCAGGCCCTTTAAGTGCACGAAAACTCACACTCTCTTCACCGGCCCCCCAAACCCTCGCACGTTCCACATCACCACTCTGGCCGGGGGTCTCTCACGTCCCCCCACACCCTTCCTTCCCGCCATGACCATTCTCTCAGGCCCTGTCTAGCAGGCGCGACCCAGCCCTGGCCCTAGTCAGCATCACCCCCCCCCCCCCCACCCCTCCTCTCCCCCCGCCCCCCCCCCCCCACCCAATTCCCAGAAACTCCTCCACCATTTCCTCCTGAAAACACCTCACCCAGTATCGTCCCCATCCCACCACCATTCACACCTCCCAGGCTCATCAAAGCCTACCAAACAGATTCAGATTCCCTTCACCTTGCTCCTGTTCACTGGCTAACATTACGTTTGCTTGCACAGAGGCCCCTGTCAGAGCCCTTCTTCCCCACATCGAAAAAACACACCAGCTCCAAAGCCCCCCATACCCACCTCTTCCAAACTTCCAATACCCTGTGCCCCAACAAACACCAAACATGGACAACTGTAAATCCCAACCGTCTCTCCCAAACCATCCCAGCCCAAACTTCTATTACACAAAACCGTTGACCATAACATCCACAACTGGAAAGAACAACATAAAGGAAAAACCCAGTCAAAAAACATCAAAGTCCAAATTCAGTCCAGTCCCAGGCTTTCTGCCTTCACGAACACCCTCGTTGGCGTCTCAAAGTAGTAGTCTCTGCCGTTGTGCGTAATCCTCAACTTTGCCGGGTAGACCACACCAAACCGCTCATTGCTTTTATACAGTGCCGCCTTACCTCGACGGAAGGCCGCCCGTCTCCTTCCCAGCTCCGTCGTCAAGACCTGGTATATAAGTTTTCCATTTCCGTCCCACTCCATCTCCCGTTTCTGCTTTGCCCACCTCAGCACATTCTCCTTCACTTGAGAATTGTGAAAGCAGACGATCGCAGGTCTCAGCGGTTCATTCGTTCTCCGTTTCGGCCGAAGTGACCGGTGGTCCCTGTCCAATTCATACTGGGAGTCTTACTTATCAATTTCACCAGCATGTCAGCAAAGTACTCTGTAGGCCTCTGGCCCCCCACCCCCTCAGGCACACCCAGGATCCTCAGATATTGCCCTTGTGATCTGTTCTCCAGGTCTTCTACTTTGGCCGCAACAATGCTTCCACCACCCCCTTCATTTTCTCTCCTTGCTCCCGCACTGCCATCCAAGTTTTCCCCCAACTCCTCTCTCATCGGGGCAAGAGTCGTACCCACCCACTCATTCAGCGAGGTCATCATCTCTGTCCGATGCCTTTCAAAGTTTTGAGAACAACCGCTCAAATTCCTCAGCCATCACTTCAGCCATCTTTTCCACTGTGTTGGTTGTGGCCCCACCCTATGGGCTCTTTCCTGCCATCTTTATTCCCACTGCACTCCTTACCACGCTCAGCAGTGGACTTTCACTCACTCTCTTTTTCCCCGGATTCTTTTCTTGGCTTTTAACATTCCCTGGACCTGGGGCATCCATGTCCCAAACCTTCCCACAGCTTCTCATTGAAGGATTTTCCCGTTTAACCCCGTCCCCAGCAAGAGGTCACGTGGGCTATCTTCACTCACAGGCAAAGAGCCCAGGGGCATTGCAATTGCTGATCCCAAGGGGCCAACCTCCGTCAAGGAGAGTTGTCATTAGGGTGGGGCGGGGGGTTGCGGAGCGGGAGGTGTTTGTGGTGCAGGGGTGGGGGTTTGCGGAGTGGCGGGGGTTTGCAGAGCAGAGGTGGTTTGCAGAGCAAAGCTGGGCTTTGGTGGGGGGGGGGGGGGCTGCAGTGGTGAGTGTCTGTGTCCACAGATCCACCATGCCAACGCGTGGACCATGTGGTCCCATTCTGGGGGCAACCTGAGTCCACCTGCCACGGCGACCGCCCATTGACCGTGAAGGCCTCTGACAGCTGAAGGCTACTGCTAATACTGAATTGGCAATCATACTTAAGTGAGCACTTTACACATCCCAAGTGGATCCCCACGGTTGGTGTGCCATTCAGCATGTGGGGGTTATTGGCTAACATCCCAATTAGACCATGATGCCTGGACATTGTGCCTGAACACTGTGGGGGGCAACACATAAGGACTCAGTGGCCAACATCTGAACACGCAAGGGCTGTGCCCCAGCATTGGGCACATTTCCGTGACCAGAGGATAGGTGTGAGCACCAGGGAGGTGGCCAGTGCCCGGTCCAGGTAATGTCATGTTCGGTTGTCTGGGGTACAGAGTCTGGGGTCCGGTGGGCAGAGGTCTCCGTTGCGGCCAGGGGTGAGTGGGCAGTGAGTGTGGCGGGCTGGGGGGGGGGGGGGTGGGCAGAGCAATGGAGGGACTGGGAGGAAATTGCTAGTTATCAGCCTCACACCCTCTCCCAATTCCTTGCATATATTAAACAGCATGGATGACATCTTGGACCCTGCGGAAGCTGCCCTAATGGTGCTGCTGGCATGCCAGGCGGCCAAACGCCAGTGAAGGTGCCGCCAGCATTGTTGACAGAAGCTCGAGACGGCCATGTGCAGGGCCTCACCCCACACCCTGCGGACCTGGCCGCTCAACAGGGAGGGACCCAGAAGGGGTGGGGCACGACAGCCCAAAGTGCAAGACCACAGTTGCTGGTCTTTCGATCAAATGACAGATGCATGTGCCGTAGGATGCTCCATCACAACAAAGGGGAGTGGGGGGGGGGGGGGGGGGGGGGGGGCGATGTGGCACATGTGCATGCCCTTGTAGACTTGGCACCATGTGGAGAAGGAGGATACCTACTCCAAATGGCCATCAAACTCACCGCTTCTCAGGATCATTCCAGTGCTTGAGTGGGGACTTGTACGGCATCTCACAACCCACATGTGCATCCGTGGAGTCATGGATGCCCTGTTTGCTCAGGCAGCGGACTATATAAGCATTGACATGGACCAAGCCCAACACGACAGCAGGATTCTTCGCTATCGACTGGATGCCCCAGGTCCAGGGACTAATAGATGGCACGCATGTCGCCCTGTGGTCACCGGGCTGTCTGGAATGCTCATCGTCAACAGGAAGGGGTTCCACTCCCTGAACATGCAGCCCATGTGCCACCACCACATGAAGATCATGCATGTATGTGCCCGCTTCCCAGGGAGTGTGCACGACAGCTACAACTTGGGACAGTCGGACATCTGTGGCCTCTTTAAGGACCGAGCCAAGATGGACGGTTGGCTCTTGGGGATAAGGGATAACCGCTGAGGACCTGGCTAATGGCAACAGTACGGAGGCCTATGACTGATGCGGCGACCCGATACAACAAAGTCCATGTGGCCACACGGGCTGTCATTGAGTCATTGGTCCTGACGAATCAGCCGACGGGACCATTATTTGCAGCATGAAGCCCGTGGGGCTCGTTAAGTGAACCAATTGAAAGCTTTGGATGGATGCAATCCTTCACCCACACACCCTAGTGAAAGGGCTTTGGGCAAGTACGGAAGATAAAGGCCATCACTGTGTGACGCCACAAGGACTTTATTAATCCAAAGTTAAGGCGTTCGGGAGGAAGAATGTCCCCGCAACTGTTCAAAGGCTGACAAACAGAGCGATTCGAGGATGGAGTCACTGTGCTGTACACATTAATGACTGAGTGGTGTTAAGCCAGAAGTCGTAAGTGTACCTATACCACAGAAAGGAACTTTTTGACCGCTTAGATGAAGCCAATCTTGTGAGGAACTGAGTGAAAAGAGAATTTGCTAAGGTCCAAATTTTCAGACCTGTGACACATAGTGAAACATGGTCAAATGACACCACGAGATGCAAAAATACAAACTATGTTGGACTTCCTGGAATCACCACCAGAAAAGAAACGTAAAGCCTGGTACTGGCATCACAGCATTTCAAGATTTATGTTGCCATCAACTCAGCAGAGACAATCTCCAATATGGACCACAACCGTTTCAAAATATATCGAGATATTTCAAAATCGGATTATTTGATTATTCCGATGGAGTTTACTATTGCAATCATGCAACTTAAAAATCTTTCATGTGGCCAGAAGCGAAAACGTCATCGCGGGCGCTTTATCCCGAGTATAAAATAAACTTTTGGGAACAATGGAAAACTTTCTGGGGTATTTGTCTCAGTTAATGCATGCTTTTGAATTTTGTAATATTTAATAAGTTGGAACAAAAAAAACTGCTGAGAAATTAAACATCTTTAAAATAAGACGTTTCATTTTTAATAAAGGGCACGTCATGAACCTGCCTAGAGACAGCAGTAGACAGTGGGCACGATCCAACAGCCACACTGCACCCGAAAAGCAGCTCACCACAGCGCAGTTTGGCCAATAAAAGTCAGGGGACCCCGCTCCAAGGATGTACCTGGCTCGCAATGCCTTGTGAGATCTAACCCTATCTCGCAAGGCGCTGCAATGTAAATTCCACCATTGTGGGCGGAATCACTTCTTAGTAAATCTGCATATTAAAGCGAGGCAGCTAGTCTCAGTCTAACGTGCAGATTCCCAAGGTACCTGAAGCATTGGGATCTATCTCTTTTGTCTCGGACACCTTGGGTGGGGTGAGTGCTGTTCAGTACTGGTCTGCATGAACTGGGACCAGATAGAATGGCACTCGGAGTCACCCAGGGGATCGGAGCCCCTAGGTGTGCATGCCCTTTGGCAGGATGGTATCCTGGCATTGGTGGTGCCACCCAGACACTGCCAACCTGGTTCAATGGCAGTGCCAGCTAGCAGGGACACTGCCATGGTGCCTAGTTAGCACTGCCAAGCTGGCATTTTTATGTGCTAGTGATCGGTGCCCTGTGCAGGGGTTGGAGGGTGGGGCTATAGTGCATTGGGGCTTGGGGGGAGTCGGGGGATGCGCCGGGGGCCTTGGAGATCAGGACGGCATGTTAAAAATGGCAACCCATGGCGAGCGGAGCTCCTCGGTGTAGAAAACGGGGCTATGTGCAGCCTCGGCCATGCGTTCACCGCTGAGGCCCCTTATTTAACGTGAGTGGCGTGGTATAGCCATGTGTTTCTCAGTGCTGCGAGCACCGGGAAATGCACGGCTAATCGTGCTTACTATGGGGCTTTGTTCCCTTTTAGTTGAATCGTGCCCAGTATGTAAAACGATCTCAATTGGTATGCGTCTCCCGGTTAACAGGTTTAGAACGGCAGTTTGGATAATCAAGTGTGAATAGAGGAGAAACAGGTGATTGGGAAGGTCCTTGACTTACATATATGACGTATTTTGAATATAAATGATAAATAAATAATCTTTATTATTGTTCCAAGTAGGCTTACATTAATACTGCAATGAAGTTACTGTGAAAATCCCCTCTTCGATACATTCCGGCACCTCTTTGGGTACACAGAGGGAGAATTCAGAATGTCCAATTCACCTAACAAGCACGTCTTTCGATTAGAAGGGGTCTCCCAATTAAGTTGGAGATCAAGTACATTTTTTCTCTGAGTATCATTGGCCTGTGGAATTCCCTTCTCCAGAGAGCAGTGAAGGCAGGGTTATTGAATATTTCTGATGCTGAGTTAGATAGATTATTGATTGACAAGAGTGTCAAAGCGTGTAGAGATAGACAGGAAAGCAGACTTGAGTCCAAAATCATGTCAACCATGACCTTATCAAAGGACAGCAGGCTTTAAAGAGTGAATGGCCAACTCCTGCTCCTAATTCGTGTTCATAAGGGTGCCCACTTCCCGTAGTGCACTACAGCATTAGAAAGTCAACAAAATGGCCTATCAGGATATATTGATAAGGTTGTACCTAGGCAACCCTGGGTAACGTTTTATTTATTTTTTCTTCAGATGTGGGTTGCATTGCGAGGCTAACATCTCTTGCTCACCCCCCAATTGCCCTTGACCTTCAGAGGATAGTTGAGAGTCAAACACATTGCTGTGGGTCTGATGCCACATGTAAGTCAAATCATGTCAGGACGGCAGATCTCCTTCCCTAAAAAACATTAAGGAGGGGCGGCACGGTGGCACAGTGGTTAGCGCTACTGCCTACGGTGCTGACGACCCGGGTTCGATCCCGGTCCTGGGTCACTATCCGTGTGGAGTTTGCACATTCTCCCTATGTCTGCGTGGGTTTCACCCCCACAACCCAAAGATGTGCAGGGTAGGTGAATTGGTCACGCTAAAGTGCCCCTGAATTGGAAAAAAAATAATTGGGTACTCTAAATTTAAAAAAAAACATTAGAGAAGCAGATGGTTATTTACGACAATCATGTTTGCTTCATGGTCACTATTATTGAGATGAGTTTTCAATTCTAAATAATTCCTCTAATTCTGGCCTCTTGAGCATCCCTCATTTTATTTGTTCCACCAACATAATGACCTGAACCAGGATGTATTGATGCCGTGCCTTGGGCCCAGCTTCGGGAATTTCCTCCATAAACATCTCTGCCTGTCTTCCTATCTTTCCCCCTTTAAGGCATGCCTTAAAAGTTACTTTTTTGACCAAGCTTTTAGTGATATGCCTGAACATCTTTTCTTATAAGTCTCAGTGTCAGTTTTGGCTTTATAAAAACCTTGTGAAGCGCTTTGGGACATTTTATTACATGAAAAGCTTTATATACACAAGTTGTTGATGTTGGGTCTCTGAAACTTATTTATTGTGACTGGTAGTATTCCATCATGACGGGTTATACTAAAGGGTAATCCATTTAATCTTCAGAGATAGTCATTCTGAAGAGGTAAGAGGATTAATCAGTGACCTTGTGTCTTGTCTTATCACCTTTGCAATTCCAACCAGTACGAATGCCCTACATTCTCAATTCTCTGGTAGCTGCCAATATCCAGTACAATGTTACAGGTTTTACTGTCAACTAAATGGGAGGTCCCCCGCACCCCCATCCCCCAAAGTCAACATTATTGATACATTGAAGCTTTTATAAAGTAGTTGATTTTGTTTTGTTTCCAGAATAAAGTCTGGCTGGATCTTCAAGAATACCTCCTCAGAATCGAGGTTAAGTGCCTTCTTATGCCATTAAAAATTATATAATGGTCTCTCTTACCTGGCATGCATTCCAGCATCAATGGTCCTGGTGCCATTCCCCAAAATGTGTTGAGTTCTTCATTGCAATCGCATTTGCAAGTCTTGTTACATGACTGATCCAGATTTTCATCCTGTCATAAATATAGGAGTAGTAGCTGAAAGCTTATGAACCCTACAGTATGACTTGTGTGGGTACTTAGCTTTGAGGCTGATAAAAATTTGTCCTGGTAAACATTTTCTTTTTTGTTAACATGCATTGACAACATACCTTAAACTATTAACAAAACTGATCAAGAAGAATAAAGTGTTTGCATGAGAAAAAAGTGCAATCATTTATATTTTCCTTAATTCATCTCTCATAAGATAACATGTAGAGTATTAAGGGGAGGGAGATGCTTAAACCACCCTTTTTTAAAATGTTTATCTCAATCCCACAGCCCATGGAATGCTTGCCTGTTTTCGTTTATGAACTTATTGGTGGGGTAGGGATATAATGATTGCTTACAGTTACTTTTGGGGTCAGTTATCAAACAGTTGAAGTGTCTTTTAACTAAATTGCAGTAGATTTTTAAAAAAATTTATTACTACAGATACTGGAAATTTGAAATAAAATAGAAAATGCAGGAGGAAGGATCGTACACACTCAAAACGTTAACTCTGTTCCTCTCTCCAGACATGCTGCCAGACCTGCTGAGTTTTCCCATTTTATTTTTTGTTAACTAATTGGTCTGCCTATTATTTGGAAATAATGAGCAACAGTTAAACAATATTTTCTAAGAATAGCCTTTACCAACAGGCCAATATCAGCACACAAGTCAGATTGAAAGCAGCTGCACAGGTTGAACAATGCTTTACCAACATTGGCCACACTGAGCTCCATACCTCAGTAGCAGATGTCGATGGAAGAGCTTTTCCAAATGGATTGAGAAGAATTTTTAAAATATAGAGGAAAGACGAGCATTATTTTCTTGAACAGTACAAATATAATCACTTTTATTTTACATTTTTATAAAATAAATACAAATCAAGAGAACATTTAACTGCTCTATTGATTCTATTTTAATGATCTCAGTATTGGAAATTTATACACAGCTTCAGAGTTCTAGTATTCTACAATTGCTGAGGTATTATCACATTTGAAGAAACTCAAATAAGGTAAAAAGAATTTCTCACCTAATAACAAAATATATACTGAATAGGGGAATATAATTTACTGATTTCAATTTTTAAAAAAACAATATTTGGTAGAAGCTCCTTATCCCACCAGAAAATGCTCAACATACCTTCAAATAAGAACAGAATGGAAAATAGGATGTTTTCTCCCTTCATCTTTTCAAGATTATGCACTCAGCAAATTGAATAACCGCTGTAGATCCAAGAGGATTATCTTAATTCCCCACGTCAGCATATTTCATATATCTTAACCGTTACAGCCATTTTATTTAGTCATCATTTTATGAAGCAGACACAAAGGAGCTTAGTGGAGAATTAAAAAAATTAGATTGGAGTGTAAAAGAAAAAGAAAGTTCAAATTTATATCGCACCTTTCATGACTTCAGGACATCACAAAACTCTTCACAGCCAATTAAATATTTTTGAGCAGAGTCGCTGTTGTGACTGAAGAAAATACAGCTGCCCAGATGTGCTCAGTGAGGTACCTCTACCAGCGATTTGACAATGACTGGATAATACATATTTTCATATTGATTAAGGTTAGTCAAGGCACCAGGAAAAACTTTCCTGCATTTCTTTGATGTAGTGTCATGGGATCTTTTATATCCATCTGAGAGATATGGTTTTGGTTCAGCATCTCGTCTGAAAGCCAGCACCTCTGACAGTGTACAGCATTCCCTCATAACTGCAGTCAAATGTCAGCCTGGATTATGTGCTCAAGTCCCCAGAGTGGAACTGGATCCCATTGAGCCAAGGCTGAAGGCTGTATGGTTGTGCAATGTGATTGGACTCCGCTATGCCACTGTATGGTAGAATTTGATTTCAGCCAGTGAATTGCTAGAGGACACAATTTTGATTGTAATTACTTTCAGGAGACCCCAACATTCCATTCTTGATCACTGTTTTTCCTTGTCTACGTATTGTATTTTTAAGATTATTATTGTATTTTTAAGATTATTTTCCCAAAGGCACAGAGTGAGTTTTTACACATATCCAATTCTACCTCTCCACTGTACCCTCCAAGTCCACCAACACCCCTGTTTCTCTAACATGAGAGTTACTCAGGCCCAGATGCCATATAATCGTTAGTGGCTTGTTTGACCAGGGTCCTAGCTTCAAATCGCACATTGTACCCACCTCCTAGCCTGCTTACTTGCCTATACTCAACTCGGGCAACATGGTAGCATAGTGGTTAGCACAGTTGCTTCACAGCTCCAGGGTCCCAAGTTCGATGCCTGGCTTGGGTCACTGTCTGTGCGGAGTTTGCACGTTCTCCCCGTGTCTGCATGGGTTTCCTCAGGGTGCTCCGGTTTCCTCCCACAGTCCAAAGATGTGCAGGTTAGGTGGATTGGCCATGATAAATTGCCCTTAGTGTTCAAAAAGGTTGGGTGGGGTTACTGGGTTACGTGGAGGGTGGAGGTGTGGACTTGGTAGGGTGCTCTTTCCAAGGGCCAGTGCAGACTCGATTGGCCAAATAGCCTCCTTCAGCACTGTAAATTCTATGATTCAACATCTCCGCCCTGACCTCCGCCTCGGTGCTCTGATAACCTTTTATCTGGTTTTGTTGTTTACAATCTTAAACTGCACAAACCCAAACTTGTCTAAAACGCCATTGCTGGTGGTATTCTGTTCCATACTAAGTTCTGTTCATTGGCTTCCTTCCTCATAGAACTAGTTGGGAACACAGATGGCATGTATTTCATCCATCAGTACTACGTCGGCTTTTCGCCAAAGTAATCGAAAAACTAATCTGGCTGTTCTGCTGCCATCCGATAGCCCTTTCTGCCCATGTTTCAGATGTACATTCAATTAAAAGATATAATGGCCTAAGACTCAACAACTGTTTTGGCAAATCATTCCCTGCTTCCACAGCTCTCAGCTTAAATACATTTCTCTTAAAGTCTCTCCTGACTCTTGTAGTGATGATTTTAAACTCATGATCCTTTGCGTTGAGGATCAATTACAGGATTCAGTTCTATTAAATCTTCTGATTATTTATTCCAGTGAAAGTAGTCCCAGTTTCTCATGTGTCTAATAACCAAATGTTTCCATCCCTGTCATCCTCCTGGTTCATTTATGTTTACGTCCTACAGCGGTAATGTGGGTTCTGTAATTGGATAGCCAAAACTGCATACACTACTGTAAGCTTGGCCCGGCCAACATAATGTACAAACATTACAGGCGGAATTTTCCAGTTTTTTTAGCAAAGTGTCAACTAGGGCAAGGAAACTGGAGTGTTGCCCACCGTTGGCATTGGGAGGTTTTCCTGCCATATTTTTAGCCAATTAGGAAAAAAAATAATTCTCATTGTTTCATGTCGCCTCCGTGGCAGGCGAAATCGGAATCGCTCATCCTGCTGTCAGCTGAGTGCTTCAATTACTGAGGAGTTCCATTTAAATGCCTCCCCAGCACTTGTTCTAAGTCCAAAGCAAAAGATGGCTGCTAGGAAGGCCGTGCCAAAATTTGCAGAGTGAGCCCTGTCCAGAATGCTGAACATGGTGGAGGAGTGGGTCCACATCCCTCAGGGGGGAAGGAGACACTTGAGCTATATAACCAACCCAGCATGGAAGTGGTAGCAACACTGGAAAGTGCCAACTCTCTGCACAAGCGGATGGGCGTGTAGTGCAGGAAGAGAATGACTGACCCTCCCCTTAGCCAGGATAAGTCACTCTTCTCATCAGTCTCTGCTCGCCCACTCACACACCCATTGCACATCAGCTTGGGTGACTGTAGAGTCTGCACATTCTCCCTGTATCTGCATGGGTTTCCTTTGGGTTCCCTGGTTTCCTTCCACAGACCAAAGATGTGCAGGTTAGGTGGATTGGCCATGCTAAATCACCCTTTAATGTCCAACGGTTAGGTGGGGTTACAGGGATGGGGCGAGAGAGTGGGCCTGGATATGGTGCTGTTTCAGAAAGTCGGTGCAGACTCGATGGGCCAAATGACCTGCACTGTAGGTATTCTCTGATTCTATGTGTTTCTCTATCCATAGATGCTGCCAAACCTGCTGAATTTATCCAGCATTTTCTGTTTTTATTATCTTTATTATCTCATCTGGCACTCAGCATGCTAACACTCTCCCCTCCTGTTCTCTTGCAGGACAAGTTGGCTCACAATAGGCAGAAGAGAGCACAGATGGGCAGAGTAATTCCTAGGTTAAAAATCATCTCTCAATTTTAGGAGAGAGCCCTCCTGCTGGCCAGGGAGGAAGAGGACTGTTCCTGTGTGAGGAAGCGGGGGGACACACAAAATGAGTGAGAACCCACAACACCATCATCCATCTCGCCAAACTCATGTGAGCTCTATCTCTTGGATGCTTATGCTCTTTCCAGACAATAATGGTATCTCCGTTCTCTTGCAAGCACTGTAGGGGAGCAGTCAGAGCCTTCTACAAACATGGGTGAAGAGAGGTCATAGCTTTCACCTGCCCTCTCCACTAGCACAGAGAGAGGCACCACAGTAGGACCTAATAGAGAGGTCACAAACTAGTGAGCACCTCACGTTTTCTGATCAACAGCAGATAGAAGCAGGGACATCCCAGGGATTCAGCACACTTAAGGATTGCTGGCGTCCAGGACTCTGATGAGCCCCAGTTTTATGATATGCCGCTGGATTCAGTCATCTTGCAGTTGCAGGAGATCGAAAGGCAGAGTAGGGAACATCAGGAGGGGTGTCTGTATCACTCCTCGGACTGCAAGGCTGACTAGAGGACTCCCAACTCCTTCTGTCTGAGGAGATCCTGCCAACATTCCGAAGCAGCAAGGTAAATATTGCAAGGGCGGTGGCTGCAGTGGAGACCTTGGTGCAGGACTTCGGCCCTGCACTTGTAGTGGTGGGCCTTGTATAAGAGGTTAACATTGAGGGCAGCAATATTTTTCACTTAAGCATAGTTTTACAGACTTTTGGGGACTCTAATGATTAATACAGAAGAACACAACATAATAGTAGATTTAGAAATGATATGGGGGCAGCATGGTGGCACAGTGGTTAGCACTGCAGTCTTACAGCGCCGAGGTCCCAGGTTTGATCCCGGCTCTGGGTCACTGTCCATGTGGAGTTTGCACATTCTCTTCCTGTTTGCGTGGGTTTCGCCCCCACAACACACACTTGTGCAGGATAGGTGGATTGGCCATGCTAAATTGCCCCTTAATTGTAAAAAATGAATTGGGCTCTATAAATTTAAAAATAAAGAAATGATATGGCCAACATGTTTTTTTCAAGCTCCGGCACCTCAGAATTTGGCACCATATCCTGATGCCTTCCCCAGTACTTAAATTAAAATTCTCATTCTTGTCCACAAATCCTACCCCATCTGCCTGAGAGGAATATGTTAATGTTTTGGTTGGATGAAAAGGATAGGAGCTTAAATACCAATGTGGATGATGCACGATCAATTACACAAAGACGAGAGTAGGATGTAACCGAGGCTGCCTCAAACGCAATATATGGGTGGTCCGCCTTGCGGATGGGGAGCTGGTGGTAGGCAGATTTCAGGTCTACTGTTGAGAAGACCCAGTATTGTGCAATCTGATTGACCATATCAGTTATGCGTGGGAGGGGGTACGCGCCGAGCTGCGTGTACCGATTGGTGGTCAACGACCATCCTGTTTTTCTCCCCAGTTTTGACAACTACCACTTGGGCTCTCCAGAACAGCCGCTGGAATTCAGACCTGATGAAGGTCCTGTCCTGGGCGCTGTACCGTCTGCTCCTGGTGGCAACAGGTTTGCAATCCGGGGTTAGGTTTGCAAAAAGGGTCGACCTTAAGGGTCGCGAGGCCGCGCACACAGTAAGGGGTAGTAGGGGCCTGCCGAATTTCAGGGTTAGGCTTTGGAGGTTGCACTGGAAGTCGAGGCTGATTAGCAAGGCAGTGCAGAGGTTGGGGAGGACATAGAGGCGGAAGCCGCTGAACTCCACGCCCTGGACAGTGAGAGTGGCGATGCAGTACCCCCGGATCCCCATGGAGTGGGACCTGGAGGCCAGGGAGATTCTCTGGTTAGCGGGGTGTACCGCGAGGGAGCAGCGCCTTACCGTATCAGGGTGAATGAAGCTCTCAGTGCTCCCGGAGTCCAGCAGGCAGGAGATCTCGTGCCCATTGACCTTCACGTTAGTTGAAGCAGTCGCGAGGTTGTGTGGTCGAGACTGGTCAATCGTGACCAAGGCGAGACGCGGCTGGTCGTTGGTGGTTGCAGGCGATGAGCGGCCGGATGAGGTGCCCGATGGGCATGGGTCCTGAGTTGGGTAAGATGGCGGTGCCCACAGGCCGCACGTGTCGTGGGGGAAGCAAGATGGCGGCGCCCGTTGGTCCTGGGAGGAACAAGATGGCGGCGCCCACGGGCCGCACGTGTTGCGAGTCGAGCAAGATGGTGGCGTCCACTGGCCGCACGTGGTCCTAGGAGGGGAAGATGGCAGCACCCACTGGCTGCACGTGGGGGGTGCCGGGACAATAGCGGCGACTGAGCGGGCCTGGCACACTGCAGCGAAATGTCCTTCTTGCCCCAGGCCTTGCAGAGGGTGCTCCGCGCCGGGCAGCGCTGTCGGGGGTCTTTGACTGCCCACAGAAGTAGCATTTGGGCTCCCGGGGTTGGTTGGCTGCCGCACGGCACAGGCGTGGGATTGGCTGAGGGCGGTCGCTGATGGGGTCCACGATGGGGCGGCCGTCTGTGGAGTCCACGATGCACGGGGGGTGGGCCGTGCGGTCGGGGGCATAGGCCTGAATGTTGTGTGATGCGACAGTAAGTGAAAGCGCTAGTTTTTTGGTCGCTGCAAGGTCGAGCGTGGCCCCCTCTAAGAGGCGCTGGCGGATGTAGTCAGACCCTATGCGCGTAACAAATACGTCTCTCATTAACAAATTCGAGTGTTCCGTGGCCGAAACGGCCTGACAGTCACAGTCTCTAACTAGGGGGAGCAGGGTGCGCCAGAAATCTTCCACCGACTCACCGGGAAGTTGACGCCGCATGGAGAGGAGGTAGGTGCCTGGCGTAGAGTGTGTTAGTCCACTGAGCGTTATTTTCCTTCAGTAGCGCCATGGCCTCTGCGTAGGTCGGCGCATCCTGGACAAGTGGAAAGACTTTGGAGCTCAGCCGCGTGTAAAGGATCAGGAGCTTCTGTGCTTCTGGAATTTTGTCTGGCGCAGACCCGATGTGCGCTTCAAAACAGGCTAGCCAATGTTCAAAGTCCTTTTTGGGGTTGTCAGATTGCGGATGCAGCTGCAGGAGATCCGGCTTAATGTAGAGGTCCATCTTCTGACAAACTCAGTGTAATAAATTGATGCACGATCAATTACACAAAGACGAGAGTAGGATGTAATCAAGGCTTTATTACACTGAGATGTGTGGCCTCCTACAGCAGCTGACGAAATGGCTGCTGTACTGGGAGCACACATATTTATACTCCGTCTACTGGGCACAACCAGCAGGCAGGAATCTATCCCCGTACCTGTAGTACAGGGGCCTTACCGTAAAGCACCTATATCAACATCCTATATATACAATATATACATCAGTGGTGACTACCACAGTGGATCCATTGGGCTGAATGCTGTATAATGTGCTGTGAATATTGTATTGTAAGGATCTTCCTTTTTAAAACTGATTCCCCTTATTTCTTTGTTAGCCTAGCTGTTATAACCTTTGCATCTGGATGATTAGTGAACCACCCTCCCCCCGGCAGATGTGCTACTTGGTTGTCTCTGGAGACCCCCAGCATTAGTGCTATTTGGTCTGGCACAGTGGTGATGACATTCTGGAATGTTCTGCCAAACTCAGACAGTTTCTATTTGGTAGAGTGAAGCACACTTAGTCTTTTGATATAGGCTTGAAGAGGGTGGTGTCGTGATTAGCACTGCTGTCTCACAGCACCGAGGACCCGGGTTCGATCCTGGCCCTGGGTCATTGTCCGTGTGGAGTTTCCACACCCTCCCCGTGTTTGCGTGGGTCTCAGCCACACAACCCAAAGATGTGCAGGGTAGGTGGACTGGCCACGCTTAATTGCCCCTTAATTGGAAAAATTAAATTTTAAAAAATAAAAATAATTTTAAAATATTAAAAACACAGATATAGGCGCAAAGAGCCACAGTTTACCTCTCTTTCTCCTGATGAACACTCCTTTGACTAATAAACATGAAGAGGCAGTTTATCTCTCTTTTTACAGCCTGTTAAACCTGCAAGAAGATAGCCGACTCCAAAGACCTCAACATCAGCAATAAGAACATATCTCTCTGTCTCGCATATTTTAATCCCTATCATTTTACCCCTTTTCCTCCCTCTGTGTGCACCTGAATTGTGTGTGTTTGGGTTGAAGGTGGGGAGGGCAAAAGGGGGAAGTAATAGATTAGTACCTAATTTAATTATTGCATGTTTTAACTTGTAAATAAACAGTTGTGTTTTTACTTACAAATCTGATGTCTGTAAGTAATTGGAGCAGTCCAGGGTCAAAGGTCTTGACAAGTTTATAAGAATCATTGGTTAATTATGTTGTGACTCTGGGTCAAGGCGGGGCTGGAATTGACCACACCCTAGCCCAGGGTACTGTAACAGTGTAAATACCTCAACCTTCTTTGTTTGTTTGTCTGACTTCAGCCACCTGTGTATTTTACTCAACAATTGATGGGAGAGCCTTTTACTATCTCAGTATTTCTCAATTAAAATACCTACCTAACTTCACAGCATTACTACTTCACTCTTGACATGTAAAAGTCTCCTGAAAACTTTACTTTTTGATGATGCTTCCATTCATGTCTCCTGCTCAGCCATTTTTGCTTGGTCTGTTCTTTCCTAAGCTTAACACCTTGAAATGTATAAAATTTATACATATAAAAATGTTTACACTGTATGAAATTGGTTTACTTTCTGCTATAATTCAGTTTTGCACATATTTTTATCTATTTTGCTTTTACAAAATAAATTATGAATTTTAAAATATGTGTTTTTCACTGGTCCTGGGAGGATATATTACTGGTTTCAGTACTTGCTTCCCCAACCTCTGATATTTTTTTCCATTGCAATCTCTTTTGAAGGTGGTAATCCAATTTTCGTATGGCTCCATGGATACTGTCCCTCTCGAATCATACATCATGTGCAAAATTTGGCAACATGTTGACTAGCCAATTTGACCAGTTTAAAATCTGTGTCAATTAATGGCCCAGACTGTGTGATTACAAAGATTGGCAAAAGTGTCAGCATTCGCCATCAAAACGACTGCAATTTCTGGCATCTGCACATGCACAATTAAACATGGAAATCCAGAAGTTGTTATCAGTGGTTCCTTACTCTTGCACAGAGTGAACTATTTTGATCCTCGCAGATAGCAATCTTTAGGAATCACTTGAACTTACGTAAATTTCCCTTTTTACACCATCGTATAACTTTTTTTTAAGTTACACCGTTTTGAATGATGTGCATTTGGGTTTTTAATGATGTACTATGTTCATAACTACTAAAGAACAACGTCTCTGGCCCTGAAAAAATATTTGGGGGGATAATTCCATAGGTTTATAATATATTAGTTTTTAAAAGTTTGATATTTCAGCTTTTACCTTATTTCTAGGTTATGTACAAATCTTTATTTTGCTGTCTGCAAAATAGATTTAAAAAGTGAAAAATAATTGGTGTACTTTACTTCCTAGTTTGTTGTGAGAATGTTTCAATGTGGTTACTGATTAGCCTGCTTGATGATATCACTGTTGCTAAACTCCTGAAGATCCCCTTGATCATAATAATAATATTAAGATCAAGGGGATCTTCAGGAGTCCAGCAACAGTGGCCTTTGGCACCAGATTGGTGTAATCCATGCCCCATACATCACTAGATCATAGTGCACAGCTTTTTTTAAGGTCAGCAGTGAGTGCTATCATAGAAACATAAAACATAGAAAATAAGAGCAGGAGGAGGCCATTCAGCCCTTTCAGCCTGTTCCGCCATACATTATGATCATGGCTGATCATTCAACTCAGTAACCTGTTCCTGCTTTCCCCCCATATCCTTTGATCCCTCTAGCCCAAAGAGCTGTATCTAACTCCTTCTTGAAAATATACCATTGTTTTGGCCTCAACTGCTTTCTGTGCTGGAGAATTCCATAGGCTCTCTACTCTCTGGGTGAAGACATTTCTCCTCATTGCAGTTCTAAATGGTTTACCCCGTATCCTAAGACTGTGACCCCTGATTTTGGCCTCCCCACCATCGGAAATATCCTTCCTGCAGCTACCCTGTCTAGTCGTGTCAGAATTTTATACGTTTCTATGAGATCCCCCTCATTCTTCGAATACAATCCTAACTGATTCAATCTCTCCTCATACGTCAGTCCTGCCATCCCAGTAATCAATTTAGTAAATCTTTGCTGCACTCCCTCCATTCACTCTTCAAGTAAGGAGTCCAAAACTGCACACAATACCCCAGGTGTAGTCTCACGAAGGCCCTGTGTAATTGTAGAAAAGCATCCCTGCTTCTGTACTCAAATCCTCTCACTATGAAGGCCAACATACCATTTGCCTTCTTCATCCCTGCTGCACCTGCGTGCTTACTTTCAGCGACTGGTGTATGAGAACACCCAGGTCTCATTGCACATTCCCCTCTTTCAATCTATAGCCATTCAGATAATAATCTGCCTTCCTGCTTTTGCTACCTCACATTTGTTCACATTATACTGCATCTGCCATGCATATGCCCAATCACTCAACTTGTCCAAATCACAGTGAAGGATCTCTGCATCCTCCTCACAGTTCAACCTCCCAGCCAACTTTGTGTCATATGCAAATTTGGAGATATTGGGCCGGAGTTATCAGCTGTTCATGCCAGTGGGGAATTCCAGTCTCATGCTGACGCACGGGTTTTCTGGTGTCAAGGGGTGCCGTCAACAGGGTGGTTGGTAAATCCCGCCCATAACATCTAGCTCCCTCATATAAATCATCATATAAAATTGAGTATCTGGGGTCCTAGCACTGATTCCTGTCATACTCCATTAAGCACTACCTTCCACTTGGAAAAAGACCCGTTTGTTCCTCCTCTTTGTTCTCTGTCTGCCAACCAGTTTTTATTCCATCTCAAGACCCCCAATCCCATGTGCTTTTACATGCTAATCTCTTATGTGGGACCTTGTCAAAAGTCTTCTGAAAGTCCAAATAAACCACATCCACTGGCTTCCCCTCATCAACTATACTATCCTCGAAGAATTCCAGTAGATTTGTCAAACATATTTCCCTTTTGTAAACCCATGAAGTCTCTGTCTCTGTTTTCCAAGTGTTCTGCTATTAAATCTTTTATAATGGACTCTCGCATTTTCTTTCTAGGACCACTTCCTTTAGTACTCTGGGTTGGAGATTATCAGACCATGGGGATTTATCAGCATTCAATCCCATCAATTTCCCCAACACCATTTCCCTACGAATACTGATTTCTTTCAGTTCCTCCCTTTCACTGAACTCTGCGTTCCCCAACGTTCTGGTACATTATTTGTGTCCTCCTTTGTGAAGACAGAACCAAAGTATGTATTTAGTTGGCCAGCTATTTTTGTTCCCTGTTATAAATTCCCCTGTTTCTTGACTGTAAGGGATCTACATTTGTCTTCACCAATCTTTTTCTCTTCATGTACCGGTTATATCTTTGAGTTTGCTACTAGGAGAAAAGGTATGGAGGTGCCTACCCTCTGGATTCTTACAAACACTATAAAAGGTTTTACTGGAGATATCGCTCATACAATCTAAGATGGAGAACTGAAACCTGCGCAAATACTCACTGCTGACATCACTACAGATCAAGTGACCAGCAGGGATGCATTCTCGGATACAAACAATACCTACAGAAGCTTTTACAGTCAACTTTAATGTTCCTCGCAAGTGTCATAATATACACCAGTGTATCATGGTGCAGACACACACTGATGGACACACAGTGGGACCAATCAACATACACAACACCGCAGCCAATCACCAGTGAGAGCACACGCACTATTAAGACAGGGAGCATCAGAGTTGCCGCTCATTCGAGTAGCAGCTAGCTAGGAGCACAGAGCTCACAGCCTGCAACACAGACATTCACCATGTGCTGAGTGCATCAACTGGTTAGGACAAGGCAAAGGTCTTTAGTTAAAGCTAGTATCGTATTTACCCACAGTTCAAGTAGGTTTAAATAGTTAACCTTTTCATAAAATAGTGTTGCACTACTTCAAGTGTTGGTGACCTGTATGTGATCCAGAACACACAACACATCATGATACCAGGAGTGGTTGCATACTAGCACTTCTTAGACCTACCTGCAAGTGATCTGCCTCTTCCGCCAGCATTCAGTCATCCTGCAACATGGACATCAGCCCGCCGCCTCCGCATCGCTGGCAACCTCGGGGCCAACTGGAAGATTTTCAAACAACGCTTCCAGCTCTTCCTCAAAACCACGGACAGGGAGGGCGCCTCAGACACCAGAAAGATTGCTCTTCTCCTCTCCACAGCCAGGGACCATGCCATCCACATTTTCAACTCTCTCACCTTTGCAGATGATGAAGACAAGACGAAGTTCAAGACGGTTCTCCTCAAATTTGACATTCACTGCAGCGTAGAGGTGAATGAAAGTTTCGAGCGCTACGTGTTCCAGTAGCGTTTTCATAAAATAGTGTTGCACTACTTCAAGTGTTGGTGACCTGTATGTGATCCAGAACACCCAACACATCATGACACCAGGAGTGGTTGCATACTAGCACTTCTTAGACCTACCTGCAAGTGATCTGCCTCTTCCGCCAGCATTCAGTCATCCTGCAACATGGACATCAGCCCGCCGCCTCCGCCTCCTTGCTCAATCTTGCAGCTACGGGCCCACCTACGACTCCATGATACGCGAACAGATCATTTTCGGTGTTCAGTCGGACCCCCTACATCAGCAGCTCCTCAAAGTAAAGCAACTCACCCTAGCAACCGCCATCGAGACCTGTGTCCTACATGAAAATGCCACCAGTCGGTACTCCCATATACAAGCGGCTGAAACGGCGCGGCAAGGTCCCCACGAGGCGGAATTGGTCCAAGTGATTGAGCACCTCCAAGGCCTCAGCCTGGATGAGGGCGGCCATTTTGCGCGCTTTTCGCGGACTCCCGCGTTTGTACGCACCAAATGAGGGGACGGCGACGTGGAGGAACGTAATGTGCAGGCGCGCACCACGCAAGACCGCACCGCGAATGCGCGGTGGCGCAGCGAACGTGCTGACGTCACGACGTCCGGCAACTGTGGTTCCGCCCATTTAAAGTGGCAATGCCCTGCAAAATCTCGATAGTGCCTACGATGTGGAAGACTTGGCCACTATGCTGCCTGCTGTCGAGCAGCTCAGCCTTCCAATTCATATCGCTTCAGCCAGCCACGCAGGAATGTTCGGGCAATTCAACCCACGGTCACCGAGTCCGATTCCGACCTCCCACACAGCAGTGACACCGAGGACCCGAAGGCGCCTTTTCGAATCGGTGTCGTAACGAAAAACAGGCTGTCCCCGAAGCAAAGACACCAGCCGCTGTCGGTATACAGCATCGATCCTGACGGCCAACCGGTCCCAAATACGATTCCGCCTGGACACTGGTGCCTCCGCCAATCTCATGGCGTGGTCTGCTTTCCAAAGCCTTTGTGTCAAACCAACCATTCTTCCATCGGCCTGCCAGTTATTGGACTACAATGGCAACTTCATTCCTGCTACTGGCTCATGCCAACTCGAAGTGACGCACAAGTCACGAAAAGCCATCCTTCCTTTCGAGATCGTCGGCTCCTCGAAGGACTCTCTGCTTGGCGCACAGGCGTGCAAGCTGCTAAACCTCGTTCAAAGAGTTCACTCTCTCTCTCCTGATGACGAGTCTGCCTTCCAGGATGCTGACTTCAGGGCGCAACTCAACGCCATCATCGACCAGCACCGCAACATCTTCGAAGGCATGGGCACGCTCCCATATACATACAAGATCCTACTCAAACAGAACGCCACGCCTATGGTGCATGAACCTCGCAGAGACCCAGCACCCCTCAAGGGCCGCTTCAAGCAGCAGCTGCAGGACCTCCAAGACCAAGGAGTGATCTCCAGAGTTACGGAACCAACCGACTGGGCCAGTTCCATGGTGTGCGTAAAAAAGCCTTCCGGTGAGCTCAGAATCTGCATTGATCCAAAGGATCTGAATCGCAACATAATGAGGGAGCATCACCCAATCCCCAAGCGCGAAGAGATCACATGCGAGATTGCTCGCGCCAAGCTCTTCACCAAACTTGACGCCTCAAAAGGATTCTGGAAAATTCAACGAGACAGATCCAGCAGGAAACTGTGTACCTTTAACACCCCTTTGGCAGATATTGTTACAACAGGATGCCGTTTGTGATCATATCGGCGCCAGAAGTGTTCCACAGGATCATGGAACAAATGATGGAAGGCATTGAAGGTGTTCACGTCTATGTCGACGACATAATCATTTGGTCCACCACCCCGCAGGAGCATATCAGTCGCCTCCAGCGCGTGTTCAAACGCATACAGGAGCAGGGCCTACGCCTCAACAGAGCCAAATGCTCCTTTGGACAGACGGAACTCAAGTTCCTAGGGGGCCACATCTCCCAGTTGGGTGTGCGGCCGGATGCGGACAAGGTGGCTGCCATCACAGCCATGAAAAAGCCAGAGGACAAGAAGGCGGTCCTCCGATTTCTGGGCATGGTCAACTTCCTAGGGAAGTTCATCCCTAACCTCGCCTCTCATACCACAGCTCTCAGGAACCTGGTCAGGAAGACGACAGACTTCCAATGGCTTCCTGCCCACAAGCGCGAATGGACAGAACTTAAAACCAAACTTACCACGGCCCCGGTATTGGCCTTTTTTGATCCAGCGGAAGAGACAAAAATTTCGACCAATGCCAGCCAATCTGGCATTGGGGCGGTGCTCCTGCAACGCGATGAGGCCTCATCATGGGCCCCCGTTACATATGCGTCATGCGCCATGACCCCCACGGAACAGCGCTATGCGCAGATAGAAAAGGAGTGCCTGGGCGTTTTGACCGGTATCGTCAAGTTTCATGATTATGTGTACGGCCTTCCCCAATTCACCGTCGAGACCGACCATCGCCCGCTGGTCAATATAATACAAAAAGACTTGAACGACATGAAGCCTCGCCTTCAGCGCATTCTGCTCGAACTCCGGCAATACGACTTCCAGCTTGTATACACCCCGGGCAAAGACCTGATCATAGCTGACGCTCTGTCCAGGGCGATCAACACCCCATGTGACCCAGCAGGATTCGTCTGCCAGGTTGACGCCCATGTGGCCTTTGTGGCCTCCAATCTACCGGCCACAGATGAACGCCTCGTCCAAATTCGCCGCGAGACTGCGGCTGATCCCCTGCTACAGCGTGTTATGTGCCATCTAACAGACGAGTGGCTCAAGGGCCAATGCCCGCAGTTCTACAACATCAGAGACGATCTGGCGGTAGTCGATGGTGTCCTCCTGAAGCTGGACCGCATTGTTATCCCGCACAGCATGCGCCAGCTTGTCTTGGAACAGCTACACGAGGGCCATCTTGGCGTGGAGAAGTGCCGCCGACGGGCCCGAGAGGCAGTGTACTGGCCCGGCATCAATGACGACATCGCCAACACAGTGCTCAACTGCTCCACCTGTCAGCGGTTCCAGCCGGCCCAACCACGTGAGACCCTACAGCCCCATGAGTTGGTCAGGCCCCCTTGGTCCAAGGTCGGCATCGACCTGTTCCACGCGCTGGGCAGGGACTATGTTCTGATTGTAGACTATTTTTCAAACTACCCGGAGGTGGTACGTTTGCATGACATCACACCGTCTGCAGTCATCCGTGCCTGTAAGGACACCTTTGCGCATCACGGCATCCCACTCACTGTGATGTCGGACAATGGCCCCTGCTTCGCAAGTCAGGAATGGTCCAACTTTGCCAGGAGGTACAACCTTGTGCATGTGACATCCAGTCCCCTGTACCCCCAATCCAATGGCAAAGCGGAGAAAGGCGTCCACATAGTCAAACGGCTCCTCTGCAAGGCTGCCGATGCGGGATCCGACTTCTACCTCGCCCTGCTGGCCTATCGCTCGGCCCCACTGTCCACTGGCCTGTCGCCAGCCCAGCTGCTCATGGGTCGCACCCTGAGGACGACGGAGCCGTCCATTCACGTCCCAGACCTCGACCACGTTCCGGTCCTTCAACGAATGCAACTGTCTCGTGCACAGCACAAGGCGACTCATGACTCCCGTGCAGCTGATCTCCCTGCTCTGGCTCCAGATGACAACGTCCGCATCCATCTTCCGGATGGTGGCTGGTCTGCAACTGCTGTGGTTCTTCAGCAGGTGGCTCCCCGCTCGTTCCTGGTTCGTCTGCCGGATGGTTCCATTCAGTGCCGTAATCAACGTGCCCTTCATCTCGTTCCACGCTCGCTACATGATCCTCCGCCAGTGCCACGCCCTCCTGTTATCCCTGAACTGGACTATGCGGAGATTCCGGTTGCTCTGCATCCTCCTCACTCTGATGCAGTCCAGCCCGCTCCTCAGCTGGTGGCTCCTGACCCACCCTTGAGGCGGTCAACCAGAATTCGTCACCCACCTCGGAGACTTAATTTGTGAACTTTGTGCACTAATGGACCCTCTGGTCTGTTCTGTTCTTCCGTTTAATCGTTCAAGTGGTTTGTATATAGTGTTCATCTCGTTATTTGTGTGACACAGTGTTTTTTTCTCCACCAGGCACCTTCCCATGTAAATAGCTTAGTTTTATGTACATAGTCCTGTAAATATTTCACACACACATAGTCAGGAACATTCACCACACACTATTTATTGTCACGCAGGCACATTTTTTTATATAAAAGGGGGGATGTCATAATATACACAAGTATATCATGGTACAGACACACACTGATGGACACACAGTGGGACCAATCAACATACACAACACCGCAGCCAATCACCAGTGAGAGTGCACGCACTATAAAGACAGGGGGCATCAGAGTTGCCGCTCATTCGAGTAGCAGCTAGCTAGGAGCACAGAGCTCACAGCCTGCAACACAGACATTCTCCATGTGCTGAGTGCATCAACTGGTTAGGACAAGGCGAAGGTCTTTAGTTAAAGCTAGTATCGTATTTACCCACAGTTCAAGTAGGTTTAAATAGTTAACCTTTTCATAAAATAGTGTTGCACTACTTCAAGTGTTGGTGACCTGTATGTGATCCAGAACACCCAACACATCAGCAAGTTTACTTCCATTCTCTATTTTCCCCTTCTTAATCAATCCTGTAATCCACTTGCTTAATTCTAAACTGTTAACAATCCTCGGATCTGCTGGTTTTTTTTGTCCAATTTGTATGCCTTTTCCTTGGATCTAATACAAGTCTAATTTTCCTTGTATGTCATCGTTTGGCCATCTTTCCCATTCTTTATTTGCACCAGACAAGAATGAACAATTGTTACAGTTCACCCATGTTCTCTTTGAATGTGTGCCCTTGCCTATGCATCATTATCCCTTAAGTAACATCCCCCAGCCGATCATAGTCATCTCTCACCTACAGTACTGTTACGACACCCTGGGCAAGTGCGCAATTAATTCCAGCCCCACTTGACCTGGAATACCAACACGGATGCAATTAGATTTTATATTAATACCCGTGGCTCTGGTTGAGTTAAATTGACTACAGTCAACAGGTTTGTAAATCTATACACAACTAACCCTTTATTATGCCCCGCATTACAATGAAATAGGCAGAAAATACAACTGGCTATCGACTAACTGATTTCTAGTCCCTCTTTTCTAGCTATCCTCACTCTCTACATACACACATACACATACACACAATCAACACAAAGGGGAAAGGGTGGCTGAAAAGTAAAGAAAATACAAATAAAATAAAAGGATAAAGGGGGGTTGTGGGAGGATGCCCTGAGTAGAATCAACGCGTCCTTGTCATGTGCGAGGCTTAGTCTGATACAATTCAAGGTGGTCCACAGGGCGCGTATGACTATGGCCCGAATGAGCAGGTTCTTTGAAGGGATGGAGGACAGGTGTGTGGGTGGGCCCGCAAATCATGTCCATATGTTTTGGACATGTGCGAGGCTAAGGGGATTTTGGCAGGGATTTGCCGATGCCATGTCAACGGTTTTGAAGGTACAGGCGGTTCTGAGTTAGGAGGTTGTGATTTTTGGTGTGTTGGAAGACACGGGAGTCCAGGGGGCGAGAGAGGGCAAAGTCTTGGCCTCTGCCTCCCTGGCAGCCCGGAGACTGATCTTATTGGCGTGGGGGGACTCAGAGCCCCTGAAATCAGGGTATGGGTCAGTGACATGTCTGGGTTCCTCAGGCTGGAGAAGGTCAAGTTCGGGGGGGGGGGGGGGGGGGGCAGTGGGGGGTAAAAGGAAAGAGGGAGGCATGGGGGACTTGTTGAGGTGGAAAATAGTGAGTAGGAAAGGGGGATTGGGGAATTATGTATGTAAACCATGTTGGCTGGGTTTGGTGATTGGTTCGGTAGGTGTTATTTACTTTGTTTTTCCTCTTGAAAATTGTTAAAATTATATATGCCTTAATAAAATATTTTTTAAAAAGGATAAAGGATCTTTGATCAGGTGGATGTCTTCCAGTTAGTTTCTTCTTAAAGGTTAGGCCTTCAGTTGGACACTTCCTTTTCCTTCAAATTGCAATGATCTTCACTTCTGATTCACGAAGACAGCAAGCAACCGGCAGCAGAGAGAGGGAGAAAACACAACTCCTCTTCCTTTGAGCATCTAGAGGCTACTGGCAAGATTATTTACTTTTTCTGTAAATTCAGGATCATTTCAGGTTTACAGCAAAGATGTGCTAGGCACTCACTGGTTTTAGAACAGCCAGAAGGAGAGCAAGCATGTTTCTTCTCCTTCCAAGGTCAAAATAGTTCTGCAAAGCTCTCTCAGAAAACATAACGCAGGAACCAATTACTGACTGCTGTCAGGCAGACTACTGCCCCTGGCCAACCCACCAGTTGCCAGTTAATGAATCGAACCAACGTCTTCCAAAACCCGTTCTCAAGATTCACGTGGCACAGGCGAGTCTGTTTCTCCTTTTCAAAATACAAAACCTAGGAATGAATCGAACCAACGTCTTCCAAAACCCGTTCTCAAGATTCACATGGCACAGGCGAGTCTGTTTCTCCTTTTCAAAATACAAAACCTAGGAACACAATGTCCTGGCAGTCTGCTTCTGCTTTAGTCCTCTGCCTAAAGGCACATTCCACTTATGGGTCCGCAGACCAAAAATAATAAAAACAATAATGAGAACAAAGGGATTAAATAGGAAGGACTCTTAAACTATCATAGTTTCCTTTATTTAGATTCACGACCCTGTCTCTGAATCAACTACGTCACTCTCCACCTTGATGAAGAATTCTATCATATCGTGGTCGCCAATGTTTCCTTTCTCATTACACAATACCGAGTCGAGCCTGTTGGTTCTTCAATGTATTGGTCCAGAAAACTATCCGGTATGCACTCCAGGAATTCCTCCCCTATGGTATTATTAATTTGATTTGTCCAAGTCATAATCTTTATTAGTGTCACAAGTAGGCTTACTTTAACACTGCAATGAAGTTACTGTGAAAAGCCCCTTGTCGCCACACTCCGACGCCTGTTCGGGTACACAGAGGGAGAATTCAGAAACTCCCAATTCACCTAACAAGCACGTCTTTCAGGACTTGTGGGAGGAAACTGGACCATCTATATGTAGATTAAAGTCACCCATAATTACAGGTATTCCCTGACTGCATACATCTCTAATTTCCTGGTTAGACAGGCGGACGATGTTGTGGGGGTGGAGTGAGGGGTGGGGTGAGGGGCTGGGGCCAGGCAGGGGGGTCTCACTTGGTGGCACACTCCCTGATCCCGGCATGGGCAACCTCCCGGTCCTTGGGTCCGCCAGCTACGTCCAGGGCCCTCTGTAGGGGTGCATAATGAGGTTTTCCGGTTTTCTTCCACTCTCAACGGTTGTGGGAGCTCTTGTCCTGGGGGGGGGGGGGGGTGGCACAAATATCAACAATGTTAGGCGGTCCGACTCATCAGCCCAGCAGTTGTGTCTATGATGGCATAGGTGCACACGGCACACGGCCAATATGGCTGGCATGGGTGGGTGCAGCCATGTGGGTCACAGTGGGGGTTGTATCGGCCCCCTGGGGAGGGGGGGGGCTGTGTCACGTGTGGGGGTTAGGGGGGTTAGTGCCATGGGCACAGTTGCTGGGTACTCACCCTGGCTGTGCTGAATAGGTCGTTCAGCTTCCTGCGACACTGCTCACCTGTCCTGGGTGTCATCCCGACGGCGCTGACGACATCGCCCACCTCCTTCCACATATGCCGGACGATGCTGCGTGCGGTCCGGCGGCAGGGTCCGGGGTACAGAGACCCCCTCCTCTGCTCGATGGAGTCCAGGAGGGTGTCAAGGTTGGCATCCCGGAACCTTGGCACTGGGCGGCCATCTTGAAACGTTGGCTGTGTGTGGGGACTCAAGTCTATTTGAGTGCGCTGCGGCGCCATGTCATTTAGCGGCGCACATCGCTGACGCCGGTCTGGGGCCATGCCCCTGCGTTTCCCGTGGCACCCGTGCTGGTATCTTGTGGGCCGCAGAATCGCTGGGCTTTGGGGCCCATTGACACCGGCGTGATACACTCCGGTATTTACGCCAGCGTCAACACTTAGCCGATGTTTCGGAGAACCCTGCCCAGGATCTATGCACATTTGAAAGTGAATGGTCTTATTAGCGACAGACAGCTTGGTTTTGTATGAGGGAGGTCATGTCTCATTAATTTAATTAAATGTTTTGAGGCGGTGACAAAAATGATTGACGAGGGAAGGGCTGTGGATGTTGTCTACATAGACTTCACTAAAGCATTTGACAAGATCCCTCATAGCATGGTGGTGCAAAATATTAAATCACAGTGGGTCAGGGGTGAACTAGCTAGATGGATTCAGAGCTGGCTTGGCCACAGAAGACAGAGGGTAGCAGTGGAAGGGTGTTTTTCCGAATGGAGGTCTGGAACTAGTGGTGTTCCACAGGGATCAGTACTGGGACCTCTGCTGTTTGTAATACATATAAATGACTTGGAAGAAAATGTAGCTGGTCTTATTAGCAAGTTTGCGAATGATACTAAGATTTCTGGAGTTGCGGATAGTGATGAAGATTGTCAGAGAATACTGCAGGATGTAGATAGGCTGCAAAGTTGGGTGGAGAAATGGCAGATGGAATTTAACCAGGACAAATGCGAGGTGATGAAGTTTGGTAGATCCAATTCAGGTGGGAGCTATAAAATAAATGGCAGAACCATCAGGGGCATAGACATACAGAGAGATCTGGGTGTGCAGCTCTACAGATCCTTAAAAGTGGCAGCACAGGTGGAAATGGTGTAAAAAAAAGTATATGGCATGCTTGTCTTCAACAGAAGGGGCATCAAGTATAATAGCTCAAAAATTATGTTACAGTGATATAGTCTGCTGGCTAGGTCACTTTTGGAATACTGTGTCCAATTCTGGTCACCACACTACAGGACGTGAATGCTTTGGAGAGAGTACAGAAAATATTTACCTGGTTGCCTGGTATGGAGGGTATTAGCCTTGAGGAGAGAATGAATAAACTGGGATTGTTCTCCCTCGAGAGATGGAGGCTGTGAGACTGATAGAAGTTTTTGAAATTATGAGGGGTATAGATAGGGTGACTTTTTCCCAGGGTGAAGATGACAATTACAAGGGGGCACAAGTTCGAGGTGAGGGGGGATAGGTTCAGTGGAGATGTGCGGGGGAAGGTTTTTACACAGAGGGTGGTTTTTGATTTGATTTGATTTATTATTGTCACATGTATTACTATACAGTGAAAAATATTGTTTCTTGCATGCTGTACAAACAATGCATACCATACATAAGGAAGGAAGGAGAGACTACAGAATATAATGTTATAGTTATAGCAAGGTGTAGAGAAAAGATCAACTTAATACGAAGTAGGTCCATTCAAACGTCTGATGGCAGTAGTGAAGAAGCTGTTCTTGAGTTGGTTGGTACGTGACCTCAAACTTTGGTATCTTTTTCCTAACGGAAGAAGGTGGAAGAGAGAATGCCTGGGGTGCGTGGGGTCCTTAATTATGCGGGCTGCCTTTCTGAGTGGTGGCCTGGAATACACTGCCAAGTGATGTGGTTGAGGCAAATACGTTTCGCGACCTTTAAGACTTATCTAGGTAGACACATGAACAGACTGAGTATAGAAAGATACAGGTGGTTGGTCGAGATAGGACACGTGATCGGCACAGGCTTAGAGGGCTGAAGGGCCTATTCCTGTGCTGTACTGTTCTTTGTTCTATCACTAGGTATTCCCAAAAGCAGGAATAGCAGTGGCATATTATCTGCTGACCAGAGGTGAGTGACCAATTAATGTAATCAACCGGCCAATTAATTAAGTTACTGGCAGCCACTGGCATTTTACTGGCATCAGTTAGGGGTAATTTCTTAGTTTGGATAGATGACAGGCTGATGGACAGAAGATAGGGTGTCTTTTGGATGGCAAGACGTAACCAGCGGTATGCCACAGGATTCCGCCCTTGGCCCTAACTATTTACAATATGTATTAATGACTTGGACACAGGGATAAAAGGTTCTATAGACAAATTTGCAGATAACACTAAAATAGGTGGGACAGTAAGTCGCAATGAGGAAATAAAAAATGTACAAATGGATATAGATAGGTTAGGTGAGTGTACCAAAATGTGGCAGATGGAGTTTAACCTGGATAAGTGAGAGGTCATCCATCTTTGTTGGAAAAATAGAAAGGCAACTTATTATCTAAATGATGTGGCGATGCCGGCATTGGACTGGGGTGGGCACAGTAAGAGGTCTTACAAGACCAGGTTAAAGTACAACAGGTTTATTTGGAATCACTAGCTTTCAGAGCGCAGCTCCTTCATCAGGTGAGTGATGAAGGAACTGTGCTTCGAAAGCTAGTGATTCCAAATAAACCTGTTGGACTTTAACCTGGTCTTGTAAGACTTCTATTATCTAAATGGCAGGGGACTTCAGGGTGGTCTGGTGCAGAGGGACCTGGGTGTCCTCATTCACATGTCACAGAAAACTAGCATGCAAGTACAGCAGTAATAAAGAAAGTGAATGGCATGTTAGCATTTATAGCTAAAGGAATTGAGTATAAAGGAAAGGAAGTGTTGTTGCAACTGTACAAGGCATTGGTAAGACTGCACCTGGAGTATTGTGCACAGTTTTGGTCCCCTTAATTGAGGAAAGATGTAGCTGCATTGGAGGCAGTTCAGAGGAGGTTCACTAGATTGATTCCAGAGATATGGGGTTTGTCATCTGAAGAGAGATTGAGCAGTTTAGGCTGATACTCTCTGGAATTTAGAAGAATGGGGGGAAATCAAATTTAGGTATATAAGATAATAATCTTTTTATTGTCACAGTAGACCTACATTAACACTGCAATGAAGTTACTGTGAAAAACACCTGGTCACCACATTCTAGCACCTGTTCGGGTACACAGATGAAGAATTCAGAATTCTCAGCCGGTATGGGAATTGAACCGGGGCTGCAGGCCTTGTTCTGAATTACAAACCAGCTGTCTAGTCCACTGAGCTAAACCAGCCCTTTATGATAACAGGTATGGATAAAGTGGATGTGGAGCGGCTGCTTCCTCTTGTGAGGCATTCTAGAACGAGAGGTCATTGTCTCAGGAGAAGGGGTAGCAAATTTCAAATGGAGATGAGGGGAAACTACTTCTCCCAAAGGAGAATCTGTGGAATTCGCTAGCCCAGAATGCAGTGGATGCTGGGTAAATTTAAGGAGGACTTCGACAGATTTTCAATTAGTAATGGGTTGAAGGGTTACGGAGAACGGGCAGGGCAGTAAAGTTGAGGCTATGATGCGATCAGCCATGATTGTATTGAACGGTGGACCAGGCTCGAGTGGCTAAATTGCCTGCTCCTGCTCCTAGTTCTTAGAAAGAACTGTTCTGTCTAATTCCACCTTCCAGCTCTTGGTCCGTAGCCCTGTCGCTAAAACTTGTGTTCATGATTAATAAGCAGATTTCTTTATTATAAGAACATAAGAACTAGAAGCAGGAGTAGGCCATCTGCCCCTCGAGCCTGCTCCGCCATACAATGAGATCATGGCTGCTCTTTTGTGGACTCAGCTCCACTTTCCGGCCCGAACACCATAACCCTTAATCCCTTTATTCTTCAAAAAACTATCTATCTTTATCTTAAAAACATTTACTGAAGGAGCCTCTACTGCTTCACTGCGCAAGGAATTCCATAGATTCACAACCCTTTGGGTGAAGAAGTTCCTCCTAAACTCAGTCCTAAATCTACTTCCCCTTATTTTGAGGCTATGCCCCCTAGTTCTGCTTTCACCCGCCAGTGGAAACAACCTGCCCGTATCTATCCTATCTATTCCCTTCATAATTTTATATGTTTCTATAAGATCCCCTCTCATCCTTCTAAATTCCAACGAGTACAGTCCCAGTCTACTGAACCGCTGCTCGTAATCCAACCTCTTCAGCTCTGGGATTAACCTAGTGAATCTCCTCTGCACACCCTCCAGTGCCAGTATGTCCTTTCCCAAGTAAGGAGACCAAAACTGAACACAATACTCCAGGTGTGGCCTCACTAACACCTTATACAATTGCAGCATAACCTCCCTAGTCTTAAACTCCATCCCTCTAGCAATGAAGGACAAAATTCCATTTGCCTTCTTAATCACCTGTTGCACCTGTAAACCAACTTTTTGCGACTCATGCACTAGCACACCCAGGTCTCTCTGCACAGCAGCATGTTTTAATATTTTATCATTTAAATAATAATACCTTTTTCTGTTATTCCTACCAAAATAAATAATCTCACATTTGTCAACATTGTATTCCATCTGCCAGCCATCTCTTCTAGCACTCTGGGATGCATTCCATCAGGGCCAGGAGACTTGTCTACCTTTAGCCCCATTAGTTTACCCATCACTACCTCCTTAGTGATAACAATCCTCTCAAGGTCCCCACCTGTCATAGCCTCATTTCTACCAGTCACTGGCATGTTATTTGTGTCTTCCACTGCAAAGACCGACCCAAAAAACCTGTTCAGTTCCTCAGCCATTTCCTTATCTCCCATTATTAAATCTCCCTTCTCATCCTCTAAAGGATTAATATTTACCTTAGCTTTATTCAGGGGATCAGGGACTGCGGGGAGAAGGCAGGAGAATGGGGATGAGGAACATATCAGCCAGAATAAAATGGCGGAACAGCATCAATGGGACGAATGGCCTAATTCTGCTCCTGTATTTTAAGGTCTTATGGGCATCAGTCCCAGTCCTGCCCAGGTTCAATCTGTCCAGTTTGTACCGGTCCCACCTCCCCTAGAGCCGGTCCCAATGTCCCAGGAATCTGAAACCCTCCCCCTCACACAATCTCGTCAGCCACATATTCATCTGATATATTCTGCTATTTCTGCTCAGACTAGCACGAGGCATTGGTAGCAATACTGAGATCATTACCTTTGTGTTCCTAGTTATCAACTTACTTCCGAACTCCCTATAATTTGCTTTCAAGTCCTCATCCATTTTTTTTTACTTGTGTTGTTTGTGCCAATGTGTACCGGGACCATTGGCTATTCACCCTCTCCCTGCAAGATGTTCTATGGCTGCTCTGAGATAGCCTTGATAGCCCAGGGCGGCAACATATCATCCTGGAATCCCATTTGTGGGCACAGAAAGGCCAACCTAATTTAATAATAATCTTTATTGTCACAAGTAGGCTTACATTAGCATTGCAATGAAGTTACTGTGAGAAACCCCTAGTCGCCACATTCCGGCGCCTGTTCGGGTACACTGAGAGAGAATTCAGAATGTCCAAATTACCTAACAGCATGTCTTTCGGGACTTGTGGGAGGAAACCCACGCAGACACAGGGAGAACTTGCAGACTCCGCATAGACAGTGACCCAAGCCGGGAATCGAACCTGGGACCCTGGAACTTTGAAGCAACAGTGCTACTCACTGTGCTACCGTGCTACCTATTCTCCTTCAAACTGAATCCCCTATAACTATTACATTCCCATACCTTTTATTCCTCCCCGGTGCAGCAGAGCCAACTATGGTGCAATTAATGTGGCTGCTGCTGCTTTCCTCTGTGGCTATTCACCCAACAGTATCCAAAGCAGTTTTATATTTGTTTTGCATGGATATGGCCAGAAGAGATTCCTAGACTGCCTGTCTATTCCCCTTGCTCTGTTTGGTGATCACCCATTCTTTTCCTGCCTGTGGTGTCTCAGCCCGCAATGCGACCGCCTCTCTATACATGCTATCCATGATGACCTCCATCTCGCAGATGATTAACAGTGTCCCAAACCCGGGCTTATAGGAGCTGCAGCCAGAGACACTTCCTGCAAACATGGAAATGCTCCTGGTTACCCACATAAAACAGGAGGAGCTCTCCTGCTATGACTTACCCCTTTAAATGAAATCTTTTGGATTTCAATAAATCCATTACTCTTGGGCCCTTCTTCTTTGGTCCGCGTCACGACAGAATATAGCCCTTACAAACTTTAAACCACAAAATAAAGACCGTACAAAGAATAAGTGACAGATGTAGTAAATACTTACCCAACTGTACTCACCCAATCAGCTACTTCCACTTGGCCTGTGTCACTTTTGAATCCTGACGTCACCTTAGGAGCTCCAAACTCTAAGCCAGTACTCAGATTTCTCACTGCACTCTTGTGTCTTTTTTAATCTCCTCTCACACTCTCTATGTGCTGCTGACTGTCTATCCCAGTGTCCTCCTCTCACACTCTCCTCCAGATGCTGCAGAATCAAACAATGACTGAAAAATCCAGCTTTTACTGAATGTGCACATAATTTTCCACCTGGAATCACTGAATAGCAATCAAGAAAAAAATGATTTGCCCATTATCCTCTCTTCAGCCATAATTCAATTGCAGCACCCAGAACAACCTCAATTGAGATCAAAACCTTTGATCAAAATTTTCACTCTTCCTTATCTGCAAACTTGGTATCATAATTGCAAGTGCGTTAATGTTATCTGAAGACCTTCCGGGTGCGGCTATGCAGAGCTAGGTCGCATATTCGGCAGTTCCCGCTTGGAACGGACTTTTGGGCTCTTTTACAGGCCCCCCACGGCATTTGTTTGACATTTCCCGGTGTGGGAAGAAGGCTGCAGCATTCCCCTGACGGTGTCCCCCTGGAATGTTGTGTCTTTTGGCTGCCAGACCCGGCAGAAATAGTGAAGGATTTGGCTTTGGCTGCAGCAATAGACAGAGGCCTCTTCCAGCATGCAGGCGGGGGAAGGGCAAGCTTAAAGCTGCAATCTGGCTTGACTCTATCAAAGGTGAATTCTAGCAGCAGAGGGAACAACTGTGAAAGGATCTACCAAGGCCATTGAAGAGGCGGGGACGAGGCTTCTGGTGGCGGTCATGGAGGAGTAGGTCGCATATTCGGCAGCTCCCGTCTGGAACCGACTCTCAGACCTTTTTCAGGAGTTTCCATAGACTTTTTGGGGCAGACTGGTGAAGCAGACACTGCCAACTTCTATGAAACGGACCAGAAGTGTAATGGCCAAAGGAGCGGCACTGGAGCAACGGGAGAAGTGAGGGAAAGAAAACAAAATGGCGGCGGCCAGGGACAAAGGGGAGCTGCAGGAGTTCATCAAGCACTGCTTCGAGGAGCAGCGCGAGGAGATGCGCAAAGAGATGTTGGCGCCTATTCTTTCGCCAATTGAAGGACTTGGGATCACGCAGAAGGCCCACGAAGCTAAGATTCAGGAGGTACAGAAAAGAGTCAGTTAGAACGAGGATGAGCTTGTGGGCCTGGCGGTGAGAGTGGAGCAGAACGAGGTGCTACACAAGAGGTGGGCGGGAAGACTCGAAGACCTGGAGAACAGGTCGAGGAGAAAGAATCTGCGAATCCTGGGTCTCCCTGAGGGAGTGGAGGGGGCTGATGCCGGGGCATACGCGAGCACGATGCTCGAGACGATGATGGGCACGAAGGCCCCTTCGAGGCCGCTCGAGTTGGACAGGGCACATCGGGTGCTGGCGAAGAAGCCCCAGGCAAATGAGCCGCCAAGGGCGATGGTGGTGAGGTTCCACCGGTTCACGGACAGAGAGTGTGTCCTGAGATGGGCCAAGAAGGAGCGGAGCAGTAAGTGGGACAATGCAGAGATCCGAATATACCCGGACTGGAGCACGGAGGTTGCAAAGCGGAGAGCGGGTTTCAACCGGGCCAAAGCGGCGTTGTACCGGAAAGAAGTGAAATTCGGAATGCTGCAGCCAGCGCGACTGTGGGTCACATACAAGGGCCAACACTATTACTTTGAAACGCCTGAGGAGGCGTGGACCTTTGTACAAGCCGAAAAGTTGGACTCTAACTGAGGGTTTGTGAGGGTGGGGGGGATGTTTTGGGGTTTGATATGTGATGGTTGTTGTATATAGGGGGTCAATTACGCGCAGGAAACGTTACATGGGCTGGGGGAGAGAGACAAGGCCGCGACAGGAGCTGCGCCAGAGGGGGCGGAGCGGGCTTTGGAAAGCAAGGGTTTTTTTCCCGCACGCGGGAAGAAAGGCGGGAAGGGGAACGAAGGAATGCATCTGGATTGGGAGACTCCCACGCGGGGAGGTCAATGGGACGGCGGGGGAAGCCGGGGTCAGCAGGCGTCAGCTGACTTACGGGAGTGACATGGGGGGAGCAAAAAAGCGAGACGGGTCTAGCGGGGGGGGAGGGGAGGGGGGGAGGGGGGGGGGGAAAGGGTTGCTGCGGCACTGGCCGAAAGGGAATGGGACACAGAAGAGGTGGTCGGGACGGGGGTCCCCCCTCTGGGGGACTGGAGGGTGAGGGAGGCGTGGACACGGGACTGGCCCAGAAAAGGAGATGGCTAGTCGGCGGGGCATGGGGGGGGTGAGAGCCCCTCCAATCCGGCTGATAACGTGGAATGTGAGGGGCCTGAATGGGCCGGTGAAGAGGGCTCGAGTGTTCGCGCACTTAAAGGGACTGAAGGCGGACGTGGCCATGCTCCAAGAGACACATCTGAAGGTGGCGGACCAGGTCAGGTTAAGAAAGGAACGGGTAGGACAGGTATTCCACTCGGGACTGGACGCGAAGAATAGAGGGGTGGCAATATTGGTGGGAAAGCGGGTGTCATTTGAGGCCAAGACTATTGTAGCGGACAATGGAGGGCGATATGTAATGGTGAGCAGTAGGCTACAAGGGACGTGGGTGGTGTTGGTAAACGTATACGCCCCGAACTGGGATGATGCAGGATTCATGAAGCGCATGTTGGGGCGCATTCCGGACCTGGAGATAGGAGGCCTGATAATGGGAGGAGACTTCAATGCAGTGTTGGATCCAGCACTGGACCGCTCCAAATCAAGGACTGGAAAGAGGCCGGTGAGGTAGAAATCTGCGGCCAAGGTACTTAGGGGGTTTATGGATCAGATGGGGGGAGTGGACCCATTGCGGTTTGCAAGGCCGCAGGCCAGGGAATTTTCTTTCTTCTCCCATGTACACAAAGCCTACTCCCGGATAGATTTCTTTGTTCTGGGTAGGGCGTTCATCCTGAGGGTGGAGGGGACGGAGTATTCGGCTATAGCCGTTTCGGACCATGCCCCACACTGGGTGGAACTGGAGCTGGGAGAGGAGAGGGACCAACGCCCGTTGTGGCGGCTGGATGTGGGACTGCTGGCGGACGAGGTGGTGTGTGGGAAGGTGAGGGGTGTATCGAAAGGTACTTGGAGGCCAACGACAACGGGGAGGTGCGGGTGGGGGTGGTATGGGAGGCGTTGAAGGCGGTGATCAGGGGAGAGCTAATTTCCATTAGGGCTCATAGGGAGAAGACAGAGGGTATGGAAAGGGAGAGGTTAGTGGGGGAGATTTTGAGAGTGGACAGGAGATACGCAGAGGCCCCGGAGGAAAGATTACTTGGGGAAAGACGACGGCTCCAGACGGAGTTTGACCTGTTGACCACAGGGAAGGCGGAGGCACAGTGGAGGAAAGCGCAGGGGGCGACCTACGAGTATGGTGAAAAGGCTAGTCGGATGCTGGCACACCAGCTCCGTAAGAGGATGGCAGCGAGGGAAATAGGGGGAGTCAAAGATGGAAGGGGAGCCACGGTTCGGAGTGCGACGAAAATAAACGAGGTATTCAAGGCCTTTTATGAAGAGCTGTACAGATCCCAGCCCCCAGTGGGGGAAGAGGGGATGAGACGATTCCTAGATCAGCTGAGATTCCTGAGGGTGGAGGAGAAAGAGGTGGCTGGTTTGGGGGCACCAATTGGGTTGGCGGAGCTGAGCAACGGTTTGGGGAGCATGCAGGTGGGGAAGGCCCTGGGACCGGACGGATTCCCGGTGGAGTTCTACAGGAAGTACGCAGACCTGTTGGCCCCGCTACTGGTGAGGACTTTTAATGAGGCAAGAGAGGAGGGGACCCTGCCCCCGACAATGTCGGAAGCGACAATTTCTTTGATCCTAAAGCGGGACAAGGACCCACTGCAATGTGGATCGTACAGGCCGATCTCGCTCCTCAATGTGGATGCAAAGTTGCTGGCAAAAGTGCTGGCCACGTGGATCGAGGACTGTGTCCCGGGGGTAATCCACGAGGACCAGACGGGATTTGTAAAGGGCAGGCAACTAAACACCAATGTCCGGCGGCTCTTAAACGTGATAATGATGCCATCGGAGGAGGGAGAGGCGGAGATAGTGGCAGCTATGGACGCAGAGAAGCCCTTTGACCGAGTAGAGTGGGAGTACCTCTGGGAGGTGCTGCGTAGGTTTGGGTTCGGGGTAGGGTTTATCAATTGGGTTAAGCTCCTTTACAGAGCCCCGATGGTGAGTGTAGTGACGAACCGGCGGAGATCGGAGTACTTTCGACTGTACCGAGGGACGAGACAGGGGTGCCCCCTGTCCCCCCTGTTGTTCGCATTGGCGATCGAACCATTGGCCATGTCATTGAGGGAGTCTAATAAATGGAGGGGGGTGGTCCGAGGGGGAGAAGAGCATCGGGTGTCGCTATATGCGGATGACCTGTTGCTGTACGTGGCGGATCCAATGGAGGGGATGGTGGAGGTCATGCAGACTCTAAGGGAGTTTGGGGAGTTTTCGGGCTATAAGCTCAATGTAGGGAAGAGTGAGCTCTTTGTATTACAGGCGGGGGACCAAGAAAGAGGGACAGGGGACCTACCGCTGAGGAGGGCGGAGGGGAGCTTTCGGTATCTGGGGATCCAGATAGCCAGGAGTTGGGGGACCCTACATAAACTGAATCTGACGAGGTTGGTGGAGCAAATGGAGGAGGATTTCAAAAGATGGGACATGTTCCCGCTCTCGCTGGCGGGTAGAGTGCAGTCGGTCAAAATAGTGGTCCTTCCGAGGTTTCTGTTTGTGTTTCAGTGCCTTCCCATCGTGATCACTAAGGCCTTTTTTAAGAGAGTAGGCAGGAGTATTATGGGGTTTGTGTGAGCGAATAAGACCCCGAGAGTAAGGAGAGGGTTCCTGGAACGCAGCAGGGACCGAGGAGGGTTGGCGCTGCCAAACCTGGGGAGCTACTACTGGGCAGCAAATGTGGCAATGATCCGCAAGTGGGTTATGGAGAGAGAGGGGGCGGCATGGAAGAGGATGGGGATGGCGTCCTGTAAAGGAACGAGCCTGGGGGCGTTGGTGACGGCACCGCTGCCGCTCTCGCCGACAAAGTATATCACGAGCCCGGTGGTGGCGGCAACGCTAAGGATCTGGGGCCAGTGGAGACGGCACCGGGGTGCAATGGGAGCATCGGTGTGGCCCCCGATCAGGGGTAACCACCGGTTTGTCCCGGGGAAAATGGACGGGGGGTTCCAGAGCTGGCATCGGGCGGGGATTGGAAGAATGGGGGACCTGTTCATCGACGGGACGTTTGCGAGCCTAGGGGCACTGGAGGAGAAGTTTGAGTTACCCCCGGGAAATGCCTTTAGATATATGCAGGTGAGGGCTTTTGTGAGGCGACAGGTGAGGGAATTCTCGTTGCTCTCGGCACAAGAAGTTCAAGATAGGGTGATCTCGGGTGTATGGGTCGGGGAGGGCAAGGTGTCGGAAATACACCAGGAGTTGAAAGAAGAGGGGGAAGCGCTGGTAGAAGAGTTGAAGGGTAAATAGGAGGAGGAGCTGGGGGAGGAGATCGAGGAAGGTCTGTGGGCTGATGCCCTAGGTAGGGTTAATTCCTCCTCCTCATGTGCCAGGCTCAGCCTGATACAATTTAAGGTGGTCCACAGAGCGCACTTGACGGGGGCGAGGTTGAGTAGGTTCTTTGGGGTAGAGGACAGATGTGGAAGGTGCTCAGGGAGCCCGGCGAACCATGTCCATATGTTTTGGTCATGCCCGGCACTGGAGGGGTTCTGGAGAGGAGTGGCGGGAGCAATATCTCAGGTGGTGAAAGTCCGGGTCAAGCCAAGCTGGGGGCTAGCAATATTTGGAGTAGTGGACGAACCGGAAGTGCAGGAGGCGAAAGAGGCCGGCATTCTGGCCTTTGCGTCCCCAGTGCCCGGCGAAGGATCTTGCTAATGTGGAAGGAGGCGAAGCCCCCCAGCCTGGAGGCCTGGATAAATGATATGGCTGGGTTTATAAAGTTGGAGAGGATTAAGTTTGCCTTGAGAGGGTCTGCGCAGCGGTTCTACAGGCGGTGGCAACCGTTCCTAGACTATCTCGCGGAGCGTTAGAGGAAGGTCGGTCAGCAGCAGCAGCAACCTTTTGGGGGGGGGGGTTGGAGGGGACGTCCTGGGGAGGGGGGGGGGTAAGGGGGGACTGCCTGGGTGGGTGGATGAGCAAGAGATAACATGAAGGGTTGGGGAAACTGGCACGTACGGGTGAGGGCCAGTGTACAAAGCTGTGTAAATATATCATTTTGCCATGTATATATCTTGCTCTGCGCGATTTCTCGTTTTGTTTTGTTACAAGGGGGGGGGGGGGGGGGGTTATTGTTTGTAAGGGAGAAAAATTGTGTTAAAAAACTTTAATAAATATATTTTTTTTTAAATTAAAATAAATGTTATCTGAACAGGCTATTTTGAATAATGAGCACAATGCTGGAAATGTTTACCTAGTTTTGTTCCTTTCGATAGCTTTCAGTGTTTGTGAAAATTTGATGTGGTTACGGTTATAAATAATTCTGACAGGCTCAATCAAAATGATGCAATACTTAATTTCCAAATGGTAGAATAATAGTTATCATCTCCATGGGTAGGAATTGAGTGCTTTTTGTCCTTTTAGTCAGGTCCAAAACAGGTGATCACAAAGTCAAATATTGTAGTGTGCCACCCTGCCCGAATGGTACCTGTTGCAAACTGATTCAAATGTTCATTTGGTGTCCCTGGTAGCCACCTGAAACAACAAATGGTTACGTTTTTCTATTTAAATGTAAATAATGATATAAAATCACAAATTAATATAAGACTAAGGACAAACTGAATAACTTTAAAATCAAGATTGAATTGTGCACCTTGAACCAATTATCCTCTGCTGTTTAAATCTACTTCACCTTTATACTACATTTGGTTTGTTTTTTACCCAGCTTAGAGGAAGCTGAAACCAGAGCCCTGCTATCTATAAGAACCTGTGTTTGTAAGTGCTAAGTAGGCATTTCCTACTATAGCATACAGCAACCCTTGGTTGATCCAGATGGCGGGAACCCGTTAATTTGGGGTGTGAGCATTTGTCTTTGCTCTGGCTTAATTGATAATTCTGTACCCAGGCGATTGGCCATATTATCAGCTTACTAGTTTGAAACATTTTAAACTAAGCTCCACCAAGAAATTTCAAATGATTTAGTTAAAGACTTGGATAAAGGGCTCTAATGGTCCGATTTTAACTTGCCCATCAGTTAACGTTCTAACCACATAGTTTTTAACAGTAGCAGTCCTCAATGTTTGAAGAAGCTACACGCGAGTGACAGATGCTTCAACATCTTGTAACTCTCCTGCACAGTTATGTGGCTGACCTAAATCCCCAGCCCTGCTAACGTGCAAAAACCTCTTCTGCATTAGCATGTCCTTGTTGCATTGTTTACCTCTTCCTTCATCCTGCATTCAGCAAACTTCTGTAAAATGAAGTACTCACAAATACAGAAGTTGCTGTAAAACCACACTACAGACTGTCAAATGTGATAAAGCAGTAATTGCAAAACAATAAATGGCATGAATTTATTTCTCATGCAAGTGCCAACCATGGTGCTAAGAAGTGTACTAAGTCTGCTACTCCTACAATGCCTCAGTAAAGATGGCGGAACACTGCAGTTGCTCATATTGAATCCTTAAGATTCTCGTGGCCAGTGACTTCTGGATTATCCATTCCATAAAGGACCGGCAGCAGACTGCTATATCTTGCATGCTGCCTGGCAGGCTAGCTAAGCTTCCTTCTTGGCAGTTAATCATCACTGCCACAAGGCCCCATCAACCTTGGTCTTACTCCTCTCTTGACATTGTGTGCTGCTTTCTCCTGAAGTATAAGGTGAGGGTTTGTGATTGGCACTTGAAAAAAAAACGTGGAGATGTTTAGGGTTTGAACCTATTGTGTACGCGCTCTAAGCACTGCAGGAGAACTAAAGTGGAGTCACAAGTGCAGAGGTGATGATGCAAAATGAGGAAAGAGATGTGAATTACTGGTTCTACAAATATTAACATGTGAGAACAGAATGCTGTTGGTGTATGGTGTGAAAACCACAAATTAAGTGGTGAGTATATTTAAAATGAATGTGAGATGTTACTGTGTGACCTTGAAACTGGATGTTGAAAGATATCTTAGAGGGAATGGATGAAAGTAGTACTGGTGGATGTTACTGAGTGAGATACAGAGTTACAGTAACCTTTGCTATTCTGGAGGTCATTGAATTCCTCGCTATATCGAACCCAGGTCAGAAGGATGATACTGCTGGCATTGGCCCTCTGTTTCACCCTGCTGGATATTCATCCTTGGGATCTTCCAGTGAGTGCTGGAGAGCAGTATCTCTGTCCTTGGCTCCTTCTCTGAACACCTCAGGGCAGTAACACAAGAGCCTGGATTTATGTGTGTATGCGCGTGTGTGTGTGTGAGGGGGGACACTCAGCGACTAATTGCTGTTGTGAGAATTGTGTCCACAACATCGCCACAAAAGTAGGGAATGAAGACTCATTTTAAATAGACCTAGGGTAATGCACAAGAAGTCGTGCCATAAAAGTGAGCAATTTGCTAATTTCCCAACACAGTAGGGTGGTGGTCCGTTAAAATAAGGAAATGAGACCTTGAAGTTCAAATCACCGAGGCCTCTCACTGCCGAGATTGTGAAAGTGGTAGGAAAAGTGAGATATTTCCACTTGCTCTGCCCTGAATCCACCACAGGTTAAAATCTGGCCTTAAGAATTCAAACACTGATACACCATAGAAAGCATCTATCTGACTGCATCTGGCAACTGCTCAGCCCAAGACCGCAAGCAACGTCAGAGAGTCGTGAACACAGCCCAGTCCATCACAAAAACCTGCCTCCCATCCATTGATTCCATCAACACCTCCCGCAGCCTGGAGAAAGCCGGCAGCATAATCAAAGATCCCTCCCACCCGGCTTACTCAGTCTTCCAACTTCTTCCATCGGGCAGGAAATACAAAAGTCTGAGAACACGCACGAACAGTTTCAAAAACAGCTTCTTCCCAGCTGTTATCAGACTCCTAAATGACCCTCTTATGGACTGACCTGACTAATTTCTTGTAACAAATCCATTTTGAAGTTTTGACATAGACTCTATGCTCTGGTATCACAGGGTGAAATGTTGCAATGGTAGAGCCAATGGAAATCCATTGGAATCTACAGTAGGCTTTATCATGGCATTCCACTTTTGGGTTTCCCAAATGATCAGAGAGGCAAGTCGAGTGACATATGAAATCTGTCAAAAGAAGGTTTAATAAAAACACGGGGGCGTCCACACGAATAAATAAAGAAATGTGATTTATTTACAACTACGGTATATACACTTACCAGCAGATCCCCACTGGGTCTCTCTCTCTCTCTGGTCGGTCCCTTACTGGCCATTCTTTTAACAATGTCAAATGGAGTTCCCCCACCCCTTAGCGGGGAAGCTCGTACTCTGAGAGAACCATGGGGAAGATAATCATTCCCACCTCGTAAGTCCCGTGCGGGATATCACAGAAGGATTTCTAATTAAAGGAACCTTAGCAAGGCTTAGACAAGAATTGAAGTGCATAAGTTGGGAACATAGGCTGGCAGGGAAGGACACAAATGAAATGTGGAACTTGTTCAAGGAACAGGTGCTACGTGTCCTTGATATGTATGTCCCTGTCAGGCAGGGAAGAGATGGTCGAGTGAGGGAACCATGGTTGACAAGAGAGGTTGAATGTCTTGTTAAGAGGAAAAAGGTGACTTATGTAAGGCTGAGGAAACAAGGTTCAGACAGGGCATTGGAGGGATACAAGATAGCCAGGAGGGAACTGAAGAAAGGGATTAGGAGAGCTAAGAGAGGGCATGAACAATCTTTGGCGGGTAGGATCAAGGAAAACCCCAAGGCCTTTTACACATATGTGAGAAATATGAGAATGACTAGAGCGAGGGTAGGTCCGATCAAGGACAGTAGCGGGAGATTGTGTATTGAGTCTGAAGAGATAGGAGAGGTCTTGAACGAGTACTTTTCTTCTGTATTTACAAATGAGAGGGGCGATATTGTTGGAGAGGACAGTGTGAAACAGATTGGTAAGCTCGAGGAAATACTTGTTAGGAAGGAAGATGTGTTGGGCATTTTGAAAAACTTGAGGATAGACAAGTCCCCCGGGCCTGACGGGATATATCCAAGGATTCTATGGGAAGCAAGAGATGAAATTGCAGAGCCGTTGGCAATGATCTTTTCGTCCTCACTGTCAACAGGGGTGGTACCAGGGGATTGGAGAGTGGCGAATGTCGTGCCCCTGTTCAAAAAAGGGACTAGGGATAACCCTGGGAATTACAGGCCAGTTAGTCTTACTTCGGTGGTAGGCAAAGTAATGGAAAGGGTACTGAAGGATAGGATTTCTGAGCATCTGGAAAGACACTGCTTGATTAGGGATAGTCAGCACGGATTTGTGAGGGGTAGGTCTTGCCTTACAAATCTTATTGAATTCTTTGAGGAGGTGACCAAGCATGTGGATGAAGGTAAAGCAGTGGATGTAGTGTACATGGATTTTAGTAAGGCATTTGATAAAGTTCCCCATGGTAGGCTTATGCAGAAAGTAAGGAGGCATGGGGTAGTGGGAAATTTGGCCAGTTGGATAATGAACTGGCTAACCGATAGAAGTCAGAGAGTGGTGGTGGATGGCAAATATTCAGCCTGGATCCCAGTTACCAGTGGCGTACCGCAGGGATCAGTTCTGGGTCCTCTGCTGTTTGTGATTTTCATTAATGACTTGGATGAGGGAGTTGAAGGGTGGGTCAGTAAATTTGCAGATGATACGAAGATTGGTGGAGTTGTGGATAGTAAGGAGGGCTGTTGTCGGCTGCAAAGAGACATAGATAGGATGCAGAGCTGGGCTGAGAAGTGGCAGATGGAGTTTAACCCTGAAAAGTGTGAGGTTGTCCATTTTGGAAGGACAAATATGAATGCGGAATACAGGGTTAACGGTAGAGTTCTTGGCAATGTGGAGGAGCAGAGAGATCTTGGGGTCTATGTTCATACATCTTTGAAAGTTGCCACTCAAGTGGATAGAGCTGTGAAGAAGGCCTATGGTGTGCTCGCGTTCATTAACAGAGGGATTGAATTTAAGAGCCGTGAGGTGATGATGCAGCTGTACAAAACTTTGGTAAGGCCACATTTGGAGTACTGTGTACAGTTCTGGTCGCCTCATTTTAGGAAGGATGTGGAAGCTTTGGAAAAGGTGCAAAGGAGATTTACCAGGATGTTGCCTGGAATGGAGAGTAGGTCTTACGAGGAAAGGTTGAGGGTGCTAGGCCTTTTCTCATTAGAACGGAGAAGGATGAGGGGCGACTTGATAGAGGTTTATAAGATGATCAGGGGAATAGATAGGGTAGACAGTCAGAGACTTTTTCCCCGGGTGGAACAAACCATTACAAGGGGACATAAATTTAAGGTGAAAGGTGGAAGATATAGGAGGGATATCAGAGGTAGGTTCTTTACCCAGAGAGTAGTGGGGGCATGGAATGCACTGCCTGTGGAAGTAGTTGAGTCGGAAACATTAGGGACCTTCAAGCAGCTATTGGATAGGTACATGGATTACGGTTAAATGATATAGTGTAGATTTATTTGTTCTCAAGGGCAGCACGGTAGCATTGTGGATAGCACAATTGCTTCACAGCTCCAGGGTCCCAGGTTCGATTCCGGCTTGGGTCACTGACTGTGCGGAGTCTGCACGTCCTCCCCGTGTCTGCGTGGGTTTCCTCCGGGTGCTCCGGTTTCCTCCCACAATCCAAAGATGTGCAGGTTAGGTGAATTGGCCAATGATAAATTGCCCTTAATGTCCAAATTGACCTTGGTGTTGGGTGAAGGTGTTGAGTTTGGGTAGGGTGCTCTTTCCAAGAGCCGGTGCAAACTCAGGGGGCCGAATGGCCTCCTTCTGCACTGTAAATTCAATGATAATCTATGATTAATCTAGGACAAAGGTTCGGCACAACATCGTGGGCCGAAGGGCCTGTTCTGTGCTGTATTTTCTATGTTCTATGTTCTATGTTCATAGATTAGAATAACTCATGAACATGGGTTTCTGAGGCTGCAGTAACCACAGGAATGGAGAGGAGATCCGGGAAGGCCTTCAGGGTCTCCCACTCTATCAGCTGCTGCGGGATCGGAGTGATTCAAGTAAGGTGATATTTGCCAAGGACAGGAAGAAGAGGACAGCCTCTCACTCCAAGCAAGCATGTATGCAAGTGGTCAATAAATTGAGCAGTTGGAGTGTGGGTCCTCAAATCTGTAGGCATTTACCAAGAGGATCAAGGACCTTAGGAGGGTATGACAGATGAATGGAGTCACAGTACTGACGTTCACAGTGTTCTCCTGCACAGCTTTCCTCTGAACAACACATCTTGCAGCTGCTTTCATTCTTTTCTCTCCAGGGACCACCTCACGTCCTCATTTGAACAGCCAAAACTCTCCAAACATCCACCTTAATGATATTTGATAGCAATACCTCAAAGTCACCCTCTGCAAATGTTGTCCTTCCCTCGTCTCTACATAATCCATTTCTAACACTCAACTCTCTGTGTTTTCCTTGCAGGGATCAGAATGACACAACAGGGCAGCTGGCAGAGATGCAGAGGTGGCTCTCCAATAACCATCGGCTTGGTTGCCACAAGCAATGCATGTCCACCGGGTCCACTGAGATGGAAATCTTGTCCCAGGAGGTTGCAGGTATCAGCAATGATCTTCCACGACACCCTGAGCCTGCTGAGACATTTGGTGCTCACACATGTTGTGGGAGATGATCCTCTGCCTTCAGACCCTGTGTTGAGGTCTCGCCTCCTTGGAGCTGTCTCTGTCTCTGTCCATCCCCTTTGTGCTGTGTAGCAGAATATGGCTGAGGTTTAGCCAGCTGATGCTTCTCCTGGTGCTGCTCCTCCTGTTCCTCATTAAATATCAAAAAAAAATTAGGAGTAGGCTACTCCCCCCCTTGAGCCGACTCTGTGTAACAGTCCTTCCTGTTTATTTCCTTTGTTCCCATTTCTATTATTTTATTATTTTTGGTCCATGGATCCTTAATCTGAATGTGCCTTTAGCATAAGGCCCAAGCTGAAGCAGCCTTTTGTCAGGACATTATGTTCCCCGGTTTTATGTTTGGAGAGGAGAGGTCAGGCTCTCAGGCACCGAGTAAATCTTAGTGATTTAGAGGAAGTCAGTGTTTTCGCCACCTCTCTGCCAGTTGCCTGCTGTCCCCATGAGTCGGCAGTGAAGAATCTAAATTAAGACCTAATCTTGAGAAATGCATGAACTAGAAGTCATGCTAGTGCATCAAAGATCTTTTATTCTTTTATTAATATTTTATTTACTCCTCAACCACCCTTTCCCCTCTTATTTCATCTGTGTGTGTGTGTGTAGAGAGAGTGGGGGTAATTAGAAAGAGGGGGGTTGGGAAAGGGGTGTTAGGTAGTCAATTACATTTTTCTGTCAGTTTAATTATAATACTGTACATAATAAAGAGTGACTTGTGTTAAAGTCGCAAACTTTATTTTACCATTAGCCAAATATTCCGCATTCCTGTTATTCCTGCCAAAGTGAATCACCTCACACTTCTCTACATTAAACTCCATTTGCCACCTCTCAGCCCAGCTCTGCAGCTTATCTATGTCCCTCTGTAACCTGCAACATCCTTCCGCACTGTCGACAACACCACCGACTTTAGTGTCGTCTGCAAATGTACTCACCCACACTTCTGCGCCCTCCTCTAGGTCATTTATAAAAATGACAAACGGCAACGGCCCCAGAACAGATCCTTGTGGTACGCCACTTGTAACTGAACTCCATTCTGAACATTTCCCATCAACCACCACCCTCTGTCTTCTTTCAGCTAGCCAATTTCTGATCCACATCTCTAAATCACCCTCAATCCCCAGCCTCCGTATTTTCTGCAATAGCCTACCGTGGGGAACTTTATCAAACGCTTTACTGAAATCCATATAAACCACATCAACTGCTCTACCCTCGTCTACCTGTTCAGTCACCTTCTCAAAGAACTCGATAAGGTTTGTGAGGCATGACCTACCCTTCACAAAGCCATGCTGACTATCCCTAATCATATTATTCCTATCTAGATGATTATAAATCTTGTCTCTTATAATCCCCTCCAAGACTTTACCCACAACAGACGTGAGGCTCACCGGTCTATAGTTGCCGGGGTTGTCTCTACTCCCCTTCTTAAATACCATCAGGCCCCGGGGACTTATCTGTTTTCAGCCTGTCCAGAATTGCCAACACCTCTTCCCTACATACCTCAATGCCATCTATTCTAATGATGTGGAGATGCCGGCGTTGGACTGGGGTGAGCACAGTACGAAGTCTTACAACACCAGGTTAAAGTCCAACAGGTTTGTTTCGATGTCACTAGCTTTCGGAGCGCTGCTCCTCCCTCACCAGCGCTCCGAAAGCTAGTGACATCGAAACAAACCTGTTGGACTTTAACCTGGTGTTGTAAGACTTCGTACTCTAATCTATTCTAATAGCATGGGTCTCAGCATTCTCCTCCACAACATTCTCTTTTTCCTGAGTGAATACTGATGAAAAATATTCATTTAGTATCTCGCCTATCTCTTCAGACTCCACACACAACTTCCTATCCCTGTCTTTGACTGGCCCTACTCTTACCCTAGTCATTCTTTTATTCCTGACATACCTATAGAAAGCTTTTGGGTTTTCCTTGATCCTCCCTGCCAAATACTTCTCATGTCCCCTCCTTGCTCGTCTTAGCTCTCTCTTTAGATCCTTCCTCGCTACTTTGTAACTATCAAGCGCCCCAACTGAAACTTCACACCTCATCTTCACATAGGCCTCCTTCTTCCTCTTAACAAGAGATTCCACTTCTTTGGTAAACCACGGTTCCCTCGCTCGACGCCTTCCTCCCTGCCTGACCTGCCTAACCCTCCTGCACACATTGTACGTACTTATCAAGAACACGCAGTAGCTGTTCCTTGAACAAGTTCCACATATCCAGTGTGCCCAACACTTGCAGCCTACTTCTCCAACCTACCCCTCCCAAGTCATGTCTAATGGCATCATAATTGCCCTTCCCCCAGCTATAACTCTTGCCCTGCGGGGTATACTTATCCCTTTCCATCACTAACGTAAACGTCACCGAATTGTGGTCATTGTCCCCAAAGTGCTCACCTACCTCCAAATCTAACACCTGGCCTGGTTCATTACCCAAAACCAAATCCAACGTGGCCTCGCCTCTTGTTGGCCTGTCAACATATTGTGTCAGGAAACCCTCCTGCACACATTGTACAAAAAAACGACCCATCAAATGTACTCAAACTATATCTTTTCCAGTCAATATTTGGAAAGTTAAAGTCTCCCATAATAACTACCCTGTTACTTTCGCTCTTATCCAGAATCATCTTCGCCATCCTTTCCTCTACATCCCTAGAACTATTAGGAGGCCTATAGAAAACTCCCAACAGGGTGACCTCTCCTTTCCTGTTTCTAACCTCAGCCCATACTACCTCGGAAGAAGAATCCCCATCTAACATCCTCTCCGCCACCGTAATACTGTTCTTGACTAGCAGCGCCATGCCTCCCCCTCTTTTGCCTCCTTCTCTGAGCTTACTAAAACACCTAAACCCCGGAACCTGCAACAACCATTCCTGTCCCTGCTCTATCCATGTCTCCGAAATGGCCACAACATCAAAGTCCCAGGTACCAACCCATGCTGCCAGTTCCCCTACCGTATTTCGTATACTCCTGGCATTGAAGTAGACACACTTCAAACCACCTACCTGAACACTGGCCCCCTCCTGCGAAGTCAAATCTGTGCTCCTGACCTCTATACTCTCAATCTCCCGTACCCTAAAACTACAATCCAGGTTCCCATGCCCCTGCTGCATTAGTTTAAACCCCCCCAAAGAGCACTAACAAATCTCCCCCCCAGGATATTTGTGCCCGGCAGGTTCAGATGTAGACCATCCTGTCTGTAGAGGTCCCACCTTCCCCAGAAAGAGCCCCAGTTATCCAGAAATCTGAATCCCTCCCGCCTGCACCATCCCTGTAGCCACGTGTTTAATTGCTCTCTCTCCCTATTCCTCATCTCATTATCACGTGGCACGGGCAACAACCCAGAGATAACAACTCTGTTTGTTCTCGTTCTGAGCTTCCATCCTAGCTCCCTGAAAGCCTGCCTGACATCCTTGTCCCCTTTCCTACCTATGTCATTAGTGCCTGTCGTTAGCGCCAGGTATCTTTATGATACTGCCACGAGGTTCAAGTTGAAGTAATGATCAATAACTCAATACACCAATTAGTAAGATTCAAATCAAAGCACATTTATTATACACAGTAAATCGCTACCCATGCATAAATTCTACTTCTAAGCTATTTCTACAACTAACAGGCCTATACTTAGCTTCGGACTGGCCCACCAGGTCAGGGGAACAAATGGCCTTTCGTTCAGGTCCTGAGTCTGCAGGATTCAAAGCTGGTATGGACTGGTAGCTAGGAGCGCCTATCTCGTAGCGAGCGTTGACTTGAGACTTACGGTGTTTTGGCGGCAGCTGAACAGGTCACTGTCAAGGGTTGGTTCGTGTTGCTGAGTGACCCTGTCAAGAAGGCCGATTTGAACTTGGGGCTTAACTTTATAGTCCCCAGGGGCTTCCCACCTTTCGGGGCGGACCCTGTACCTGGTTCCAAGTGATTGGACTTTGTTCCAATCACTTGGTTCGATTTCTCCAATACTGGAGCGGTTCCCTGATCGATGGGTGGTCTTGAGATGTCTGTTAACCTCTTTTGTGTTGGCTCCTGCTGGCACCGAGGAGTCTGGCTTGGCCTTGTTTATCCCAAATGTTTTGAGTGTTCCCGGGGATCGCGCATTAGTATGTTGATGGCTGCTACATTATTATGCAGATGGCTGCTTGTATCGATGCTAGTTTCTGTCTGTGTTGGCTAAATTTCCCTTCAGCCTTTGCTGTTCTCCATTTTACGTCGGGAGTTGGCCAACCCAGGTGGCTACAAGATATTTTAAAATAACATCTAATTTAACTTGTGATGTGACTCCGGATCATGTGGGGCTGGAATTAACTGCGCATCAGCCCAGGGTGTCATAACATCTGCCAATCAATAAGATAATGGCTGATCTGATGTGACCTTAACATCAGTTTCCTGCCTGTCAATTATAGCCCTGGACTCCTTTTGTCAATCAAAATCTGTCCAACTCGGCCCTGAATGTACAAACACTAACGACACTAATGATCCAAGATAGAGCTGCATCAGCTTTTTCCATGTCACAGTGACGACTGACAGCAGGAAAGTGCAGCTCAAAGTGAGTGAGCAAGACAGATTAATTGGTTTCCAAGAAGTTAGATTATTAGTCAAGCAGAGAAAGCACTCTCGAAGAAGGAGTTCTGAGCAGCAGTCTCTCACCTGGCTGTGGCTGGAGTTCCTCAGTTTCACTGATTAAAGACTTCCTAGCCTGTCAGTTTTACTGTTATTTATTTCTGGTTGTCCCTGAGAAGTTGCTGACAGCTTGGGAAATAGGTGTGTTCATAGAATCATAGAATCATAGAAGTTTACAGCATGGAAACAGGCCCTTCGGCCCAACCAGTCCATGCCGCCCAGTTTTTACCATTAAGCTAGTCCCAGTTGCCCACACTTGGCCCATAACCCTCTATACCCATCTTACCCATGTAACTATCTAAATGCTTTTTAAAAGACACAATTGTACCCGCCTCTACTCCTACCTCTGGCAGCACATTCCAGACACTCACTACCCTCTGAGTGAAGAAATTGCCCCTCTGGGCCCTTCTGAATCTCTCCCCTCTCACCTTAAACCTATGCCCTCTAGTTTTAGACTCCCCTACCTTTGGGAAAAGATGTTGACTATCTACCTTATCTATGCCCCTCATTATTTTATAGACCTCTATAAGATCACCCCTAAGCCTCCTACGCTCCAGGGAAAAAAGTCCCAGTCTATCCAGCCTCTCCTTATAACTCAAACCATCAAGTCCCGGTAACATCCTAGTAAATCTTTTCTGCACTCTTTCTAGTTTAATAATGTCCTTTCTATAATAGGGTGACCAGAACTGCACACAGTATTCCAAGAGTGGCCATACCAATGTCTTGTACAACTTCAACAAGACGTCCCAACTCCTGTATTCAATGTTCTGACCAATGAAACCAAGCATGCCGAATGCCTTCTTCACCACCCTGTCCACCTGCGACTCCACCTTCAAGGAGCTATAAACCTGAACTCCTAGATCTCTTTGTTCTATAACTATCCCCAACGCCATACCATTAACTGAGTAGGTCCTGGCTTGATTCGATCTGCCAAAATGCATCACCTCACATTTATCTAAATTAAACTCCATCTGCCATTCGTCGGCCCACTGGCCTAATTGATCAAGATCCCGTTGCAATCCTAGATAACCTTCTTCACTATCCACTGTGCCACCAATCTTGCCGTCATCTGCAAATTTACTAACCATGCCTCCTAAATTCTCACCAAATCATTAATATAAATCATAAATAACAGTGGACCCAGCACCGATCCCTGAGGCACACCACTGGTCACAGGCCTCCAGTTTGAAAAACAACCCTCTACAACCACCTTCTGTCGTCCAGCCAATTTTGAATCCAATTGGCAACCTCACCCTGGATCCCGTGAGCTTTAACCTTTTGCAACAACCTACCATGCGGTACCTTGTCAAAGGCTTTGCTAAAGTCCATGTAGACAACGTCTACTGCACTGCCCTCATCTACCTTCTTGGTCACCCCCTCAAAAAACTCAATCAAATTTGTGAGACATGATTTTCCACGCACAAAGCCATGCTGACTGCCCCGAATCAGTCCTTGCCTCTCTAAATGCTTGTAGATCCTGTCTCTCAGAATACCTTCTAGCAACTTACCTACTACAGACGTTAGGCTCACCGGTCTGTAGTTCCCAGGCTTTTCCCTGCTGCCCTTCTTAAACAAGGGCACAACATTCGCTACTCTCCAATCTTCAGGCACCTCACCTGTGGCTGCCGATGATTCAAATATCTCTGTTAGGGGACCCGCAATTTCCTCCCTAGCCTCCCACAACATCCTGGGATACATTTCATCAGGTCCCGGGGATTTATCTACCTTGATGCGCTTTAAGACTTCCAGCACCTCCTCCTCTGTAATATGCACACTTCTCAAGACATCACTATTTATTTCCCTTAGTTTCCTAACATCCATGCCTTTCTCCACCGTGAATACCGATGAGAAATATTCATTCAGGATCTCACCCAACTCTTGTGGCTCTGCACATAGATGTCCTTGTTGATCCTTAATAGGCCCTACTCTGTCCCTAATTACTCTTTTTCCCTTTATGCATCTGTAGAAGCTCTTTGGATTCTCCTTTGCATTATTTGCCAAAGCAATTTCATGTCCCCTTTTTGCCTTCCTGATTTCCCTCTTAACTCTATTTCAACAATCTCTATACTCTTTAAGGGATCGACTTGATCCCAGTTGTTTATGTACGTCATATGCCTCCTTCTTCTTTTTGACCAGAGTCTCAATATCTCGAGTCATCCAGGGTTCCCTACTTCTACCAGCCTTGCCCTTCACTCTAAAGAATGTTAAAAGCCTCCCATTTACCAGCCGTCCCTTTGCCTGCCAACAGTCTCCCCCAATCTACCTCTGAAAGTTCCTGTCTGATACCATCAAAATTGGCCTTGCCCCAATTAAGAATTTTAACTCTTGGGCCAGACCTATCATTCTCCATAGCTATCTTAAAACTAATGGAGTTATGGTCACTTGTCCCAAAGTGATCCCTCATGAACACTTCTGTCACTTGACCTTCCTTATTTCCCAAGACGAGGTCAAGTTTTGCCCCCTCTCTAGTCGGTCCATCCACATACTGAATGAGAAATTTCTCCTGAATACACTCAACAAATTTCCCTCCATCCAAGCCCCTAATGCTATGGCTGTCCCAGTCAATGTTGGGAAAGTTAAAGTCCCCTACTATTACCACCCTATTTTTCTTGCAGCTATCTGTAATAACAAAGAACAAAGAACAAAGAAATGTACAGCACAGGAACAGGCCCTTCGGCCCTCCAAGCCCGTGCCGACCATACTGCCCGACTAAACTACAATCTTCTACACTTCCTGGGTCCGTATCCTTCTATTCCCATCCTATTCATATATTTGTCAAGATGCCCCTTAAATGTCCCTATCGTCCCTGCTTCCACTACCTCCTCCGGTAGTGAGTTCCAGGCACCCACTACCCTCTGCGTAAAAAGCTTGCCTCGTACATCTACTCTAAACCTTGCCCCTCTCACCTTAAACCTATGCCCCCTAGTAATTGACCCCTCTACCCTGGGGAAAAGCCTCTGACTATCCACTCTGTCTATGCCCCTCATAATTTTGTATACCTCTATCAGGTCGCCCCTCAACCTCCTTCGTTCCAGTGAGAACAAACCGAGTTTATTCAATCGCTCCTCATAGCTTATGCCCTCCATACCAGGCAACATTCTGGTAAATCTCTTCTGCACCCTCTCTAAAGCCTCCACATCCTTCTGGTAGTGTGGCAACCAGAATTGAACACTATACTCCAAGTGTGGCCTAACTAAGGTTCTATACAGCTGCAACATGACTTGCCAATTCTTATACTCAATGCCCCGGCCAATGAAGGTAAGCATGCCGTATGCCTTCTTGACTACCTTCTCCACCTGTGTTGCCCCTTTCAATGACCTGTGGACCTGTACTCCTAGATCTTTTTGACTTTCAATACTCTTGAGGGTTCTACCATTCACTGTATATTCCCTACCTGCATTAGCCCTTCCAAAATGCATTACCTCACATTTGTCCGGATTAAACTCCATCTGCCATCTCTCCGCCCAAGTCTCCAGACAATCTAAATCCTGCTGTATCCTCAGACAGTCCTCATCGCTATCCGCTATTCCACCAACCTTTGTGTCGTCTGCAAACTTACTAATCAGACCAGTTACATTTTCCTCCAAATCATTTATATATACTACAAAGAGCAAAGGTCCCAGCACTGATCCCTGTGGAACACCACTGGTCACAGCCCTCCAATTAGAAAAGCATCCCTCCATTGCTACCCTCTGCCTTCTATGGCCTAGCCAGTTCTGTATCCACCTTGCCAGTTCACCCCTGATCCCGTGTGACTTCACCTTTTGTACTAGTCTACCATGAGGGACCTTGTCAAAGGCCTTACTGAAGTCCATATGGACAACATCCACTGCCCTACCTGCATCAATCATCTTAGTGACCTCCTCGAAAAACTCTATCAAGTTAGTGAGACACGACCTCCCCTTCACAAAACCATGCTGCCTCTCACTAATACGTCCATTTGCTTCCAAATGGGAGTAGATCCTGTCTCGAAGAATTCTCTCCAGTAATTTCCCTACCACTGAAGTAAGGCTCACCGGCCTGTAGTTCCCGGGATTATCCTTGCTACCCTTCTTAAACAGAGGAACAACATTGGCTATTCTCCAGTCCTCCGGCCAATGAAGGCAAGCATGCTGTAAAATCCCCTATCTCCTGACATATTTGCTCCTCAATTTCCCGCTGACTATTTGGGGGCCTGTAGTACAGTCCTATCAAGGTGATCTCTCCCTTCTTATTTTTCAGTTCCACCGATATAGACTCAGTGGGCGAACCCTCGGATATATCTCCTCTAAGTACTGCCGTGATGTTCTCCCTAATCAAAAACGCCACTCCCCCTCCTCTCTTACCTCCTGTTCTATCCTTTCTATAGCATCTGTACCCCGGAACATTGAGCTGCCAGTCCTGCCCCTCCCTTAGCCATGTTTCAGTCATAGCTATAATATCCCAGTCCCATGTGCCCATCCATGCCCTGAGTTCATCCGCTTTGCCCGTCAGGCCCCTTGCATTGAAATAAATGCAGTTTAATGTAGACCTTCCTTGCTCTCTGCCCTGCTTTCTCTGGTCATGCTTTACACACTCTCCCTTCCTGCCTTTTGTTTCCGTCCCCACTGACTTCCTACATCGGTTCCCATCCCCCTGCCACATTAGTTTAAACCCTCCCCAACTGCACTAGCAAACACACCCCCGAGAACATTGGTTCCGGTCTCACTCAGATGCAGACCGTCCGATTTGTACAGGTCCCACCTCCCCCAGAACCGGTCCCAATGTCCCAGGAATTTGAAACCCTCCCTCTTGCACCATCTCTCAAGCCACGTATTCATCCTAGCTATCCTGTCATTCCTACTCTGACTATCACGTGGCACTGGTAGCAATCCTGAGATTACTACCTTTGAGGTCCTACTTTTTAGTTTAACTCCTAACTCCCTAAATTCAGCTTGTAGGACCTCATCCCATTTTTTACCTATATCGTTGGTGCCTATATGCACCACGACAGCTGGCTGTTCACCCTCTCCCTCCAGAATGCCCTGCAGCCGCTCCAAGACATCCTTGACCCTTGCACCAGGGAGGCAACATACCAACCTGGATTCTCGTTTGCGTCCGCAGAAACGCCTGTCTATTCCCCTTACAATTGAATCCCCTATCACTATAGCTCTGCCACTCTTTTTCCCGCCCTTCTGTGCAGCAGAGCCAGCCACGGTGCCATGACCTGGCTGCTGCCACCTTCCCCTGGTGAGCCATCTCCCCCAACAGTTTCCAAAACGGTAAATCTGTTTTGGAGGGAGATGACCGCAGGGGATCCCTGCACTGCCTTCCTACTCTTCCTCTGTCTGTTGGTCACCCATTCCTTATCTGCCTCAGTAATTTTAATCTGCTGTGTGACTAACTCACTGAATGTGCTATCCACAACTTCCTCAGCATCGCGGATGCTCCAAAGTGAGTCCATCCGCAGCTCCAGAGCCGTCAAGCGGTCTAACAGGAGCTGCAGTTGGACACACTTCTTGCAGATGAAGGAGTCAGGGACACCAGAAGGGTCCCTGAATTGCCACATCTCACAAGAGGAGCATGACTCGGGTCTGAGCTCTCCTACCATGACTTAAACCTGAAGTTAAATTTGAACTACACTACACTGCTAAGAGAAAGTCAAAGAGAGAAAAGATAAAAAAATCACTTACCAGTCACAAGCCAATCACTTACCTGCTGGCTGTGATGTAATTGCTCCCGAGACTCCCTCACAGGTCTGCTTCTCTGCACCTCCTTGAGATGAGCACCAAATTCCCTTAACCAGTTAATTAATTTACTTAATCAATTGGTTTTTTGGGGGGAAACTCAACCCCAAACACCAAACTCCAAAAAACACAGCCCTCACTCACCTCTTACCCGAACTCAGCCTTACCCAAACTCAGATACACTCCGTTTGCTTCCAGCACTCTCCGCTTCCAAAGGCACTTCAGCCACACCTTTTGTATCCTTCCTGATTTACAGTCAGCCAATAGGCCTGCTCCCGAAACTGAACTGCCGAAACTAACAGCTGACCTGCAAGGTAAGGAAGTTTTTAAACAGTACTTACCTCTCCCAGCACCACTTGCTCCCTGTGGCCGCTCCCGAAACTGAACTGCCGAAACTGTGTTGGCTGCTAAAACCAGAAAGGTTGGTTAAAACAGCAAATAGACACCTATTTACATATTACGATTATTTAGCTGACAACTCCAAAGGCATTTCCCATTCACCTGCAAATCTACCTGAGTGAAAACCAGAAGTAGGTGGAATGATATTTGGATCCTGATCAAATGTCGCTTTTATGGGATTTAACAACCCTGCACACTCAATCCCCTTGGCAGTTGAAATTCTGCCAACAGTGTTTCCACCTTGCAAACTGGTCAGTTATGTATACTAAGAATCTCACACGATTATCAGTGTTGAACCCCACTGCCAGATTATACTGTTAACACACTATTTGTATTCACCACATATCTTAAAATGTGATCTTTGTTCCCAGGGACCATGGGCTGGATTCTCCATCAAGTGAGATCCTCCATTTCGCTGGCAGCACACTCACGCCCACGGATTTCCCAGCGGTGTAGGGGTGCCCACAATGGGAAACCCCATTGGCCGACTGCCAGGATGGAGAATCCCACTGCCGGCAGAGGCGCGCTGCACCAGAAAACAGTGCCGCGGGGTGGGGAATCCCACCCCATGTATTTCTTTACATTAAATTGCTATTTGTTGTAAACATCAAAATAATTTGGTGAAAATCTGACTTATAACAGTTGGGCCTGACAAGATCGACATGAGGAAGACAATATACTGTAGCCCATTTCTGCTCATTATTCCAGAAAAATTATATGGTTCCCCACCAACTCATGCCTGTTACAGCATCTTTTTCTTTTATACAATTTATTTGCCTATCCAGAGATCTACTCCATATAGTGGCCACTTTTTTTGTGAAGTAGAACTTCTTGATATCAAACAGAAATACATTTTGCACCATTTTTGACATGTCTCCTTGTTGTGGAATTACTGTTTAACCTAAGTAGTGTTCTAAATTTGTTTATTTTTGCTGTTTCCTTGTATATTTCTCTGAGATCCCCTCTTAATCTTCTCATTTTAAGAATGAATGGTGCACATTTTTGTGATGTTCTCGATCAGTTCTCCTTTTCCCATGAGTCAGGCCGTGGCTCTTTCCATCATGTCAATGTTACCCTTTTCTTTAAAATGAGTATTTGCTAATCTAAATTTAAGCCGACTCAAGAGTAACAAAATGCCATCTTCTCTGACTGTGGTGTACAACCCATCTTCATTCTTCTACTGACACTTTGTTTGTCACTGACCATGTCATCCTTCCCCAACCATTTCACCTTTTTTGGGAGGGGGTGGTCTCAGGGGAAGTTCATACAGTTCCAAAAACAAGTAGCAGGGCAGAGAGTAAAGAAATAGTCAGGAACTCCTGGAACTGCAGCTACTGGCAAAAACTACAAATATACTGGTTAAAAGAGAAAGATAATAAACAAGCAAATAAAAATTGGCGATTCATGTTGCAGCTGTATAGAACCTTCGTTAGTCCACACTTGGAGTATAGTGTTCAATTCTGGTCGCCACACTACCAGAAGGATGTGGCGGCTTTAGAGAGGGTGCAGAAGAGATTTACCAGAATGTTGCCTGGTATGGAAGGCATTAGCTATGAGGAGCGGATGAATAAACTCGATTTGTTCTCACTGGAACGACGGAGGTTGAGGGGCAACCTGATAGAGGTCTAATTATGAGGGGCATAGACGGAGTGGATAGTCAGAGGCTTTTTCCCAGGGTAGAGGGGTCAATTACTAGGGGGCATAAGTTTAAGGTGCGAGGGGCAAGGTTTAGAGGAGATGTACGAGGCAAGTTTTTTTACACAGAGGGTAGTGGGTGCCTGGAACTCGCTGCCGGAGGAGGTGGTGGAAGCAGGGACGATAGTGAAGTTTAAGGGGCATCTTGACAAATACATGAATAGGATGGGAATAGAGGGATACGGACCCCGGAAGTGCAGCAGATTTTGGTTTTGACGGCAGCATGGTCGGTGCAGGCTTGGAGGGCCGAAGGGTCTGTTCCTGTGCTGTACTTTTCTTTGTTCTTTGATCTTTGTATCAGTGCTGAGGGACAGGTTAGGTGTGTAGCCTAATTAAGAGTTTTATATACTAATGTATGGAGTGTAAGACATAAACTAGATGAGCTGCAGGCGCAAATTCAAATTGAAGATTATGATGTAGTAGGTATTACAGAGACATGGCTGCAGGATGGTTGGGACTGGGAATTAAATATACGTAGTGATAAAATGTTTACAGGAGAGACAGGGATGATGGCAGAGGGGGTGGAGGAGTAGCCTTACAAATTACCATCTCTTCAATGGTGAGGGAGGTTATAATGAGGAGAAAGCATCCAGTGGAGACCATAGGGGTGGAACTGAGGAACAAAAAAGGATGTAAAACTGTAATGGGTGTTGTGTATCAACCGCTGGTAGCAGTTCTGAGGTGTTGGATTGTATAAAAGTCAGCAAGCGTGTAGCAAAGGCAGAGTAGTATTCATGCGACGGAGGGCAGGAAGAAGAATGGCAGGGCTACAGTGATAGGGAACTCAATCGTTAAGGGGAATAGACAGGCGGTTCTGCGGACGCAATCGAGACTCCAGGATGGTATGTTGCCTCCCTGGTGCAAGGGTCAAGGATGTCTCGGAACGGCTGCAGGACATTCTGGGGGGATAGGGTGAACAGCCAGCTGCCGTGGTGCACGTAGGCACCAACGATAAAAGGAAAAAATGGCATGAGGTCCTGCAAACTGAATTCAGGGAGTTAGGAGTTAAACTAAAACGTAGGACCTCAAAGGTAGCAATCTCAGGATTACTACCAGTGCCATGAGGTAGTCACAGTAGGAATGTCAGGATAGATAGGATGAATGCATGGCTTGAGAGATGGAGCAAGAGGGAGGGATTCAAATTCCTGGGGCAATGGAACCAGTTCTGGGGGAGGTGGGACCAGTACAAACCAGACGGTCTGCACCTGGGCAGAACTAGAACCAATATCCTAGGGGGGTGTTTGCTAGTGCTGTTGGGGAGGGTTTAAAATAATGTGGCAGGGGGATGGGAACTGATGGAGGAAGTCGGAGGGAAGTAAAACAGGGACAGAAATAAAAGGAAACAAGGGGAAAGTGTAAAGCAGAGAAGCCATATTCAAAAATCAGTAAGGACCACAGTACAGGATACAGTGACTGCGGGGAGCTCAATGAATAGGCCCAGTAATACTAAAAGGAATAAAATAGGAAGTAAAAACATAAATGGAAAGCAAAGCAACAGGTTATTACATGAAGATATGGGTTCAATGATAAGGAAAATTAGGAGAAAAGTTAAAAGGAAAAATAATTTAGGAGAGGTTACTGATAGAGGTGTTAAGATTCAAAACGGAGGTAAAAAAAAGCCAACATAAGGGTACTTTACCTAAATGCTCGTAGTATTCGGAATAAGGTAAATGAGTTGATGGCTCAAATCATCGTGAATGACTATGATTTAGTAGCCATTACTGAAACATAATTAAAGGATGGTCACAATTGGGAGTTAAATATCCAAGGGTATCAAATTATGCAGAAGGACAGAGTGGATGGTAAGGGAGGTGGTGTAGCTCTGTTATTTAAGGATGACATCCGGGCAGTAGTGAGAGATGACATTGATGCTATGGAGAATAAGGTTGAATCCATTTGCGTAGAAATCAGGACTAGTAAGGCGAAAAACTAACTGATAGGAGTAGTCTATAGGCCACCAAATAGTAACATTATGGTGGGGCAGGCAATAAACAAAGAAATAACTGATGCATGTAGAAATGGTACCACAGTTAACATGAGGGATTTTAATCTACATGTCGATTTATTTAACCAGGTCGGTCATGGCAGCCTTGAGGAGGAGTTTATAGAATGTGTCCACAATAGTTTCCTAGAACAGTATGTAATGGAACCTACGAGGGAACAAGCGATCCTAGATCTGGTCCTGTGTAATGAGACAGGATTGATTAATGATCTCATAGTTAGGAGTCTTCGGAAGGAGCGATCACAATATGTTGGAATTTAAAGTACAGATGGAGGGCTAGAAGGTAAAATCAAACACTGGTGTTTTGTGCTTAAACAAAGGAGATTACAATGGGATGAGAGAAGAGCTAGCTAAGATAGGTGGGAAGCAAAGACTTTATGGTGAAGCAGTTGAGGAACAGTGGAGAACCTTCCAAGCAATTTTTCACAGTGCAAAAGTTTATACCAACAAAAAGGAAGGAGGGAAAATCGATCGTGGATATCTAAGGAAATAAGGGAGAGTAGCAAATTGAAGGAAAAAGCATAAAAGTGGCAAAGATTATTGGGAGACTGGAGGATTGGAAAATCGTTAGGGGGCAACAGAAAGCTACTAAAAAAAGCTATAAAGAAGAGTAAGATAGATTATGAGAGTAAACTTGCTCAGAATATAAAAGCAGATGGTAAAAGTTTCTACAAATATATCAAACAAAAAAGAGTGGCGAAGGTAAATATTGGCCCTTTCGAGGAGAATGGAGATTTAATAATGGGAGATGAGGAAATGGCTGAGGAACTGAACAGGATTTTTGGGTCAGTCTTCACAGTGGAAGACACAAATAACCATGCCAGTGACTGATGGAAATGAGGCTATGACAGGTGAAGACCTTGAGACAATTGTTATCACTAAAGAGGCTAAAGGTAGACAAGTCTCCTGGCCCTGATGGAATGCATCCCAGAGTACTAAAGGAGATGGCTCGGGAAATTGCAAATGCATTTGTGATAATTTATCAAAATTCACTAGACTCTGGGGTGGTCCCGGCGGATTGGAAATTAGCAAACGTGACACCACTGTTTAAAAAAGAAGGTAGGCAGAAAGCGGGTAATTATAGGCCAGTGAGCTTAACTTTGGTAGTAGGGAAGATGCTGGAATCTATCATCAAGAAAAATAGCGAGGCATCTGGATTTAAATTGTCCCATTGGACAGACACAGCATGGGTTCATAAAGGGCAGGCAGTGCCTAACTAATTTAGTGGCATTTTTTGAGGACATTACCAGTGCGGTAGACAACGGGGAGCCAATGGATGTGGTATATCTGGATTTCCAGAAAGCTTTTGACAAGGTGCCACACAAAAGGTTGCTGCATCAGATAATGATGCATGGCATTAAGGGTAAAGTAGTAGCATGGATAGAGGATTGGATAATTAATAGAAAGCAAAGAGTGGGGATTAATGGGTGTTTCTCTGGTTGGCAATCAGTAGCTAGTGGTGTCCCTCAGGGATCAGTGTTGGGTCCACAATTGTTCACAATTTACATAGATGATTTGGAGTTGGGGACCAAGTGCAATGTGTCTAAGTTTGCAGGTGACACTAAGATGAGTGGTAAAGCAAAAAGTGAAAGGACACTGGAAGTCTGGATAGTTTAAGTGAATGGGCTAGGGTCTGGCAGATGGAATACAATGTTGACAAATGTGAGGTTATCCATTTGTGGTAGGAATAACAGCAAAAGGGATTATAATTTAAATGATAAAATATTAAAACATGCAGAGGGACCTGGGTGTCCTAGTGCATGAGTCGCAAAAAGTTGGTTTACAGGTGCAACAGTTGATTAAGAAGGCGAATGGAGTTTTAGACCGTAGAACATAGAACAATACAGCGCAGTACAGGCCCTTCGGCCCACGATGTTGCACCGACATGGGAAGTCAAAAAACAAAAGCCATCTAACCTACACTATGCCATTAGCATCCATAAGCTTATCCAATAAACTTTTAAATGCCCTCAATGTTGGCGAGTTCACTACTGTTGCAGGTAGGGCATTCCACGGCCTCACCACTCTTTGCGTAAAGAAACTACCTCTGACCTCTGTCCTATATCTATTACCCCTCAGTTTAAGGCTATGTCCCCTCATGCTAGCCATTTCCATCCGCGGGAGAAGGCTCTCACTGTCCACCCTATCTAACCCCCTGACCATTTTGTATGCCTCTATTAAGTCTCCTCTTAACCTTCTTCTCTCTAACGAAAACAACCTCAAGTCCATCAGCCTTTCCTCATAAGATTTTCCCTCCATACCAGGCAACATCCTGGTAAATCTCCTCTGCACCCGCTCCAAAGCTTCCACGTCCTTCCTATAATGAGGTGACCAGAACTGTACGCAATACTCCAAATGCGGCCGTACCAGAGTTTTGTACAGCTGCAACATGACCTCATGACTCCGGAACGCAATCCCTCTACCAATAAAGGCCAACACTCCATAGGCCTTCTTCACAACCCTATCAACCTGGGTGGCAACTTTCAGGGATCTATGTACATGGACACCGAGATCCCTCTGCTCATCCACACTTCCAAGAACTTTACCATTAGCCAAATATTCCGCATTCCTTCCACTCACACTTCTCTACATTAAACTCCATTTGCCACCTCAGCCCAGCTCTGCAACTTATCTATGTCCCTCTGTGACCTGCAACATCCTTCCGCACTGTCGACAACACCACCGACTTTAGTGTCGTCTGCAAATTTACTCACTCACCCTTCTGCACCCTCCTCTAGGTCATTTATAAAAATGACAAACAGCAACGGCCCCAGAACAGATCCTTGTGGTACGCCACTTGTAACTGAACTCCATTCTGAACATTTCCCATCAACCACCACCCTCTGTCTTCTTTCAGCTAGCCAATTTCTGATCCAAACTGCTAAATCACCCTCAATCCCCAGCCTCCGTATTTTCTGCAATAGCCTACCGTGGGGAACTTTATCAAACGCTTTACTGAAATCCATATAAACCACATCAACTGCTCTACCCTCGTCTACCTGTTCAGTCACCTTCTCAAAGAACTCGATAAGGTTTGTGAGGCATGACCTACCCTTCACAAAGCCATGCTGACTATTCCTAATCATATTATTCCTATCTAGATGATTATAAATCTTGTCTCTTATAATCCCCTCCAAGACTTTACCCACAACAGACGTGAGGCTCACCGGTCTATAGTTGCCGGGGTTGTTTCTACTCCCCTTCTTGAACAAAGGGACCATATTTGCTATCCTCCAGCCCTCTGGCACTATTCCTGTAGCCAATGATGACATAAAAATCAAGGCCAAAGGCTCAGCAATCTCTTCCCTGGCTTCCCAGAGAATCCTAGGATAAATACCATCAGGCCCCGGGGACTTATCTGTTTTCAGCCTGTCCAGAATTGCCAACACCTCTTCCCTTCGTACCTCAATGCCATCTATTCTAATAGCCTGGGTCTCAGCATTCTCCTCCACAACATTCTCTTTTTCCTGAGTGAATACTGACGAAAAATATTCATTTAGTATCTCGCCTATCTCTTCAGACTCCACACACAACTTCCCATCCCTGTCCTTGACTGGCCCTACTCTTACCCTAGTCATTCTTTTATTCCTGACATACCTATAGAAAGCTTTTGGGTTTTCCTTGATCCTCCCTGCCAAATACTTCTCATGTCCCCTCCTTGCTCGTCTTAGCTCTCTCTTTAGATCCTTCCTCGCTACCTTGTAACTATCAAGCGCCCCAACTGAAACTTCACACCTCATCTTCACATAGGCCTCCTTCTGCCTCTTAACAAGCGATTCCACTTCTTTGGTAAACCACGGTTCCCTCGCTCGATGCCTTCCTCCCTGCCTGACCGGTATGTACTTATCAAGAACACGCAGTAGCTGTTCCTTGAACAAGCTCCACATATCCAGTGTGCCCAACACTTGCAGCCTACTTCTCCAACCTATCCCCCCAAGTCATGTCTAATGGCATCATAATTGCCCTTCCCCCAGCTATAAATCTTGCCCTGCGGGGTACACTTATCCCTTTCCATCACTAACATAAACGTCACCGAATTGTGGTCACTGTCCCCAAAGTGCTCACCTACCTTCATTGCTAGAGTTTTGTCCTTCATTGCTAGAGGGATGGAGTTTAAGACTAGGGAGGTTATGCTGAAACTGTATAAGGTGTTAGTGAGGCCACACCTGGAGTATTGTGTTCAGTTTTAGTCTCCTTACCTGAGAAAGGACGTACTGGCGCTGGAGGGTATGCAGAGGAGATTCACTAGGTTAATCCCAGAGCTGAGGGGTTGGATTACAAGGAGAGGTTGAGTAGACTGGGACTGTACTCGGTGGAATTTAGAAGGATGCAGGGAGATCTTATGGAAACATATAAGATTATGAGGGGAATAGATAGGATAGATGCGGGGAGGTTGTTTCCACTGGCAGATGAAAGCAGAACTAGAGGCATAGCCTCAAAATAAGGGGAAGTAGATTTAGGACTGAGCGTAGGAGGAACTTCTTCACCCAAAGGGTTGTGAATCTATGGAATTCGCTGCCCAGTGAATTAGTTGAGGCTCCTTCATTGAATGTTTTCAAGATAAAGATAGATAGTTTTTTGAAAAATAAAGTAATAAAGGGTTATGGTGTTCGGGCGGGAAAGTGGAGCTGAGTCCACAAAAGATGAGCCATGATCTCATTGAATGGCGGAGCAGGCTCAAAGGACCAGATGGCCTACTCCTGATCCTAGTTCTTATGTTCTTTTGTACATTCTTAGCACAAAGATTGGGAGAGGCAGACAAGCACCTGTCAGAAAGGTAGTGAATTTCTGGAATATATCCGGGATAGATTCCTGCAGCAATATGCTCTAGATGCGACAAGGGTACAGGCAATATTAGATTTAGTTATGAGTAATGAGCTAAATTTAATTATTAGCTTAACTGTGTGTGAACATTTATCAAATAATGATCACAACATGATTGAATTCAGCGTAGCGCTTGAAAATGAAAAGCACAAAGCAGATACTACAATTTTAGACTTTGGTTAATGGCGTAAGACAGAGACTGCCTACCTAAACTGGAAAGATCTGTCAATGGGTCAAACGACTGAAGATCAGTGGCAAATATTTGATAATAATAATCTTTATTGTCACAAGTTGGCTTACATTAAAACTGCAATGAAGTTACTGTGAAAAGCCCCTAGTCGCCACTTTCCGGCACCTTTTTGGGTACACAGAGGGAGAATTCAGAATGTCCAATTGACCTAACAGCACATCTTTTGGGACTTGTGGGAGGAATGGAGCACCCGGAGGAAACCCACGCACACACGGGGAGAACGTGCAAACTCCACACAGACAATGATCCAAGCAGGGACCCTGGAGCTGTGAAGCAACAGTGCTACCCATAATGAATATTTAAAGAAACATTGAATGAGATACAGAGCGATACAGAGTGTGATGAAAAGGCTCCACTTCACAAAAGTAACAGCCATGGACAACTAAAGAGGTTCGGGACAACATAAAACTAAAAGAAAATGCTTACAAAAATGCAAAATATAGCACAGATCGGGGTGAATGGGATAGATACAAAGACGAGTAAAGGGTCACAAAGCAGTTTAATGGAACGACTAAAAGGGATTATGAAAGGAAACTTTCAAGGGACATCAAAATCAAGAAGAAAAAATTTTAGAGTTATATAAAGAGAAAGCGGGTGGTCAAGAGCAATGTAGACCCATGCAAAGCTGAAAATGGGGGTACTGTCAGTGATAATGGGGAAATGACAGACAAGTTGAACAATTACTTTGCCTTCGTATTTAGAGTTGAAAAGGAGGATAACTTGGTGGAAGTCCCGAAAAAAATTAACAGTCGATAGGGAACAGGGCCTTCTTACAAATAACGTTAGTACACCATCAGTAACTAGGAAATTAGTGGAACTAAAGAGTGGCAAATCGCCAGGACCAGGCGGTTTCCACCAAGGGATAAAGAAAGTAGTGGAGCACATTATAGATGCCCTAACTATAATCTTCCAGAGTTCCTTGGATTCAGGTGTAGTCCCTCTGGATTGGAAAATTGCACATGCCACTTCACTTTTTAAGAAGGGTGAAAGGGGGGAAACCAGGTAATTAAAGATAGGTTAGACAAACTTCTGCAGTGGGGAAATTGCTGGTGCCCATAATCAGGGATGGGGTAACAGAACACCTCGGACAATTTTGGTCACTCTAGGGAGAGCCATCATTGATTCGTGAAGGGAAGGTCATGCCTGACTAAACTTCTTGAATTATTTGAAGAGGTGACTAAGGTAGTGGACAGGGGAATGTTTATGGATGTTATTTATATGGATTTCCAGAAGACATTTGATAAAGTCCCACATAAGAGACTGTTAACTAAGGTGGAAGCCCACGGAGTTGAGGACAAATTATTGACATGGTTAGGAAATTGGTTGAGTGGCAGGTGACAGAGAGTGGGGATCATGGGTAATTAGTCTAATTGGCAGAAGGTGACTAGTGGTGTACCACAGGAATCTGTGTTGAGGCTTCAATTATTCACATTATTCAAGAATGACTTGGATGATGGCATAGGAAGTCATTTATCCAAATTTGCTGATGATACAAAATTAGGTGGCATTGTAGACAGCCTAGATGATAGCATAAAATTGCAAGGAGATATTGAGAGACTAGGTGTATGGGCAAAATTGGGGCAGACGGAATTCAATGTAAGCTAATGAGAGTTATCTATTTTGGAACAAAAAAAAGGATAGAGCACAGTACTTTCTCAATGGAAAGAGGTTAGGCACAGTGAATGTCCAAAAAGACTTGGGGTTCAGGTGCAGAGATCCTTAAAATGGCATGAACAAGTGCAGAATATAATCAAAAAGGCTAATGGAATGCTAGCCTTTATATCTAGAGGATTGGAATATAAAGGCACAGAAGTTATACTGCAGCGTTATAAAACCCTGGTTAGACTCGCCTTGGAGTACTGTGGGCAGTTCTGGGTACTACACCTTAGGAAAGATATTTTGGCCTTGAAGGGAGTGCAACATGGGTTTACAAAAATGATATCTGGATTACAGGGGTTAAGTTATGAGGAGAGGAGGGCAACACGGTGGCACAATGGTTAGCACTGCTGCCTCACAGCGCTGAGGACCGTGTAGAGTTTCCACATTCTCCCCATGTTTGCGTGGGCCTCACCCCCACAACCCAAAGATGTACAGGGTAGGTGGATCGGCCACGTTAAATTGCCCCTTAATTTGAAAAAAAAAATTGGGTACTCTAACTTTATTTTTTTTTAAGTTACAAGGAGAGATGATTCAAATTAGACCTGTTCTTGCTAGAATTTAGAAGATTAAGGGTGATCTGATAGGGAAAGAAAGGTAGATAAGGATAAACTATTTCCATGAGTTGGAGATTCTAAAACTAGGGGACATCGTCTAAAAGTTAGGGCCAGATCATTCGGAGAGATGTTAGGAAGAATATCTTCATGCAAATGGTGATAGAGGTTTGGAACTCTCTCTCACAAACAGCAATTGAAGCTAGGTCAGTTGTTAGTTTCATATCTGAGATAGATTTTTGTTAAGCAAAAATATAAAGCAATATGGGTCAAAGGCAGGTATATGGAGGTAAGACACAGATCGGGAAAGGACAGTGTAGTGATCTCTCTATGTGCATGTACATAAGGGGTGTAATCAGAAGCATCACATGATCACTAGAGGGCTGGACCAACAGGGGTATAAAAGAAACCACATTGGGTCTCTCTCTCTCTTGTGGGTGTACTGTGACCAGGGCAGTATCAGATTAGTTCAGATGGTTAGTGGAGTTATGTATAGTTACTGTAGTTAGATCTTGTTAACCTTATCACTGGTATCAACGTTAAAATAAAGTACTCATACAATTATTGTTATAGTTACTCAATAAACCTTTTGTTACTACTGGACGAGTTCGGATCTTCTTCATCGAGATTCAGAAGACCTCATTAGTAACCAAGGTTTGAGTAACATATATTACACGCTGTAGTATATCAGGATAATACAGGAGTGTAATAAAAGATGGTACCAGGGGAGTTGGTTTTAAAAGAAATAGTTAGATTAGGTTAGACTAAAAGAGAAGAAAATTCAAACCGGATATTCGACTGTGGAAGACTTCGCAGCAAATGGATCCTCGATGACTAACTGATTCGCTGGAACTCGTTGGGGAGTTCCATGGCAGCTGGAAACAACCGGTAATTTAAGTTATAACTGAAAAATGCTTGAACAGATGTTCCAAATATTTATCGTAGCTAATGATTTGAGCAATGCCTCTGACGCAACGAAAATAGCACTGCTACTTTCAACAGGAGGGCATGAAGCTAGAGAAAGCTATCATTGCTTTAATTACTTAGAAGGCAAAGACAACACCAAATTAGAAGTAATACTCAAAAAATTTGATGAACACTGTAAAAGTCAGTCTGGTGAGATGCTGGAAAGATCTAACTTTTGCCAGCGAAACAGAGAGCCCATCACTGATTTTATTACAGACCTCCAGTTAATAGCACAAGGTTGAAATTACGCTGATTTCAGAGACACTTCCTAACCATGGCTATCCATTCGCTACCCAATAATAATTCATTATATTTGGCAAAGCCAGCCTGACTGACACCCCCACCGCCCCCCTCCCCTGCCCCCCCCCTCGCCTGCCGATCCCCATTCCAACAGCACTTTCTTTACCTGTGGGGATTTCCCCACCCACACAAACCCCCAAATCAGAGCAGTAATTTTCCTGAAAAAAGATTTTGGAATAAAGATCGGGAGGTTCTGGAAAACAGATAAGAGCCTCAGGAGTACCACCATTTTCACCGTCTGCACCCACCCCACCAGTGACAGCAGGAGCACATCACACCTCTTAAAATCCCCCCTCATCTGTTCCACCAACTGCGCCAAATTCAATTTATGTAGTTGTTCCCAACCCCGCGCCAACTGGATGCCCAAATACCTAAAGCTCGCCCTCAGCACCTTAAACGGCAGCTCGCTCAACCTCCTTTTCTGCCCCCTTGTCTCGATTGGGAAGTTCTCACTCTTCCCCATGTTTAACCTATATCTGGAAAACCAGCCAAACTCCTATAAAATGTTCATAATTCCCTCAATACCTCCCAGTGGATCCGATATATTAAGCAGCAGATCATCCATATATAGCTCCCCCCCACACACACACGCACTATCCCTCTCCAGCTCCTTGACGCTCTAAGTGCCATTGCCAGTTGTTAAGGCAAAGAGCAATGGGGAGAGTGGGCATCCCTGCCTTGTCCCAAGGTGTGGTCCGAAGTACCCGAAACTCACCCGATTTGACCGTATGCTCACTACCAGCGCCCTATACAACAACCGGGCTCAAACCAGAAACCCCTGCCCGAACCCAAACCTTCCCAGCACTTCCCACAGGTACTCCCACTCCACCCGATCAAATGTCTTCTCTGCGTCCATAGCAACCGCCACCTCCACATCCTGTCCCTCCAGGGGCATCACTAACATGTTTAATAATCGCCTAACATTCGCCGACAGATCCCCTTTACAAACCCTGCCTTATCTTCCCCTATCAACCCTGGCACAGAGTCCTCAATCCATGAGGCCAAAATCTTTTCCAGCAGTTTGGATTCCACATTTAGCAGCGATATTGGGCGGTAGGACTCACCCTGTTGGGGTCCTTATCCTTCTTCAGTATTAAGGATATCGAAGCCTGCGATAATGTAGGGGAAAATTCCCCCTTATCCCTCACCTTATTATATGTCCTTACCAGCGGGGGCTCCAGCTCCCCAGAAAACATCTTATAAAATTCTACAGAAATCCCACCTGGGCCCGGGGCCTTCACTTCCTGCATCGCCCCCATACCCTCCATCCCCTCCACCCAGGTCCTCCTTCACCTTGGGAAACTCCAACCTGTCTAGGAATCACCGCATTCCCTTTCCCCGGTCGGGGGCTCCAATTCATAGAGCTTCTTATAAAACTTTCATTCACCCTAACCGGGTCGAGTACCACTCTTCCTCTCCCATCCTTCACCCTTCTGATCTCCCTCATCGCCTCCTGCTTCCTAAGTTGGTGAACCAGCGTCCTGCTCGCCTTCTCCCCGTACTCATATACTGACCCTCTGGCCCTCCGCAACTGCTCCACTGCCTTCCCTGTGGTCACTAACCCAAACTCCATCTGGAGCTTCTGCCGCTCCTTCAACAAACCTGCCTCTGGGGCCTCCAAATACCTCCTGTCCACCCACAGAATCTCGTCTACCAGCCTTGCCATCTCTGGTCGTTCCACCTTGTCCCTATGCGCCCGATCGATATAAACTTCCCCCTCACCACTGCCTTAATCACCTGCCCGTATCATTCAGCTCCACACTCTCCCGGATGGTGGCCCTCACCTGCTCACACACCTCCTCGTTTGCTAGCAATCCCACATCCAGTCTCCACTGCGGCCGCTACACCCCCCAGCCAGCAACCCCCCTCCCATCTTATCTAATCCTGAATGGAAGACTTGCCCTACCCACCCTTTCCTTTGTCTAATCTGGTCCCCAATCTTCAAATGCGTTTCTTGCGGAAAGGCCACGTCCGCCTTCAAGCTCCTCAAATGCTCGAACATGTGCGACCGTTTGACTGGCCCATTCAGCCCTCTCACATTTTATGTGACCAACCTGGTGAGAGGGCGCTCCGCCCACTTCCCTTGCCGATCAACCATCTTCCTTCTTGGGCCATCCCCTGGCCTGTTGCACATGACTCCCCCAGGCTCATCCTCGGATGTCCACCGTCATCATCTCCTTTCTTACTGCGCCACAGCAACCTCACCTTTGTCAGCAGGCCCCCCTCCCTTAAACAATGCAACACTTCCATCCCCCTCTATTATACTAGCCACCTGCTCACACCCAACTGCACTCTCATCTGGCCTGGCAGCCCCACCCATGGCGCCAAACCTCCAACCTCCCACTGATCCCTCCTGTCCCGCACACCTCGATAGCGCGATAACAATGAAATAAGAGAAGTGCACTCACCCTCCACTTTTCCCAAACATCCCTCTACAGCACCCCACAAAAAACATCTCCAAGAAGAGAGGTTCTCCCCTGACCAACAACCCAAAAATGATAAAGCAAAAAGGCAGAGAAAACCCACACCGTCTCTCGCTTCCTCTAGAGTTCAATGTCCTCCCTCCCCCCCGCTGTCAGTTCATTGTCTCTCAAAAACTCCATTGCTTCTTCTGGTGTCGCAAAATAGGACTCACAGCCATTGTATGTCACCCAGAGGAGGGCCAGGTAAAGCATCCCGAACTTCACCCCATTCTTAAAGAGGGCAGTCTTGACTTGGTTGAACCCGGCTCTCCTCTTGGCCAGTTCAGCTCCCATGTCTTGGTACATCCGGAGCTCATTACCTTCCCAGGTGCACCTCCTCGTCTGTCTGGCCCACTGCAAAAGCTTCTCGTTGTCAAGGAATCTATGGAGCCTCACCACCATCGCCCTCGGCGGCTCGTTCGCCTGCGATTTCCTCATCATAGCCCTATGTGCCCGGTCGATCTTCAGGGACCGGTCAAAGGCCCCTTCCCCATCAGCTGCTCCAGCATTTTGGCTACGAATGAGCAAACGACCGCTCCCTTGATACCTTCTGGCATCCCAAAAATTCTTAAATTATGTCTCCAGGAGAGTTTCTCCAAATCCTCCATCTTCTCCTTTCGCCGCATCTGGGTCTCCCGTATTATCCCGATCTCGGCCGCCAATGAGGTAAGTTGCTCCTCATGTTCCCCCACTGCTTCCTCCACCTTCTGGATCGCCTGACTCTTGAGTCTCCAACCTCTGCTCCACCCGATCGATCCCAGCTTTTAGCGGTTCTACCACCTTAGCGAGGTCCTCCTGAGCTTCCCTCCTTTGCTGGCTAAACTTCTCATTCAAGAAGTCTACCAGCTGCTCCGTAGACCACTGGACTGGTAGGGCCGACCCAATACCCTCCGCCATCTTCACCTGTGACGCACAAAGAATCTTTTGCTCCAACAGCTCCTTCCTTCTTGACCCACTTCTGGTCCGCGGATCCATCCATCGACACCACCAGTGGAGCTTTCCTTTCCTCCACCACTTCTACACCTCTTTCCACCAAAACATCCACCCAGCAAACAAGGAATAGTACCTAAAAAAACTGCCTCGAGCAGGAGCTGCCAAATGTGTGACCGCTCACACCATGGCCGCCACCGGAAGTCCTGAGGCAAGGAAATTGAGGGCAGTGATGACTTGGACACTAACAGATAATGTATGGTCACCAGTAGGGAATAGCTCTACTTTCTCAAAGGAGATTGCAAATGGAGTAATCATCTACTGTGCCAATCTGAGCCCGAAGCACTACTCCAGGTTGGTTTAGGAAGCCGACCCTCCTGTCAGTAGACTCTCTCACATGAATATGCCTCCTCTGACTTCAGCCCCATTGATGTCCTCCCTCTGATCTGCAACCCACACCTTCTGTGCAGTTCCTGCCTCTACATCCCACCCTTGTGCACCTGCTGATCCCACCGCAGCATGTCATTTTTGCTGCAAATGGTAATTTGCTTCCTCTTTTGATGTGATATCACAAACATGCAAGGCACGCCCATCCTGTTGGTGTCTATTTGATAACCTCCAAACTTCTCCAAAATCTCTCTGCTGACCAGCTCTCTACTAAAGCTTGTAAGGGAGAACTGGGTTTTTATTGAGGTTAGTGGTCCAAGTCGCCACTGCCCTCAATTTCCTTGCCTCAGTACTTCCAGTGGCGGCCATGGAGTGAGTGCTCGAGGCAGTTTTTTTGGTCCTTTTCCCTATTAGGCAATCTTAAATTCAAGACTGTGCCCAAAACTCATCTCCTTTTCACTGTCGCATTTCCTGAGACCATGGAAATCTATGGAGACATTACATTTGCAAGACTATTTGATTCAATTGACCATCCCCTCATTACCAATGTAATAATGATGTTGTTGTGTGCCATGTTAATTACTGACCCACCTGTGCTAATGATTGCGTCCAAGCAGGATATTCTCAGGCGATCAAACATGCCTCAATTAAATCCAAACGTTGGTGCATTAAAGGCGAGCTGTGGTCACACTTCAAATATCTTCAGTTTTTGTTTCCCAGCTGACCCAACACACCCACTCTTGGGTGCTAAAATTCCCCTTAGTGTAAGAGAACGTTTTGAACTATTCCAAAGAGATTTTGAATATAATATTGTGTTAAGAAGCTGAAGAACGTTTGGGATTAAAATGTAACCAAATGAAAGGAAGGAAATGACTTATTTACAATTGGGTATTTCACAATCCCAGGACGTGAAAAAGCATTTTACACCCAACGATGAAACTGTAGCGATGAACCAATGCTTGCCCACCAAAACAGGAGTGGTTTATTGCTGTTATGGCTACATTATGCCAATTGTGCTATCCGTGCCTAACTTTCCAATTTGAACTGAAATATCGATGAGAACACAAATGTAGGTTTAATACTTAATTAGCAACAACTATCCTTTCTTTTGCTGTAGTTCAGGTCTTAGCAGCTTGGACCACTAGCCATTTGTATTTTTTGGGAATAAAACAAAACTGAATTGGGCTGGATGTCTTTGTTCCCCTATCCAGCAATAAAATGTCTTAAAATCACCAGCCAAAAACGTAAGTAGTTGAACAAGTTAGTTATTGGCAGAATTGGGACAACAAAATGGGTGAATCTGAGAGGTCTAGCACGTTCCAATCAAAACATTCCACTGCTCAGAAGAATATATTTCCATTCTTAGGTGTTTAAAGTGGTATTACCAGCCCTTTCGAATCTCCACAGTGTTTTACAGAAAATCAAATTATGTTACGCATTTTGGAAAAAGTACAATTGCATGCTGCGTTTGAGTTGCAGGAAATCTAAAAGCATACCTTTAATTTAGTTAAATTGTAGTATTCTGGCATGCAGTGACCTAACCACTGATCCGAGTGAACTTTAATGGACAGGAAATTTTATTGAGGAACCATCTCTGCTCAAGGTATGATATCTGTAATATTAAACAGAAATGCTACATCTTCAAATTCTAATTTTCATAATAACATGCAAATCATAGATTTCACATTTACCAAATGAGGTCAATTCATTAATCTCTGAAAGAGCTATCCACTTAGTCTCATCCTGCTGTTTTTTCCCACTTCTATTATGAGAGATATGATGGATTCTATTTCCACCACTCTTTCTTTTTTTAAATTTAGAGTACCCAATTATTTTTTTCCAATTAATGAGTAATTTAGCGTGGCCAATCCACCTAGCCTGCACATCTTTGGGTTGGAGAGGTGAGACCCACGCAAACACAGGGAGAATGTACAAACTCCACATGGACAGTTACCCGGGGCTGGGATCGAACCCGTGTCCTCAATGCCGTGAGGTAACAGTGCTAACCACTGCACCACCATGCTGCCCTCCACCACTCTTTCTGATAGCGAATTATATATCCTATAAACCCTCTGCATTAGAAAAAACAATTCACGTAACCTCTCTTTTTGGGAGGGGATCAGGGGTTATGGGGAGAAGGCAGGATAATGGGGATGGGGATGAGAAAATATCAGCCATGATTGAATGGCGGAGCAGACTCGATGGGCCGAGTGGTCTAATTCTGCTCCTGTGTCTTATGTTCTTTCAATTATCTAGTTACCAACTCAACAATCAGTGGAAATAGCTTTTTTCTTGTTTTTTACCTTATCAAAGACCTCTTCTCATTGAACTATTGTTATTCTATTATCCTGTTTGAACTAATGAAAAAACGTCAATGCTTCTTGCTTATCATAATTTTATGGCCGTTCATTCTTGGTCTTATCGTGGTGAGTCGCTTTTCTATCCTTTTCATAACCTTGACATTCTCTCTAAAGTAAGATCCCAAAGTTATCACAATATAGCAACAAACACAACCTACAGTTAAAAGTGGCCTATGTAGAAAAAAAGTCTAATGGTCTTCACAAGAAGCGTGATGAGACAACAACTTAAGATCAAGTCAAGAAAGAAAATACTCAGAATTACCTGAAGCTTGATTAAAGAGGTGGACGTTAACAGCAACTGAACCAATAAATTGCATTGCTTTAGCATTATGTCTTCACTTTCATACTCTGTGCCCCTACTTATAAAACCTCAGCCCAATTTTAAAGATTTCCTCTAGGTCCTCCTTATTTTTCCTGGTCAATGTACCACCTCGTCGTTGTTCACATTAAATTTCAGCAGAGGTCTGTTTGCTGAACTTACTACCATGTTCATATGCTCCTGCTGCATTGAATAGCTCTATTTACAATGAATCGTGCTTCCAAGTTTTGTGCCATCTGCAAATGTTCGTTCTCAGTACATATGTATGTGATCTGAATTCAAGTGCGATGTCAACTTTTGATTAAGAGCCAGTCTTAATCCATGAGGCATCAACAGCAGTAGAATTGCAATGCAATCTATAGCCTCATGGCCCAACTACTTTAAACAAAAAATTACTGGTCTCTAACCAGATCATACCAAAATTTGGGATCTGGTCCAGGATCATAATAAAGTGTACAGCTAGAGGAAGCTAGGAACATAGTAATTAAATGTTTAGAAGTTCAAGAAAACTCATGATACATTGCATATGAGCAAGATGTTAGTCAGCGGAAAGCAGTAGAATCAACTCCCCAAGAAAGAATGTTACAACCATCTCAAAGATGAATTGCAGATGGAACAATGCACAAGAGAAAATGGGACTATTTCCCACTAAGATAGGCACGATTAAATGCCCCCAGTGCCAGGCACCAATGGGGCCAGGGATGCGGTGCGGAGGACAAAGTGTCAGGCGGAACGGCCGGGGGTAGGACTGAGAATTGGGAGGGTGTGCCGGGGTTGCAGTGCAAGCCAGGGTTACCGTGCAGCTGTTGGATCTGATTGGGCAGGGGAGTACTCACCATGCTAACATGTCTGCACTTTACCCCCAGCAGATAAGATAATTGGAATTAAACAAGGAGTGGTTGGCATCTGCATAGCCGCCGCAGCCCTCGCAGATGCAGTGAAGCTGCATGAGCAGTATGTTATTCTCTAAGTCTGAATAAAGATTGTAGACTTCCAGTTAACACAAATTTATTCAATGGATTCATTCTGTTTCCAGAGCTTAACTCGATATAATAGTCAAGAGGTATGACCAGTGAAGCTACGGTAAACTGCCTATGCTGAGCTGTCTCTGTGTGCTGCTGCTCCCTAGCCCTTTGCTTCTGAAAGAGGCGGATCCTACCTTGGGCTGGATCCTTTATACCCGTCTCTGATGCCCTCTAGTGATGCTGTGGCTGTTACATCTGTGCTGCAGTCCCTGGTGTATGTGCAGATGTGTGGACAGATGTACAGATCACTACAATCAGGAGCTGCTCCAGAGGAGCAGAAGCCAGCTGGTGAGAATGGAGAACTGGAAGCCCAAAAGGGCAAGGAAGAGGTGGGTCAGAGGCATCGCATCAGACCTTCTGTGTATCGGCAGCGCCTGTCCTTCGAGGCCCTGCCAGATTGAGCATGCTGCCGACTGCAGTTGAGCAGTGAGACTGTGAGATATCAGTGCCAGAACATGGGGGAAGGACACCCGCTCCAGGTCGCCATCAAGGTGACAGTCACCCTGAACCTTATCGCAATGGGATCCTTCCAGGAGCCGAGTGGGGACCTGTCTGGGATCTCCCAGAACTCCGTGCACAGGTGCATCCATGCCATTATGGAGGCCCTGCATGCTCAGGCGGCACAGTATATCCACATGGATATGGACCGAGCCCACCAGGTTGCCCGGGCATTGGGATTCGCCGCCATCGCCGGTTGCCCCAGGTCCAGGTGGTGATCGATGGGATGCATGTCTCCCTATGAGCAGCACCACATGAGGGGGTGCTCTTCACAAACCGAAAGGGATTCCACTGCCTCAATGTGCAGCTGGTGTGTGACCCCCAGCTGCACATCATGCACATCTGTGCCCAGTATCCAGGCATTCTGCACAATGAATTCATCTTCACATACTCGATGGTGCCCAACACTTTTGAGGTGCTCCCCCAGGTGAGGGGCTGGCTATGGGTGACAGGGGTTATCCGCTGCGGTCGTGGCTGATGGCTGTTGTCATGTGAGGGTACCTTTAAGACATGGATGTTTAAGCAATGTACCTTTAAGAAACCAGTGATGTCAGAGAGTGGGTGGGGCTGAGCTCAGGTCAGCCATTTTGCAGTTTGGTTTTGCAGTTTGAAAAGTGTCTGGCTGGTTTTGCAGTTTGAAAAGTGCCTGGCTGGTTTTGCTGAGAGTAGTTTAAAAGGAGTAAGCCAGTTTGAGACAGCAGCTTGAGAAGTTCTGTTTTTTTGTGATCTGCTTGAAGGGAGAAAGCCAGGTTTGAGAAAGCAGCTTGGGTGTGTCTGTGTGTTTCCAGAGAGTTTGCAGGAAGAAAGCAAGGTGCTGGAGCTGAAGTCAACCAAGCTAATATATATCTGCCATTCTACAGAAAATATATATATCATTTAACCTGATGTGTTACTGTTTAAAGGTGTTAAGTCTCTTGGAGGTTTGAAGGAACATTTTAAGGAATTATTTACTGTTGTAATATTTTCTGAGTTAACTTTGAAGTAAGGGGTGTTAAGAGATCCAATGTTTATTTAAGATGTCAAGTTGAGTTCATGGAATAAACAGTGTTTTGTGTTTAAAAACCCACGTGTCCATAATTGTAATCCCACACCTAGGGAAAAAGCCGTGTGCTCGGAAAAGCAACAACTCCATTAAAGGGAGAGGTTGGTTGAACTCCATGATACATTTTGGGGTTCTGAAAATGCCTCGCCCATAACACTGTCCAGAGGAGAACCCCTATAATGACACCCATGGAGCGACCGGGAGTGAGATCGAGCGGTGTATTGGTGTACTAAAGATGTGGTTCAGGTGCCTGGACCGCTTTGGAGGGGACCTCCAGTATAGCCCCAGGAGGGTTTCCCACATCATGATAGCTAGCTGTGTTCTCCACAGAGCCAGAGGGGTGACATGCTGGAGGAGGAGGAGTGGTTGGCATCTGCATAGCCGCCGCAGCCCTCGCGGGGGCTGGTTTAGCACACTGGGCTAAATCGCTGGCTTTGAAAGCAAACCAAGGCAGGCCAGCAGCACGGTTCAATTCCCGTACCAGCCTCCCCGAACAGGCGCCGGAATGTGGTGACTAGGGGCTTTTCACAGTAACTTCATTTGAAGCCTACTTGTGACAATAAGCGGTTTTCATTTCATGTCAGGCCTCGTCCAACAAGGAGGATGCAGAAGAGGGCCAGGATGGGCAGGACATGGGGTTGGGGCAGCCACAGGAGGCCGCAAAACGTGTACGCCAGGGTCGCCACGCATGCGACAATCTGATCACCTCCAGGTTCACCGACTAGGGGGCCTAGCCACGGGAAGCTCGAACGTCCTGTCCCACCCACACACACCACTCCCCCTGAAACTGCACCCCTCCATCCGTGCTTCCCACCTGCTTCAATACAGGGTGCTGGCCTTGGGTTGGCAGTATCAGCGGGTCTGGGCCATGGGATAGTGGTTGATGACGATTTGCTCTGCGATGAGCTCTGGTGCTCTGCACCGTTTGATGTGGTCTGACTCCTGGCCTCGGGAGCACCATCCCCTGCCCGCCTCTGAGGGTGACCCCGGGTGAAGGGGGACTCAGGGCAAAAGACCCTTAGATCAAAGTAGCTAGGACAGCGATTAAGACATAGATGACAGCATTAAGCAACCAGGCACATACTTAGGTTAGTTTACTAGACAAAGACTATGAAATCAACAATAGAAAATGTATTTCCTAAGCATAAACTTTTGTAGCAGTTATTAACAATTAAACATATAGGGCGGGATTCTCTGTAATCGGCACGATGTCCGCCGACCGGCGCCAAAAACGGCGCGAATCAGTCCAGCATCGCGCCGCCCCAAAGGTGGGGAATTCTCCACATCTTGAGGGGCCGAGCCCTTACCTTGAGGGGCTAGGCCCGCGCCGGAGCGGCTTCCGCTCCGCCGGCTGGCGGGAAAGGCCTTTGGTGCCCCCCCAGCCGGCGTGGAAATGACTTTGCCGGGCGGCGCATGCGCGGGAGCGTCAGCGGCCGCTCACGGCATCCCCGCGCATGCGCAGTGGAGGGGGTCTCTTCCGCCTCCGCCATAGTGGAGACCATGGCAAAGACGGAAGGAAACGAGTGCCCCCACGGCACAGGCCCGCCCGTGGATTGGTGGGCCCCGATCGCGGGCCAGGCCACCGGGCCAGATCGGCCCGCGCCCCCCCCAGGACCCCGCCCGCGCCGCCGTGTCCCGCCGTCCCAAAGGTGGTTCAATCCACGCCGGCTGGCGTGGGTTGACAGCGGCGGGACTTCGGCCCATCGCAGACCGGAGAATCGCCGGGGGATTCCCGCCGACCGGTGCGGCGCGATTCCCGCCCCCGCCAAATATACGGTGGCGGAGAATTCGCGACACGGCGGGGGCGGGATTCACACCGGCCCCCGGCAATTCTCCGAGGGGGGTCGGAGAATCGCGCCCATAATCTTAAAGCATTGTAGTAATGAAACATGTACATTTTTGTTAATAGTAAAATGCTCACAAGGCATAATGGGAACAAGCCAACTAATGTTAGCCACATTCTTCAGGGAAGAGGAATCACATATAAAACAGTCTGTTCAGCAGAAAGCATTTCTCATACGCAGCCCCAGAGAGCCCTGGTGAATAAACAATAGCTCCAGTCAGGGACCAGGATAAGATAGGAAGGATTGTATATAAAAGGAATTAAGGACAGCGGATAAGGGGTCTGGAAAATATCAGGAGACCATGAGTAAGACCCTAAAGGTCCACGAGCTGATCACACAGTCCCAAGCTGCCTAAGCAGATGTCCATTGGTCAATGTCATTATGTTTCTGGTTCGGTCGAAACAAAGAGGGGTGGTGACGTAATGATGTCCAGTTGAAAACCTTTACTCAGCCCCTTTTCAAATGTGCAGAGAATTAGCCCTTGCCTGTTAAGTAATTAACTCTTGCCTTGCTGAAGATGTATTTATATTTTTTAAGGTGGCCATCTTCTGGAGCGACCCAGGTGATGTGGTGCCCCGCGGTTCTGCTCGCTACCCATCAGATGTGCCAGGGACAGGTGCGGGGGAATTCAGAGGCGCTGAGGTGTTCTGACACCTCCCCTGTGGGAGTCACCGGCACGGGTCCCTTCACCTCCTGCTGCCGCAAGGTGCCAATGGCTCCCGGGCTACTCCTTGGGATGGAGGCGTGGCCAGAGCGAGCTCCGGGAGCTACCCGCCACCTGGAGCTGCCAGTCCTGGAGGCCTGCTCTCGTCTCGACGAAGGGCTCCATGCTCACTGCCATGGAACACAAGGACTGTGCCAGGCCCCTCTGTGATGAGCTTATGTCAGCTGGCACCAGGCCAATACTCTTGACGCCTGCAGCCGTGACCCATTGTGACTGGGCCAAGCTCTGGTGCGCCGCTGCAGTGTCCATGTGGTCCAGGTACATGACTGCCTGTGGCATGGCCGCCTTGTCCTGTGCCTCAGCCACAGTGGCCCACGTCTTGGACATCTTGAGCCATGGAAGATACTGTCCCACCCAAGGTCTCCACCACCGATGTCACCTGTGCAGTGTTGGCCTGGGTAGTACGTATTGTACGCACCACCTCTTGCCCCTGCAGGCAGGTGGATTTTTCCAACTGCACCTGCAAGTTGTGGATGGTTGATGACACCCCCTCCTGTAGTCCTTGGCTCTGCCCCTGCATCATTATAGGGGCTGGTTTAGCACACTGGGCTAAATAGCTGGCTTTTAAAGCAGACCAAGGCAGGCCAGTAGCACGGTTCAATTCCCATACCAGCCTCCACAAACAGGCACTGGAATGTGGCGACTAGGGGCTTTTCACAGTAACTTTATTGAAACCTACTTGTGCCAAAAGTGATTTTTGAGCTTTGCGCAAGTGACGGAGAAACAGCCGGAGTGAGACATATCCAGAGCGGGAATTTGGAACTTGGTAATTTGGTGCAGTGAGGTAATCAGGAAAGGTAAGTGGTAAGTCTAAATCTGCTGTTTTTCACTTAAAAGTGCAGTGTGTAGATTAGTGTCTGATTGGCTGAAGCTGCCCCCGCCCTAATTGCTGAGAGGCAGTTATCTGTCAGTCACCTGAGGCCTGTTTAGGGGCACAAAGGTGCACATTGTATTCTTCTCTTTGAAGCTTAAGTAGTGTGAGTCACCCTGGTTAGCTGAGGTCTGTATAAAAGACAGACAGAAAGCGCACTCAGTAAGCTTTGCGAAAGTGAAGGAGATAAAGCCGGAGTGAGACATATCCAGAGTGGGAATTTGGAACTTGGTAATTTGGTACAGTGAGGTAATTCGGTGCAGAGTGGGAGGAGGTGCTTTTTCCCTACTGTTTTGTTCTCTCTCTTTCTTCTGGCCTGTAACCTTTAATCTGCAGGGTGAGAACCAGAGAGCATCTGAGACCCTCGGAAGGTAAGTAAGTGATTTTTATTCATTTTTACTTTTATTGCCTTTTCAAATTTGTGTGGGGGGCTGGGGGGACGGGACTGAAGTGACATCACAGAAAAGCTGTGACCTGATTGGCTGGTTGGGAATCTACACTAAATTAAAAAAATTAAGCATTGTTAAACTAATTAAACATAATTACTTAATTATAATTTAGAGGGGTATCTAAGCCAGAGATCGGAGAGTACTGTATTTAGCTTTCACATTTACAGTAGAAATCTCGTGCTAGAAAACATATGGCTAACAGTAACTTTTTTTTTTAACTTTAAATTTAATTTACTAATTAATTGACGCAATGTCAATTGAGCAGCAGTTGGATGCACTTAGGAGCATGCAGATGGCGGAAAGCGTCATAGATAGCAGTTATATAAATGTGGTCACACCCAAGGTGCAGGCAGAGAAATGGGTGACCACCATAAAGGGCAGGCAGTCAGTGCAGGAATCTCCTGTGGTTGTCCCCCTCTCGAACAGATATACCCCTTTGGATACTGTCGGGGGGGGGGGATAGCCTATCAGGGGAAAACAGCAGCAGCCAGAGCAGTGGCACCACGGCTGGCTCTGATGTTCAGAAGGAAGGGTCAAAGCGCAGAAGAGCAATAGTCATAGGGGACTCTATAGTCAGGGGCACAGATAGGTGCTTCTGTGGACGTGAAAGAGACTCCAGGATGGTATATTGCCTCCCTGATGCCAGGGTCCAGGATGTCTCCGAACGGGTAGCAGACATCCTGAAGGGGGAGGGCAAACAGGCAGAGATCGTTGTATATATTGGTACTAACGACACAGGCAGGAAGGGGCATGAGGTCCTGCAGCAGGAGTTCAGAGAGCTAGGCAGAAAGGACCTCTAGGGTTGTAATCTCGGGATTACTCCCTGTGCCACGTGCCAGTTGTAGCCACCTAAAATGGCTGATTCCCGATTAATTCGGCCGAAACCCGATGTAAAATGGCTAACCGAAAAGGCTGATGGGAAAAGCAGCCAACAGGACACAAACGGACAGCTGCAGACAGAATAGCGTATTCGGCTCTGGGGAAGTCGGCCCAGATCGATACCTACGACCATTAGCAGCACATCAACACAGACATCTGCAGTTTAATCGGCGATCCCCGGGAACAATTGCTACAAATTAGCAATTGAAAGCCGATCCAGACCTCTCGGCGCCAGCAGTGGCCGAGACAAAGAAAGGTGAACCACCATCCCCCGATCAAGGAATCGCCCCATTATTGGAGCATATCGAACCCAGTGATTGGGAACAAGTCCAATCACTTGGGACCAGGGTCAAGGTCCGCCCCGAGAGGCGGGAGGCGCCCAGGACCTATAAAGATAGGGACCAAGTGCAGATCGACCCTTCTCTCCCTCTTCTCCTGCTCGCAACCTTCGCAAGAACCATCGACCAGCAACCGTAAGTTTGACTCCAGCGATCGCTACCCGATAGAGACTCCTAGCCATTGACCTGTATCAGCCTTTTGAATCCCGCAGGCCAGACCCAATTCGATAAGCCATTCGTTTCCCTGACCTGGTGGGCCATTCCCAAAAGTTAAGTATTGGCCAGTAGTGGTAGGTAGTGATATAGAAAGTAGGATTATTGTGTTAGTATTTATTGCTGTACATAATAAATGCCCGTTGATTTAAATCTTACTAAGCGGTGTGCTGCCTTATTAATCATAACCACAGCTTGAACCACGTGGCGGTATCAGAAAGATACCAGGCGACTCGTGACCAAAGGTGACATAATTAGAGCTAATAAAACTAAGGCTAATAAGAGCAACACAGTGAGGCTAGAAATAGGAAGATAGAGCAGCTAAACACGTGGCTAAACAGCTGGTGTAGGAGGGAGGGTTTCCGTTATCTGGACCACTGGGAGCTCTTCCGGGGCAGGTGTGGCCTGTATAAGAAGGACGGGTTGCATCTAAACTGGAGAGGCATAAATATCCTGGCCGCGAGGTTTGCTAGTGTCACACGGGAGGGTTTAAACTAATATGGCAGGGGGGTGGGCATGGGAGCAATAGATCAGAAGGTGAGAGCATTGAGGGAGAACTAGGGAATAGGGCCAGTATGGCTCTGAGGCAGAGCAGACAGGGAGAAGTTGCTGAACACAGCGGGTCTGGTGGCCTGAAGTGCATATGTTTTAATGCAAGAAGTATTATGGGTAAGACAGATGAACTTAGAGCTTGGATTAGTACTTGGAACTATGATGTTGTTGCCATTACAGAGACCTGATTGAGGGAAGGGCAGGATTGGCAGCTAAACGTTCCAGGATTTAGATGTTTCAGGCGGGATAGAGGGGGATATAAAAGGGGTGGCGGAGTTGCGCTACTGGTAAGGGAGAATATCACAGCTGTACTATGGGAGGACACCTCAGAGGGCAGTGAGGCTATATGGGTAGAGATCAGGAATAAGAAGGGTGCAGTCACAATGTTGGGGGTTTACTACAGGCCTCCGAACAGCCAGCGGGTGATAGAGGAGCAGATAGGTAGACAGATTTTGGAAAAGAGTAAAAACAACAGGGTTGTTGTGATGGGAGACTTCAACTTCCCCAATATTGACTGGGACTCACTTAGTGCCAGGGGCTTAGACAGGGCAGAGTTTGTAAGGAGCATCCAGGCGGGCTTTTAAAAATAATATGTAGACAGTCCAACTAGGGAAGGGGCTGTACTGGACCTGGTTTTGGGGAATGAGCCTGGCCAGGTGGTAGAAGTTTCAATAGAGGAGCATTTCGGGAACAGTGACCACAATTCAGTAAGTTTTAAAGTGCTGGTGGACAAGGATAAGAGTGGTCCTAGGGTGAATGTGCTAAATTAGGGGAAGGCTAATTATAACAATATTCGGCGGGAACTGAAGAACCTAGATTGGGGGCGGATGTTTGAGGGTAGATCAACATCTGACATGTGGGAGGCTTTCAAGTGTCAGTTGAAAGGAATTCAGGACCGGCATGTTCCTGTGAGGAAGAAGGATAAATACGGCAATTTTCGGGAACCTTGGATAATGAGAGATATTGTAGGCCTCGTCAAAAAGAAAAAGGAGGCATTTGTCAGGGCTAAAAGGCTGGGAACAGACGAAGCCTGTGTGGAACATAAGGAAAGTAGGAAGGAACTAAAGCAAGGAGTCAAGAGAGCTAGAAGGGGTCACGAAAAGTCATTGGCAAATTGGGTTAAGGAAAATCCCAAGGCTTTTTACACGTACATAAAAAGCAAGAGGGTAGTCAGGGAAAGGGTTGGCCCACTGAAGGATAGGCAAGGGAATCTATATGTGGAGCCAGAGGAAATGGGCGAGGTACTAAATGAATACTTTGCATCAGTATTCACCAAAGAGAAGGAATTGGTAGATGTTGAGTCTGGAGAAGGGTGTGTAGATAGCCTGGGTCACATTGAGATCCAAAAAGACGAGGTGTTGGTGTCTTGAAAAATATTAAGGTAGATAAGTCCCCAGGGCCTGATGGGATCTACCCCAGAAAACTGAAGGAGGCTAGAGAGGAAATTGCTGAGGCCTTAACAGAAATCTTTGGATCCTCACTGTCTTCAGGTGATGTCCCGGAGGACTGGAGAATGGCCAATGTTGTTCCTTTGTTTAAGAAGGGTAGCAAGGATAATCCCGGGAACTACAGGCCGGTGAGCCTTACATCAGTGGTAAGGAAATTACTGGAGAGAATTCTTCGAGACAGGATCTACTCCCATTTGCAAGCAAATGGACGTATTAGTGAGAGGCAGCATAGTTTTGTGAAGGGGAGGTCGTGTCTCACTAACTTGATAGAGTTTTCCGAAGAGGTCACAAAGGTGATTGATGCAGGTAGGGCAGTGGATGTTGTCTATATGGACTTCAGTAAGGCCTTTGACAAGGTCCCTCATGGTAGACTAGTACAAAAGGTGAAGTCACACGGGATCAGGGGTGAGCTGGCAAGGTGGATACAGAACTGGCTAGGTCATAGAAGGCAGAGAGTAGCAATGGAAGGATGCTTTTCTAATTGGAGGGCTGTGACTAGTGGTGTTCCGCAGGGATCAGTGCTGGGACCTTTGCTGTTTGTAGTATATATAAATGATTTGGAGGAAAATGTAAATGGTCTGATTAGTAAGTTTGCAGACGACACAAAGGTTGGTGGAATTGCGGATAGTGATGAGGACTGTCAGAGGATACAGCAGGTTTTAGATTGTTTGGAGACTTGGACGGAGAGATGGCAGATGGAGTTTAATCCGGACAAATGTGAGATGATGCACTTTGGAAGGTCTAATGCAGGTAGGGAATATACAGTGAATGGTAGAACCCTCAAGAGTATTGAAAGTCAGAGAGATCTAGGTGTACAGGTCCACAGGTCACTGAAAGGGGCAAGACAGGTGGAGAAGGTAGTCAAGAAGGCATACGGCATGCTTGCCTTCATTGGCCGGGGCATTGAGTATAAGAATTGGCAAGTCATGTTGCAGCTGTATAGAACCTTAGTTCGGCCACATTTGGAGTATAGTGTTCAATTCTGGTCGCCACACTACCAGAAGAATGTGCAGGCTTCAGAGAGGGTGCAGAAGAGATTTACCAGAATGTTGCCTGGTATGGAGGGCATTAGCTATGAGGAGCGGATGAATAAACTCGATTTGTTCTCACTGGAACGAAGGAGGTTGAGGGGCGACCTGATAGAGGTCTACAAAATTATGAGGGGCATAGACAGAATGGATAGTCAGAGGCTTTTCCCCAGGGTAGAGGGGTCAATTACTAGGGGGCATCGGTTTAAGGTGCGAGGGGCAAGGTTTAGAGTAGATGTACGAGGCAAGTTTTTTACACAGAGGGTAGTGGGTGCCTGGACCTCGCTGCCGGAGGAGGTGGTGGAAGCAGGGACGATAGTGACATTTAAGGGGCATCTTGACAAATACATGAATCGGATGGGAATAGAGGGATATGAACCCAGTAAGTGTAGAAGATTGTAGTTTAGTCGGGCAGCATGGTCGGCACGGGCTTGGAGGGCCGAAGGACCTGTTCCTGTGCTGTACATTTCTTTGTTCTTTGTTTGTATCTCCAAACTTGATGGGACCACCCTTTCCAGAAGCATATGACCTGTCTGGATGGCAGATAGACTCTAGAGTCAGGCCGTTCTTCGACCATCTGCCCTTTCGGGGGTTCCTACCTCCACCTGATGTACTGCTGCATGTGTCTGGTGTGCACCAAATAGTGTCCCACGAGCCTCTTCAATAAATTGCGCAGCCGAGGTGATTGTCTCTGGGATTATGGTGGGTGTCGGTGACAGCAGTAAAGAAAAGTCTGTGCCATCCCCGGATATGTGCTCCAGGGTGTCAGGAGGTTGCAGCTGGGAGTGCGGGTCACCCACAGATCCGTCCTCAGCTTCAGGTGAGCGGCTGGGTTGCAGCCGGTGGCGAGGTACCCCAGATGGACCCGCCTCATCGCCTGGTGATCCTGCAAGACAAAAGACAGGACGCATGGTTAGATCGGGGGTGGTGGTGCTGTAGGGGGGAGGGATGACACATGTGCCACAGAGACATTGAAATGAATTGGGGCTTGCTTGCATCTGTGATACCGACCTCTGATTCGGCAACTGCCCGCTCTCCAATCCCACCGACCACATCCATTGCCCTCTGCTCTGCAACGGTGAAGGGCCATAGGTCCGGTGGGCCCCCTCCGGTTTTTTCTCTCTCCCTGCCATTGTCGGCTGCCTTCGCTTGGAGGGACAGATAGTACAGTGTGAGACACTCAGATGCAGGCAGCATAGCGTTCTCCCCATATCTGCGTGGGTTTCCTCCGGGCGCTCCGGTTTCCTCCCACAAGTCCCGAAAGATGTGCTGTTCGGTAATTTGGACATTCTGAACTCTCCCTCTGCGTACCTGAACAGGCGGCGGAATGGGGCGACTAGGGGCTTTTCACAGTAACTTCATTGCTGTGTTAATGTAAGCCTACTTGTGACAATAATAAAGATTATTATTATTATTGGAGGGTCCATGGCCAGTGGCCTGTTTGTGCAGGGCACCCGGCCATAGCGGGAGGTATGAGCGTGGCATGTGGTGCGGGGTGGGGTGTATGTGGATTGGCGGCCGGGTTGGGGGGGGGTTACAGTGTGTGGGACAAGGGTTGATGCCAGGGGGACAGTGGTGGTGGTGACTCATCCCGGCAGGCCTGGGGAGGTCGCCCATTCTCACTCAGCGCTGCCTACTGGTTCGCCTGGTGGGGGGGGGGGGGGGGGGGGGGGGGGGGGGGGGCGCATGATGGGGGGGTGATGGTTGCGGTGAGTGTGGGACAGGGGTTGATGCCAGGGGCATGGTGGTGGTGGTGACTCTCCCTGGCCAACCTGAGGTGGTTGTGCAGCTTTTTTCTGCACCGCTGTCTGGTCCTGGCAGTAGGACCCATGGCGCTCATGGCATCTGCCACCTGCGCCCATGCCCAGCTGACATTGGCATGTGGCAGCCTCCTTCCCACCCCTCTACATTGCACGCATGGCAACTTCCTGTTTCATGTCATTGACCAAAAAATAAAACTGCTGTTGGGTCTTCAAGACAGCATCACATTGAGGTCAATCCACCTTGGTCCAGATGCACACACTAGAGCACTAGTCCCCAGAAATGATAGCATTTAAAGACTTATTCAACTGCAACATCATTGGGAAACTTCCTATCATATATCATATCAGGCTAGATGGCCCGTATCACCTGTGGTCTGTGATCTGAGAACAGTGCCTTGGCGATGAAGCAGATAGTAGTCAATGAGCTGGATCAGATGGCAAGATTGGGTGTCATAGCCTGAATGGGTTTCAGCAATGGTAGCTGCAATAAAGAAAGACAGCATGGTCAGGATCTGGGTCACTGTCTGTGCGGAGTCTGCACATTCTCCCCGTGTGTGCGTGGGTTTCCTCCGGGCGCTCCGGTTTCCTTCCACCATCCAAAGACGTGCAGGTTAGGTGGATTGACCATGCTAAATTGCCCTTAATGTCCAAAAGTGTTAGGAGGGGTTATTGGGTTAATAATAACCCCAATTATTATTGGGTGGAAGTGAGGGCTTAAGTGGGTCGGTGCAGACTCAATGGGCTGAATGGCTCCTTCTGCACTGTATGTTCTATGTTCTATGCATCAACCCACTTCACCTAAATAAGATGCTGCTGAGGTCTCACCATCCCATGAAGACGGTTGAACAGATTATAGCTGACATGCCCAGTGCCATTTTTGATCTTGGAATCAGAATTTGAGTTATGGCAAATCCTGCTGGATGAAGAATCCTCAAAATGCACTGCTTCAGTAGGCTGATACTGTTTCCTCTGCCCATCGTATGGGACCTCCACAGACAGTGAAGTATTTCAACAGTACATGGAGCAACTCTTTGCAGGACAGCCCAGCGATATCATCCTGGTCTGGCGTCGTGAAATGCAAGAACATAATGTAAATCTTTATTTAGTCCTCCACAGAATCAGGACCATACAGTTAAAGCCGTCTAAATGCAGATTCCGGGTCAAACTGGTTCCCTATATGAGTCACTTGCTCACAGGAATGGTGTGAGGCCAAGTGAAAAAAATCAAGAAATGACAACAGCTATACGACAGATGTCCATTCCCGAGGACAGGCGCCTCTTGCTGCGCTTCTGTGGTATGATGAATTTTCATTCCTCGCTTACAGTGAGGTAACTGGACTCCTCCTTTAGTTCCTCCATCAAGATGTTGAATGGAGTTTTTAAAAAAATGTATTTTATCACAAACATGTATCAAAACAGGTTACAGCAAATAAACACCCCGGGAAACATACTTCCCAACAATCAACTATACAGTCTGTACAGATTTTTCCCCCTTTTCACCCCCCCCCCTTCCCCCGCGACGAACAGCCCCTCAAACACGGTCACAAACATGCCCCACCTTTTCTCAAACCCCCCGAAGAGCCCCTTAACTTATACTTTATCTTCTCTAAGCGCAGGAAGTCGTACAGGTCACCCAACCAAGCCGCTACCCCCAGTGACGATGCCGACCGCCACTCCAGTAAAACTCGCCGCCATGCAATCAGAGGCGAAGGGCAGGACATCGGCCTTCCTCCTCTCCATGAGCTCCGGCTTCTCTGAAACCCCAAATATCGCCACCAAAGGATCTGGGTCCACCTCCTCTTCCACTATCCTGGCTAAGACCGCGAACACTCCCACTCAGAATCTTCCCAAGTTTTCGCAACCCCAAAACATGTGCGTGTGATTTGTTGGCCCCCGACCACACCTCTCACAATCATCTGCTACCCCCTGAAAGAACCCACTCATTCTCGCCCGAGTCATATGCACCCTGCGCACCACCTTAAACTGTATCAGGTTCATCCTTGCACAAGAGGAAGTCCCGTTTACTCTACAGTGCCTCACGCCATACTCCCCAATTGATCTCCATTCCCAACTCCGCTTCCCATTTCCCCTTGACCTTCACCACCCGCTCTCCCCCCTGCTCCCCCAGCCACTTGTATGTATCCCCAATTCGTCCCTCCCCTTCCACATACGGTAGCAGCCGTCGCTGCAGCAGGGTGTATCCCGGCAACCTAAGGAACCCCCTCCAGACCTTTTGTGCAAGTCCCTAACCTACAGATACCTGAATTCACTCTCCCTCGGCAGCTCTACCCGCTCCCTTAGCTCCTCCAGACTGGCAAACTCTTTCTCCTAATACAGAACCCTCAGCTTGACCAGCCCCACTTCCCTCCAACTCCTGTATACACTGTCCATCCCCCCCGGCTCAAACCCATGATTCTCGCACAGCGGCGTTAGCACCAACATCCTTTCCACCCTAAAATGCCTCCGCAACTGATTCAAATCTTCACTGTGGACTGCACCACCAGGCTCATTGAATACCTACTCGGAGCCATTGGCAACGCTGCTATCACCATAACCCTCAAACTAGATCCCTTACAAGATTCCTCCTCCATCCTAACCCACTCTATCCCTTCTCTTTCCCAGCACCGCCGCACCTTGTCCACATTCGCTGTCCAATAATAATGAAGCAAGTTCAGCAACGCCACCCCCCACCCCCCTGCTGCCTCTGCCTCTGTAGCAGGGTCCTCCCCACCTTCTCCGCTCATACAAAGTCAGAAATTATCGTGTCCACTTTCTGAAAACAAGGCCTTTGGTATAGAGATCGGGAGAGCTTGAAAGATAAACAAGAATTTCGGCAGAATATTCATTTTCACCACTTGGACCCTCCCCGCCACCATTAAGTGCAGTGTATCCCACCTCTTAAGATCCTCTCTAACCTCCACCACCAGCTTCGTTAAGCTCCACTTATGGAGCCCCGTCATTCCCTCGCTACCTAAATCACCAAATACCGAAACCTATCCCTCACTACCGTAAATGGCATCCTCCCTAAATTAGCCCACTGTGCCAGCTCATTCACCGGGAATACCTCGCTTTTCCCTACATTCAGCTTGTACCCTGAGAACCCTCCAAACCTCCCTAGCAGGCCCATAATCCTTCCCATCCTTTCCAATGGATCCGAAACATACAGCAAGGGGTCATGTCGAATGGTGTTGGCAGGAGCGCCATACTGTTGCATTCAACAAGCTCAATCAGGCACTCTCAGCCCCTCCAGTGCTACAATAATTAAATATTCGAACATCTGTATTCCTATCAGCAGATGCCCCCAGCATGGACTTGGCGCAGTCTGCACCCAGAATGGCAGACCTGTAGCCTAGGCATCAAAGGCCCTCACTGACAATGAAATTCTCTATGCCTAGGTTGAGAAGGAACTCCTTGCCCTAGATTTTGCTTTTCAGGAATTTCATGACTTTGCCTATGGTCGACTTGTGAGTGTTGAAATCAATCATCAACCACTTATAATTATTCTTAAAAAGTTTCTTCATACTGCAGCGACACGTCTGCAGCGCATGATGCTCAAGCTGCAAAGCTACGTCCTCAGTGTCATCTACAAATGGGGTAAAGAGCTGTACCTTGCTGGCACCCTATCAGAGCCTTCCTACCCACCACTGACTACACAGACTGTGAGGAGGACATTAACATCATGACCATTCAGGTACTTTTATATTGTTGAACTGAGTAACTCCAGGATGCCTTACAGGCAGATCCGACATGCAGGCAGCTCCACGACGTCATGATGAAAGGCTGGCCCGAGTCTTCAAAAGAGCTTCCCGACAAACTCTGCAAATTCTTCTCTGTGAGAGAACCTTACAAGACAGACTGATACTGCATAGCCAGAGATTCATCATCTGCATCTCTCTGCCGAGGTACTATACCCAGCAACTCCACCAAAGACACCCAGGGTTGGAAGCGACCAGGTACAGGCCCTCGATGTATGTGCACATAAAAGGGAAGTATCCAGGTGTGCACCATGCAACACATTCAGCTGCATCAAGCTAAATAACCACTGCAGCTACATGAGATCCCAAACCTCCCATGGTCTCACGGCAGCTGATATCTTCGAATGGAACGGTAAACAGCACTCAGTCCTTGTTGATTCGCACTCTGGTTGGTTCAAGATTGACCACCTGCCAGACAGGAAAAGCAACACAGTCAAAGGCAAGCCCAAAAGATACGTCAGCACACATGGCATTCCTCAGAGGATGACAGACAATGCTCACCAGTTTATCTTCAGGGAGTTCAAGGGCTTTGAACACACATTATGAGTAGCCCCCTTCATCCACAGTCCAACAGCTTGACAGAACGGGTGGCACGCTCTGCCAAGTACTTACTTTAGAAGTGTGCTGAGACAACACAGATTTCCATGCTTAACTCCTCAGCCTGCGAAATGTGCTAAGACAAGGCCTTCCCTCATCAACACAGCGAATGTTGTCCAGACAAACCAGGACCCCCATCTCCTTTGCCAAGGTCCTCTTGAAATCAAAAGTGGAAACCAATGTGAGTGATGCCCTCATGAAGCAGCAATGAAGGGGAAAGAGATATTACATTCGACTCTGCCCTTTAGAACCTGGTGGAAGTCAGGATCCAGACCACACAGGGACTTCCGGTGGTGGTAATGAGTTGAGCAGTCACACGAAGGGTGGCTCTCATCTAAGAACTTTGACTACGGCCTTTTAACCACAACAAATGGGCACCAAGAGTACATATAATCCCCCAATTTAACCCCCCCCCCCCATCAGCCGCTAAGCAGGATGGGAAATAGAGTAGAGACAAGGGGAGGGAAACCTCATCCCGGAAAAGGGAACCGCATGTGGAGGCACAAAACTTGCGAGGACTGACCCCGCAGAGCTCCCAGCGCAGACCCAGGTGCTGTTGGGCAAATTGACAAGCTTCATCACCTCTGAGCTTCAGAGACATAGGGAGGAGATAGGAAGAGAGGGCAGTGAAAGCCGCGACGGCCCTCATAAAGGTGGCAATGGACAATATGGAGAGGAGGCTAGAGGCCCAGGAGACAACGACAAGGGACCTCGAAAACGGCACCACGGACCAATGGGAACATTATCGTGGCACTCAAGGCCGAGATAGCAAGCCTGATCAGAACCAAGAAGGGGCTGAAGGACAAAATCGATGACCAGGAGAACGAATCGCGTTGGCAGATTCTGAGAATCGTGGGGTTGCCGGAGGGAACAGAGGTCAGAAATTCCACAGAACATGTAGCAGGGAAGCTGGGCAGCGAGCAGAGCTTCGCCAAGCCCCCGGAGGTAGACCGCACCCACAGATCACTTTTGCAGTGGCCCAGGGCTGGGGAACCACCACGGGTGATAATCATGTGGCTCCACAGTTTGCACTGAGTGCTGAATTTGGTGCTTTTTGAGTGCGATAGTGAGAGTTTGGTGACCGAGGGAGTATAAGGCTTCATTTTTATCTAAAGTTTAGTCTTTCTTTTATTTAGTTAATTAACTTAAAAGTTGCTGTTTGGTTTAGAAGAAGGTGAATTTTCAATCAGCTTTAAACAGGCTTCTACTTCTAGGCACTTGCAGCTGGAGCTTGTTAATTAGTTAATTGGATTAGGCCAGTTTTTCAGAGGCTAGATTCACAGTATAAAAGTGATCCCCTACAGTGCAGACTTTGTTTGCACTGAGTGCTGAATTTGGTGCTTTTTGAGTGCGATAGTGAGAGTTTGGTGACCGAGGGAGTGCTGAATTTGGTGCTTTTTGAGTGCGATAGTGAGAGTTTGGTGACCGAGGGAGTGCTGAATTTGGTGCTTTTTGAGTGCGATAGTGAGAGTTTGGTGACCGAGGGAGTTAGGTGAGGAGGGAGTAAGGTGCTCCTTTCATTTTGTTTCCGACATTTCCGCAAAGAGTGCGAAGAGAGCCAGGAGTTTACAGGAAGTGTAGCTGACTGGGAGCAGAGTCGGAGGGCGGAGATCTAGTTAGTCCACACAGCAGCTATATTCTTTAAGGTAAGAGGGGATGGAGGCTAGGCCAGTTACATGCTCCTCCTGTAGGATGTGGGTGGTGAGGGATACCACCGGTGTCCCCACTGACTATACCTGCGGGAAGTGCACCCAACTTCAGCTCCTCAAAGACCGTGTTAGGGAACTGGAGCTGAAGCTGGATGAACTTCGGATCATCCGGGAGGCAGAGGGGGTGATTGAGAAGAGTTACAGGGAGGTAACCACACCCAAGGTACAGGACAAGAATAGCTGGGTTACAGTCAGGGGGAAAAAAACAAACAGGCAGACAGTGCAGGGATCCCTCGTGGCCGTTCCCCTTCAAAACAAGTATACCGTTTTGGATGCTGTTGGGGGGGATGACCTACCGGGGGAAGGCCCTAGCGGCCAGGTCTCTGGCACTGAGTCTGGCTCTGGGGCTCAGAAGGGAAGGGGGGAGAATAGAAAAGCAATAGTTGTAGGAGATTCAATGGTTAGGGGAATAGATAGGAGATTCTGTGGTCGCGAGCGAGACTCCCGGAAGGTATGTTGCCTCCCGGGTGCCAGGGCCAGGGATGTCTCGGATCGTGTCTTCAGGATCCTTAAGGGGGAGGGGGAGCAGCCAGAAGTCGTGGTGCACATTGGTACCAACGACATAGGTAGGAAAAGGGGTGTGGAGGTAATAAACAAGTTTAGGGAGTTAGGCTGGAAGTTGAAAGCCAGGACAGACAGAGTTGTCATCTCTGGTTTGTTGCCGGTGCCACGTGATAGCGAGGCTAGGAATAGGGAGAGAGTGCAGTTGAACACGTGGCTGCAGGAATGGTGTAGGAGGGAGGGCTTCAGGTATTTGGATAATTGGAGCGCATTCTGGGGAAGGTGGGACCTGTACAAGCAGGATGGGTTGCATCTGAACCAGAGGGGCACCAATATCCTGGGAGGGAGGTTTGCTAGTACTCTTCGGGAGGGTTTAAACTAATTTGGCAGGGGAATGGGAACCGGATTTGTAGTCCAGCAACTAAGGTAGCCGATATTCAGGACGCCAAAGCTTGTAATGAGGCAGTGGGGAAGGGAACACTGACAAAGGAGAGTATTTGCAGGCACGGAGATGGGTTGAAGTGTGTATACTTCAATGCAAGAAGCATCAGGAATAAGGTGGGTGAACTTAAGGCATGGATCGGTACTTGGGACTACGATGTGGTGGCCATCACGGAAACTTGGATAGAAGAGGGGCAGAAATGGTTGTTGGAGGTCCCTGGTTATAGATGTTTCAATAAGATTAGGGAGGGTGGTAAAAGAGGTGGGGGGGGTGGCATTATTAATTAGAGATAGTATAACAGCTGCAGAAAGGAAGTTTGAGGAGTATCACCCTATTGAGGTAGTATGGGTTGAAGTCAGAAATAGGAAAGGAGCAGTCACCTTGTTAGGAGTTTTCTATAGGCCCCCCAATAGTAGCAGAGATGTGGAGGAACAGATTGGGAAACAGATTTTGGAAAGGTGCAGAAGTCATAGGGTAGTAGTCATGGGCGACTTTAACTTCCCAAATATTGAGTGGAAACTCTTTAGATCAAATAGTTTGGATGGGGTGGTGTTTGTGCAGTGTGTCCAGGAAGCTTTTCTAACACAGTATGTAGATTGTCCAACCAGAGGAGGGGCAATATTGGATTTAGTACTGGGTAATGAACCAGGGCAAGTGATAGATTTGTTAGTGGGGGAGCATTTTGGAGATAGTGACCACAATTCTGTGACTTTCACTTTAGTAATGGAGAGGGATAGGTACGTGCAACAGGCAAGGTTTACAATTGGGGGAAGGGTAAATACGATGTTGTCAGACAAGAATTGAAGTGCATAAGTTGGGAACATAGGCTGGCAGGGAAGGACACAAGTGAAATGTGGAACTTGTTCAAGGAACAGGTGCTACGTGTCCTTGATATGTATGTCCCTGTCAGGCAGGGAAGAGATGGTCGAGTGAGGGAACCATGGTTGACAAGAGAGGTTGAATGTCTTGTTAAGAGGAAAAAGGTGACTTATGTAAGGCTGAGGAAACAAGGTTCAGACAGGGCATTGGAGGGATACAAGATAGCCAGGAGGGAACTGAAGAAAGGGATTAGGAGAGCTAAGAGAGGGCATGAACAATCTTTGGCGGGTAGGATCAAGGAAAACCCCAAGGCCTTTTACACATATGTGAGAAATATGAGAATGACTAGAGCGAGGGTAGGTCCGATCAAGGACAGTAGCGGGAGATTGTATATTGAGTCTGAAGAGGTAGGAGAGGTCTTGAATGAGTACTTTTCTTCTGTATTTACAAATGAGAGGGGTGATATTGTTGGAGAGGACAGTGTGAAACAGATTGGTAAGCTCGAGGAAATACTTGTTAGGAAGGAAGATGTGTTGGGCATTTTGAAAAACTTGAGGATAGACAAGTCCCCCGGGCCTGACGGGATATATCCAAGGATTCTATGGGAAGCAAGAGATGAAATTGCAGAGCCGTTGGCAATTATCTTTTCGTCCTCACTGTCAACAGGGGTGGTACCAGGGGATTGGAGAGTGGCGAATGTCGTGCCCCTGTTCAAAAAAGGAACTCGGGATAACCCTGGGAATTACAGGCCAGTTAGTCTTACTTCGGTGGTAGGCAAAGTAATGGAAAGGGTACTGAAGGATAGGATTTCTGAGCATCTGGAAAGACACTGCTTGATTAGGGATAGTCAGCACGGATTTGTGAGGGGTAGATCTTGCCTTACAAATCTTATTGAATTCTTTGAGGAAGTGACCAAGCATGTGGATGAAGGTAAAGCAGTGGATGTAGTGTACATGGATTTTAGTAAGGCATTTGATAAGGTTCCCCATGGTAGGCTTATGCAGAAAGTAAGGAGGCATGGGATAGTGGGAAATTTGGCCAGTTGGATAACGAACTGGCTAACCGATAGAAGTCAGAGAGTGGTGGTGGATGGCAAATATTCAGCCTGGATCCCAGTTACCAGTGGTGTACCGCAGGGATCAGTTCTGGGTCCTCTGCTGTTTGTGATTTTCATTAATGACTTGGATGAGGGAGTTGAAGGGTGGGTCAGTAAATTTGCAGACGATACGAAGATTGGTGGAGTTGTGGATAGTAAGGAGGGCTGTTGTCGGCTGCAAAGAGACATAGATAGGATGCAGAGCTGGGCTGAGAAGTGGCAGATGGAATTTAACCCTGAAAAGTGTGAGGTTGTCCATTTTGGAAGGACAAATATGAATGCGGAATACAGGGTTAACGGTAGAGTTCTTGGCATTGTGGAGGAGCAGAGAGACCTTGGGGTCTATGTTCATACATCTTTGAAAGTTGCCACTCAAGTGGATAGAGCTGTGAAGAAGGCCTATGGTGTGCTCGCGTTCATTAACAGAGGGATTGAATTTAAGAGCCGTGAGGTGATGATGCAGCTGTACAAAACTTTGGTAAGGCCACATTTGGAGTACTGTGTACAGTTCTGGTCGCCTCATTTTAGGAAGGATGTGGAAGCTCTGGAAAAGGTGCAAAGAAGATTTACCAGGATGTTGCCTGGAATGGAGAGTAGGTCTTACGAAGAAAGGTTGAGGGTGCTAGGCCTTTTCTCATTAGAGCGGAGAAGGATGAGGGGCGACTTGATAGAGGTTTATAAGATGATCAGGGGAATAGATAGAGTAGACAGTCAGAGACTTTTTCCCCAGGTGGAACACACCATTACAAGGGGACATAAATTTAAGGTGAAAGGTGGAAGATATAGGAGGGATATCAGAGGTAGGTTCTTTACCCAGAGAGTAGTGGGGGCATGGAATGCACTGCCTGTGGAAGTAGTTGAGTCGGAAACATTAGGGACCTTCAAGCAGCTGTTGGATAGGTACATGGATTACGGGAAAATGATATAGTGTAGATTTATTTATTCCTAAGGGCAGCACGGTAGCATTGTGGATAGCACAATTGCTTCACAGATCCATGGTCCCAGGTTCGATTCCAGCTTGGGTCATTGTCTGTGCGGAGTCTGCACGTCCTCCCCGTGTCTGCGTGGGTTTCCTCCGGGTGCTCCGGTTTCCTCCCACAGTCCAAAGATGTGCGGGTTAGGTGAATTGGCCAATGATAAATTGCCCTTAATGTCCAAATTGCCCTTGGTGTTGGGTGGAGGTGTTGGGTTTGGGTGGGGTGCTCTTTCCGGGGGCTGGTGCAGGCTCGGGGGGCCGAATGGCCTCCTTCTGCACTGTAGATTCAATGATAATCTATGATTAATCTAGGACAAAGGTTCGGCACAACATCGTGGGCCGAGGGGCCTGTTCTGTGCTGTATTTTCTATGTTCTATGTTCTATGTTCCACAGGTATCAAGACAAAGAGTTCGAGAGGGTGCAAGTGGGGTGGACATTCCATTCGCTTGTACCAGGACATTGGTGCTAACCTGGCCAAGAGCTGGGCAGAATTCAAAGGTGCCAAATCTACGCTCTACAAAAGTGGGGTGCGGTTTGGCATGCTGTACCCTGCTGGACTATGGGTCACAGAGCGGGCGGGATTCTCCCAAATCCCCCGATGGCCCGACGCCGGCGTAAAAAAATGGCGTGAACCACTCCGGCGTCGGCCCAACCGGAAGTTGCGGAATCCGGAGGGGTTGGCGCTGTGCTAATCGGTGTCGAAGTTAGGGCGAGTTAGCGCATGCGCAGAACCGCCGGCATGGATCCGCGCATGCGCATGCGCAGACCGGCAAGCGTATTCTTGCGCATTTGCAGAGGGGTGTCTTCTCCGCGCCGGCCATGGCGGAGCCCAACAGAGGCCGGCGCGGAAGGAAGGAGTGCCCCCATGGCACAGGCCTGCCCGCAGATTGGTGGGCCCGATCGCGGGCCAGGCCACCGTGGGGGTCCCCCCAGGGCCGGATCCCCCCGCAACCCCTGAGGACCGCACCAGCCGCCTACCAGCCAGGTCCCGCTGTGTGAGACCATGTCCATTTCATGCCGGCAGGACTGGCCAAAAACAGACGGCCGCTCAGCCCATCGGGACCCAGAGAATTGCCAGGGGTGCTACTGCCAACGGCCCCCGACCGGCCTGGCGTGATTCCCGCCCCCGCCTGAAAACCGGCGTTGGAGAATACGGAAGCCAGCATCGGAGTGGCGGGGCGGGATTCACGCCGCCCCCCCCCCCACCCCGGGCATTCTCCGACCCGGCGGGGTGTCGGAGAATCCTGCACACTTTGACACCTCAGAGGAAGCCAACAAAGCTTTGCAGAAACATGGACTGGGCAAATAACAGTAGAGGACAGAGGCCAGACCCGGGCTCCAAGAGGTTGAGAGGGGCAAAGGCGAACACAAGCAGAGGCATGGAGAGAGTGGGGGTAGGGGAGCGAGAGGTAGTAAGGAGTTAAATAGGGGAAACCGACTATTAAGGGAGCCGCTACACTAGTGTGCACGCTGGTGTATGGGAGTACAGCGAAGGAGGAGGCCGCAGTGCGCCTCACAGGAAGGAGGCAAAGGGGAAGAGAAAAACAGAGCTTCAGGGGAAACAAAGAGTGAAAAGGGAGGGTAGGATGAGGCAGAGCAGGGGGTAAAGCCAAGGAGGGTGGAGGGGGACTTGGAAGGGGGAGCAGAAGGGTAGAGGGGTTTGGGTGAGAACGGGGGGGGGGTAGTAATAGGGGAAGGTAGAGAGAGTTAGTTGCACGTGGCCAAGGCGAAAATGAGGAAGTAGTCGGTGGCCATTTTGAATGGTCCTAAAGTGGGGCAAGGCCCTTGACAAACAGGGTCAGGCCCACAGATTGAGCATGGTTGACCCCACAAGAGGCGGAGGGGGGAGGGGGGAAAGAGCCGGGGACAACACCCACCTCCCATCCCCGGCGATCCAGATTGTAGCATTGAAAGTGAGGGACCTCAATCGGCTGGTGAAGAGATACAGAGTCCTTGCCCATCTCAAGAGTCTGTGGGTGGACGTAGCCTTGCTACAGGAGACACACTTAAGAGAGTGTGACCAACTGTGGGTAAGAAAAGGCTGGGTGGTGTGGTGATATGCATCACTGTAAATACACAAGGGGTTCCCGTACCAGCCTCCCCGAACAGGCGCCGTAATTTGGCGACTAGGGGCTTTTCACAGTAACTACATTGAAGTCTACTCGTGACAATAAGCGATTTTCATTTAATTTTATTTCATGTGAACCCACTATACCTAGCTAGACACTAGAGGGAGCACCAGAGACATCATGACACACAGACATTCAACCAATAGGTCAGTAAGATAGGACATATAAATGGGCAGTCACGACACACCCCGAGGTGACACTACCACAGGGGGGCATTACACACACCCATATAAAAGGACACAGCACATATGCTCAGTCTCTTTCCTGTGGAGACACTTAGTGAGTACAGACCGGGTTGATTGAAACACATCACACCCACCACATGGATTGTAGCAGACTGGTTAGTCAGTCTGAGTAGCTGTAGCAGGATTAACAGGAGAGTCGAATCCAAATAGGAGAATTGTTAATAGTTTAATAAATGTGTTAAAGCTATCTCCAAGTCTGAACTTTCCTTTGTCAGAGTGTACATCAAGGAAGCAGCTTATGCTACGTCAAGAGCATAACAAAACAGGTGGGACAAATGTTTCATTCATGTATCGACACCAGGATGTGGGGGTAGGCCATACTAATGAACAGGACAGTTTAATTCATGGTGATGAGCTTTTCAGGTGCAGAGCTGAGCGGATCGAGCTGAGAGCAGTCTGAGTAAGGTAGGTGAGATATAAAAACATACTTCGGGGATTGCAGCCTTCTTTTCAGGTGCGTAGTTGAGCATAGCAAGCCGACAGCAATCTGGGTAAGGTAGGTGAGATATAACGCTCAGGGACCCTCCGAGGGCTTTGGGGGGGAGGGGGGGAATGAAAAGTGACGTCGCAGGAAGGCTGTCGTCTGATTGGCTAAGAGGGAATCTGCAAAATCTGAATCTGTGTCTGTGTTCAATTTGAATCTGTGTTAAACTACTGGTTATAAATTACTGCTTAGTCATTAATTAATTAACGAATTAGAGCTAGAAATGGGGATTAGTGGGGTGCAGTGCTTCAATGGCCAGATGTGGGAGATCCGTGATGCCGCAGGCATTCTGGACAACTACATCTGCAAGAAGAAGTGCACCCAATTGCAGCTCCTCACAGACTGCAAGGATCGGTTGGAGCGGCAGTTGGATGCACTCAGAGGCATGCAGGCGGTGGTGAGCGTCATAGATAAGAGTTATAGAGATGTCGTTACACCCAAAGAGCAGGCAGATAGATGGGTTACTACTAGAAGGGGCAGGTGGTCAGTGCAGGAATCCCCTGTGGCTGAGCCCCTTTCTAACAAGTATACCGTTATTAGGGGAGCCGCTGCACTAGCGTGCAGGCTGGTGTATAGGAGTACAGTGAAGGAGGAGGCCGCAGGCAAAGGGGAAGGGAAAAACTTCAGGGGAAGCAAAGAGCGAAAAGGGAGGGTCGGGTGTGGCAGATAAGGGGTAAAGCCAAGGGGGAAGGAGGGGGACTAGGAAGGGGGAGCACAAGAAGGACGGGTTGCATCTAAACTGGAGGGGCACCAATATCCTGGCTGGGATGTTTGCTAAAGTCACTCAGGAGGATTGAAACTAGTATGGCAGGAGGGTGGGAACCAGAGGGTTAGCTTAGGAGGTGTAATAACTGAAGAGGAAATAGAGAACAAGAATAAGAGAACAACAACATCACCCTGTCTGCTCAAACGCAGTGGTCTGAAGTGTATTTGTTTCAATGTCAGAGGTATAGCAGTTAAGGCAAATGAACTTAGAGCACTGATTAGAACTATGATGTTGTGGCTGTCACAGAAATGTGGTTAAAGGAAGGGCAGGATTGGCAGCTGAATGTTGGAGGGTATTGTATTATTCCGTGTGTCTGAATAAAGCTCATCGTCTTACAGTTGAAGCAGATGCTTTATTGTATGAGTTTGTTTTCTCTCCAGCTCTTATACTATATGTTACATCTGAGCTGTCTGTCTGTGTCCTGCTCCTCACCAGCTGCCGTTCCTGTGTAGAGTGCCCCTTGACTTCCTGTTTGTCTCTTATATACATCTCTGGTGCTCCCTCTAGTGGTACTTAGTTGCGTGTATTTACATTAACCCCTTGTGTACATGTAGTGATTCATATCACTACATCCCCCTTTTTTCTTTTTACATATTTTCTGTACTTTGTTAAAGGAAATTGTACAAAACAGTAGATAATGATGTGTACAAGTTGTGATGAAATTGATGATTATACAAAGCCAATTAATATTTATGAGGCAAATCTTAATTTAAAAATTTATGAGCGTAACTTTATGAATTTAATCGGGTGGGGTTTTTTTCTTCTGTTGGTGACGTGGTGATGTTGATATTGTAATTTCTTTGTGAATGTCGTCAGTGTTCTTGTGTTTAAGTAACCAACAATTCATCATGAGGTGTTTCAATGGTCAAATCACTTTTGTTGGCTGACTTGGACTTTTTTCTGTGCTTGCAGTATTGATTCTTATGTCATCCGCCTTGTCTGACCTGGACTTTTTCCTGTGCTTGCGGTATTGTTTCTGTATGGAATCTGCCTTGGAAACTGGTTTGCTTGTTTGTTGTGGAGCAGATATGAATTTTTGAGATTCATTGTCATGCCATGTGATGTTTGTACTCTTGCTATTGTTTTTGACTGTGCTGTTACATTGTCCTTCATGTGCAGAGTTGTACCATGTTGTACAGGTCGTTGTTTCATTGTTGTTGTTTTTGTTGTATTTGAAGTTTCTGTCTTCGTTGTTTTCGTTGTTGTTCTTGTTGTTATTTTTGTAGTGCTTGTTGTTTCTGTTGACTTTTTTATGCTTCTTGTTGTTGATTTTGTTGCTCTTGTTAGTTTTGTCATTGTTCTTGTTGCACTCAATGACTGTTCCGTGTTGATAATTTGAGTCATTCTCAAAGTTATTGATATCAGTGTCCTTTGTGGTATCTGATGTTTCATTGAGCTTTTCTTCTTGAGGAGCGTGAGAATGATCTGATGGTGCATTGATCTTGGTGACATCAGTCATTTGTGGTTGATGTGATTCCTCTTTGATTCCTTGGTGCTCCTCTTCTGGGGTCATTTCTGCTTGATTTGCTTCATTGTTGGTCTCTTGGTGCTCCTCGTTTGGAGTCAACATTGTCAAGATTTCAGTTTCTTGTGGGTTGTCAAGAGTGGATGAGGTTTTAATTGATGCGGTCTCACTGGACTCAAGAGTAGTTTTACCTTGATTGTTGAGTGCTTCTGTACAGGCGAGCTGAGACCTGTCAGTCTCGCTGTGATCTTGCACATCGTGTATGCTGACTGTGATCACTGTGTCACTATTCGTACATACAGTAGTTGGACATGCATCGTTCTCTTGTTGTTCATGTGTGCTGGGTAGACTTTCATAGTCTTTTTGTTGTTCTCGTGAGCTTGGTAGACTTTCATAGTCTGCTTTTGGTTGCTCAGATAAGGTGAATAGACCTTCATGATCTTGTTCATGCATGGATTGCGCTGTGGAGTATTTATTTGCTTCTATTTTGGAGTCTGTCAACGAGCTCTCTGTGGAGGCTTGCATCGCTCTCTCTGTGGAGTCTTTCATCGCTCTCTGTGTGGAATCGTGCAGTGTTCTCTCTGTGGAGTCGATCTGTGCTCTCTCAACGGAGTCGGTCAGTACTAGCTGTGTGGCATAGTTTTCTTCTTGGGTATTTTACTGGTTGATGTCATCCAATGTATCGACGATCTGCCATTGCATCTTGGTATTGGATTCACCTACCATGAGTAGAGTCGTGTTGAGCTTTTCAACCGTGTCGCTGATGCTATGATTAGCATATCCGAATAACTCAGCCATGTCGGAGTAGTATTTTTCGATAAACAAATCATCTTTTTTTGTTTTGGATTTGTTATTGTGTTCTTCATGTTCAATGAATAAATCATCTTCTTTGTTTTCGGATTTGTTATTGTGCTCTCACTTTTGGGTGGTGCAAACTGCTTGTTCCAGGGTGCTGCGGAGGTTATTTTCAACTGCTGGTTAAAGGTCAGGTAATGTTGTGCCTTTTGAGGTTGAATTTTTTGGTTTTGTGCCTTTAAGAGTCTTGTTTGTGATTTTCGGGCATTTCCCCTTTAAGTGGGCGTGGTCTGAGTCTTCTGACGTCATGACGCTCGTGATGTAAAGTGTGGGCATATCGATTTTCCTTTACTGTGCGCTTTTACGTAAACTGCGCATGCGCGGCTTGAGCATGCGCAGATCCATCTTCGAACGGTGTTCGATCTTCGTTTGACTGCGCACATGTTTCAGGTTTCTTGAGGTTTCAATAGGGGAACATTTTGGAAGTAGTGACCACAATTCAGTAAGTTTTAGGGTATTTTTGGACAGGGATGAGGGTAACCCTCGCGTTAAGGTGCTAAACTGGGGAAAGGCAAATTAAGATAACAGTAGACAGGAATTGAAGAATTTGGATTGTGTGCGGCTGTTGGATAGTAAATCAACATCGGACATATGGGAGTCTTTCACGAGACAGTTGATTAGGATTTGGGAAAGTCACGGTCCTGAGTGAACGAAGGATAAGTATGGGAAGTTTAGGGATCCTTGGATAACGAGGGATATTATGAACCTCGTCAAAAAGAAAAAGGAGGCTTTTGTATGGTCTAGAAAGGTGGGGACAGTCAAAACTCTTGAGGAGTATAAAGAAAGTAGGAAGGTACTTACGCGGGAAATTGGGAGGGCTAGGAGGGGTCATGAAAAGTTCTTGGCAAGTAGGATTAAGGCGAATCTCAAAGCTTTTTGTTCATATGTAAAAAGCAAGATGGTGGCCAAGGGAAGGAATGGACCACTTAAGGGCAGTGGGGGGAATCTACATGTTGAGCCAGTGGAAATTGGTGAGGTACGAAATGAGTACTTTGCATCAGTGTTCATCAAAGCAAAGGACTTTGTGGAAGACGATTCTTGGGTAGGGTGTGTGGATAATCTGGGTCATGTTGACATCAAAAAGGAGGAGGTATTGGGTCTTTTAAAAGACATTAAGGTAGATAAGTCTCCTGGGACTGATGGGATTTACCCCATAATACTGAGGGAAGCAAGGGAAGAAATTGCTGGGGCGTTGACTGACATCTTTGTATCCTCATTGGCTACAGGTGAGACCCCAGAGGATGGTGGAGTATTGGAAGGCCGAAGGGCCTGTTCCTGTGCTGTATTATTCTTTGTTCTCTGACAGGAGAATAGCCAATATGGTTTGCTGTTTAAGAAAGGTAGTTAGGGATAATCCAGGAAACTATAGGCCGGTGAGCCTCACTTCAATAGTAGGTAAATTATTGGAGAGAATTCTCAGGGACCGGATTTATACATATTTGGAAACAAATGGACTCATTAGGAGCAAAGAGCACCTTGATCGAGGCCTCATTATCCGAAACCAACTCCGCTGGGCCAGCTTTGTGCTTATGATGTCAGAGTTCGACTGCCAAAGGAAATCTTTTTTGTCCAGCTCAAGGAAGGCTTCCAAACAAGAGGAGGACAAAGGAAGCGCTTCAAAAACACCCTAAAGACTTATCTCAAGAAATGCAATGTAGAGACTTCTGGTGGCGGCCAAGCAGTAGACGGCCGTGAACTTGGTGGCTCCCGCACGGAGATGTTTTTTACTTATCTAAAGTCCTGATCGGACTTCTTATTTCAATCCCGAAGTGCAAGTTTAGTATTGTGAAAGTGCAGGCAGACTTCCAGAGCGGCCCAACGGGCATTCCGCGAAAAGCAACGGGGGAAACAAAATGGGAGACAGACCGCGAGTCTCGGGAGAGCGCGGGCGAAGACTTCATAGTGGCGGGCCCGGAGCCTGTACTCCCAGCTCAGTGGTCTACGGCACAATTAGTGTATTTCTTACAAATTTCATAATTTCAGAAACAGAGGATGGAAGCTTCCGAATACCTGGTAAGGACCATTGACCCGATAAAAGCAGCAGTGGAGAGGGATGAGCAGCGGCTGGAGTCCCAGGGTGCTTTGGTTCAAAATATGGAGGAGTCTTTCGCTGAACACAAGGACCGGCTGGCTGTGATGGAAGCAGAGCTTTCCCTGATTGCCGGATGAGCTGGAGAACTGAGACCGGAGGCTGAAAGTCCTGATAGTGGGTCTCCCGGAAGAGCTGGAAGATACAGAATCTTCGGAGCATGTGGCACAGATGCTGCAGAAGCTGGTAGGGGAGGACGTTTTTAACGTCCCCCAGGGGTGGATCGCGCATACAGGCACTGAGAAGGAAACCGAAGGCAGGCGAACAACCAAGGGAGATGGTGGTATATCTGGATAGATTTCTGGACAAGGAAAAAAATCCTGAGGTGGGCCAGGCAGGCGAAGAAAAGCACATGGGAGGGTAGCGTAATCAGGACATACCCTGATTGGGGCGCAAAACTGGCTAAACGCTGTGCCGTTTTTAATAAAGTCAAGGCAGTTCTCCACAAAGAAGGTGTGAGATTTGGAATGCTGTATCTGGCCCGCTTGTGGATCACCTTCCATAAAAAGGAATACTTCTTGGACATCCTGCAGGAGGTGGATAAGTTTGTTCGAGACCAAGGGTTTGGGAACTTGTAAATATGTTAAACTGTTAAAATGTTCTTGTTCGGAGTTGTTGGGGACTGTATTGTTAGTTTGATTGTTGTGTATTCTAATACTGTAACTATGTGTAGCACCGTCAATATGACGCGAGGCAGGTTGAGGTAATGTCAATTGAAGGCTTTATTAAGCAGAACTTTATCCCCAGCAGCGTGGTTACAGAATGCAGCTGCTGAGGGAAATGGAGGGAAAACTGGGTTCTTATACCGGCATTTCTGGGTGGAGTCCAGTAGGAGGCAGATCCTATCAGGACCTGGCATCCTTCCACCAATAGCCTGTCGACACGTGGTGTACCGTATTACCCCTAATACATACCACCACATTCACCCCTTGTTGAAAAAAAACCCGGCGGGATGGTTGTTCGCATGGTGATAGGGGTTTACAGAGTCGGTACTGTGCCGTAACTTGGAACAAAACACAAAATTATCGCTTCAACTGGGCCAACGGGCCAAACAGGGTCGGCATGATGCCATAATTATAACAAGACACAATAACTGAAAACTGGACCAACGGGCCAAACAGGGTCGGCATGATGCCATAACTATAACAAGACACAATAACTGAAAACGTTGAGAGTTAAAGTGATTCGATGAGCCGGATGGGCGCCCTGGACGTCCTTTCCGATCGTCTCGGGCGTGGTGGTGATGGCGCTGGCTCGAGTCCCGTCGACTCTGGGAGCGTAGCACTGTCCCCGGTGTCCTTACTCCTGGGCGGGTCTGGGAGGAGAACCGAACCCCCCGGGAAGGGGGTGGCTGCGGGATGAACCGGCGGGAGTGAGGAGGTGGTGATTGGCATTGGGGGGGTGTGGGTAGCTCCGGCGGGCGCCAGATCTCGCAGGGAGACTGCGTCCTGTCGGCCATCGGGGTACTCCACATAGGCGTACTGCGGGTTGGCGTGGAGGAGATGCACCCGTTCCACCAACGGATCTGACTTGTGCACCCGCACATGTTTCCGGAGCAGAATGGGTCCCGGAGCTGCTAGCCAGGTCGGAAGTGGCGTGCCAGAGGAGGGCTTCCTAGGAAAGAGGAGGAGGCGCTCGTGAGCCGTTTGATTCGTGGTGGTGCACAGCAGGGACCGGATAGAGTGAAGGGCATCCGGGAGGACTTCCTGCCAGCGGGAAATTGGGAGGCTCCTAGACCGGAGGGCCAGCAGGACGGCCTTCCAGACCGTTCCATTCTCCCTTTCTACCTGCCCGTTCCCCCGGGGGTTGTAACTGGTCGTCCTGCTCGAGGCTATGCCCCTGCTGAGCAGGAATTGATGCAGTTCGTCACTCATAAAGGAGGACCCCCTGTCGCTATGGATATAGTCGGGGAAACCGAACAGTGTAAAAATGGTACCGAGGGCTTTAATGACCGTGGACGCTTTCATGTCGGGGCAGGGGATGGCGAAAGGGAAACGGGAGTATTCGTCAACGACGTTCAGGAAGTACGCGTTGCGATCGGTGGAGGGGAGGGGGCCTTTGAAATCCAAACTGAGGCGTTCAAAGGGTCGAGAGGCCTTAACCAGGTGCGCTCTATCTGGCCTGAAAGTGCAGTTTGCACTCAGCGCAGATCTGGCAGTTTCTGGTGACTGTTCGGACGTCCTCGACGGAGTAAGGGAGGTTGCGGGCCTTAAGGAAGTGGTAGAAACGAGTGACCCCCGGGTGGCAGAGGTCCTCGTGGAGGGCTTGTAGACGGTCCACTTGTACATTGGCACATGTGCCGCGAGATAGGGCATCGGATGGCTCGTTCAGCTTTCCGGGATGATACAAGATCTCATAATTGAAGGTGGAGAGTTCGATCCTCCACCGCAAGATCTTGTCGTTCTTGATCTTGCCCCGCTGTGCATTATCGAACATGAAGGCAACCGACCATTGGTCAGTGAGGAGAGTGAATCTCCTACCGGCCAGGTAATGCCTCCAGTATCGCACAGCTTCCACTATTGCTTGTGCCTCCTTTTCCACTGAGGAGTGGCGGATTTCTGAAGCGTGGAGGGTTCGGGAGAAGAAGGCCATGGGTCTGCCTGCTTGGTTGAGGGTGGCCGCCAGAGCTACATCCGATGCGTCGCTCTCGACCTGGAAGGGGAGGGACTCGTCGATGGCGCGCATCGTGGCCTTTGCGATATCCGCTTTGATGCGGCTAAAGGCCTGGCATGTCTCTGTCGTCAGGGGAAAAGTAGTGGATTGGATTAGTGCACGGGCCTTGTCTGCGTACTGGGGGACCCACTGGGCGTAATAAGAAAAGAAGCCCAGGCAACGTTTCAGGGCTTTGGCACAGTGGGGGAGAGGAAACTCCATGAGGGGGCGCATGCGTTCAGGGTCGGGGCCTATCACTCCATTACGCACTACGTAGCCCAGGATGGCTAGACGATCGGTGCGGAACACGCATTTTTCTTTGTTGTAAGTGAGGTTCAGGGCGTGAGTGGTCTGGAGGAATTTTTGGAGATTGGCGTCGTGGTCCTGCTGGTCGTGGCCGCAGATGGTGACGTTGTCGAGATACGGGAACGTGACCCGTAAACCGTGCTGGTCAACCATTCGGTCCATCTCTCGTTGGAAGACCGAGACGCTGTTCGTGACGCCGAATGGAACCCTTAAAAAATGGTATAACCGCCCGTCTGCTTCGAAGGCAGTATAGTTGCGGTCACCGGGACGGATGGGGAGCTGGTGGTAGGCGGACTTGAGGTCCACGGTGGAAAAAACCTTGTACTGTGCAATCCGATTGACCATGTCGGATATGCGGGGGAGAGGGTACGCATCTAGCTGAGTGTACCTGTTGATGGTCTGACTATAGTCGATGACCATCCTCTGTTTCTTCCCGGTCTTAACAACTACCACCTGGGGTCTCCAGGGACTGTTGCTAGCCTGGATGATGCCTTCCTTCAGCAGCCTCTGGACTTCGGACCGGATAAATGCTCGGTCCTGGGCGCTGTACCGTCTGCTCCTTGTGGCGACGGGTTTGCAATCCGGGGTGAGCTTCGCAAACAAGGAAGGCGGTTCAACCTTGAGGGTCGCGAGGCCGCAGACAGTCAGTGGGGGTATAGGGCCGCCAAATTTAAATGTTAAACTCTGGAGGTTGCATTGGAAGTCCAACCCTAGGAGTGTGGGTGCACAGAGATGGGGGAGGACATACAGCCGGTAATTTCAGAACTCCCTCCCCTGCACCGTTAGGTTAGTGATGCAGAACCCCGTGATCTGAACGGAGTGGGATCCCGCCGCCAGGAAAATTTTCTGGGTGCTTGGCCGAATTACGAGGGAACAGCGCCTTACCGTGTCTGGATGAATGAAGCTCTCCGTGCTCCCAGAGTCGATAAGACACGGCGTCTCGTAGCCATTCACTAGGACTGTAGTGGTTGCAGTCTGGAGCGTCCGGTGTCGCGACTGGTCGAGGGTCGTCGAAGCCAGACGTGGTTGTTGAAGTTGAGCATCGTAATCAGGCAGTATGTGGCCGTCTGTGTCGGGGTCCTTCAGCCAAGATGGCAACGTCCACGGATCGAGCGCGGTCGGGGGTGGACAAAATGGTGGCGCCCATCTCTCCCTCGTGGCGTCCGGGGTCCAAAATGGCGACGTCCATTGGTCACACGTGGATCGCTGGGGGGGCTGGGTCTGTGGTCCCGTTTCTTCCCCGGAGATAGCGGCGACCCCGCAGGACTTGCACACCGTCGCATAGTGGCCCTTCTTCCCGCAGCTTTTGCAGGTAGCCGCGCGGGCCGGGCAGCGCTGCCGAGGGTGTTTCGGCTGGCCGCAAAAATAGCAGCGGGGCCCCCCCGGTTGGTCCGGTGTTTTGGCCGCGCAGGTTTGCGGGGGTGGGGGGGAGTCGGAGAGTCGACCGCAGCGGGGGTCCACGGAGCCCAAGGGGCTGTAGTGCGGTCGGGGGCGTAGGCGCGGGCGTTACGCGAGGCCACATCGAGGGATGCCGCCAGGGCCCGAGCTTCTGTAAGTCCCAGAGATTCTTTCTCCAGAAGCCTCTGCCGGATCTGGGAAGAGGCCAAACCTGCCACATACGCATCGTGGACCAGGAGCTCTGTGTGTTCACTCGCTGTTACTGCCGGGCAGTTGCAGTTTTGACCCAGGATCTGCAGGGCGTTATAAAATTCGTCCAGCGATTCCCCCGGAAATTGCCATCGTGTGGCGAGCTGGTAGCGAGCAAAAACCTGGTTGGCGGGCCGGATGTAGATATCCTTCAGCGCGGCGATGGCACCGGTGAAACCGTCCTTGTCCTCGATAAGGGAGTAGACGTCAGGACTCACCCTGGAATAGAGGACCTGGTTAGCTGCTTGGGGTGCGATGCGCAGGCACTCCGGGGTGATTCGGAGCTCCATGTTCCCACGTCGTTTTCTTCAATTTAAATTCTGCTTAATAAATTGTAGCACCGTCAATATGACGCGAGGCAGGTTGAGGTAATGTCAATTGAAGGCTTTATTAAGCAGAACTTTATCCCCTGCAGCGTGGTTACAGAATGCAGCTGCTGAGGGAAATGGAGGGAAAACTGGGTTCTTATACCAGCATTTCTGGCTGGTGTCCAGTAGGTGGCAGATCCTATCAGGACCTGGCATCCCTCCACCAATAGCCTGTCGACACGTGGTGTACCGTATTACCCCTAATACATACCACCACACTATGTTCCTCTGTCCATCACTCTCCTCTTGGCTTTGTTCTTCGTTCTTTTGTGGCGGGACTGGTGCTCGTGAGTTGGGGAGATGGGGAGGAAGGGAGTTGGGTATCTGCTTACTCGGGTACTTTCCTTTTTATTTGACCGGGATTGGGTCTCGGTGATTTGGTGGGTTCAGAGTAGTTGTCGGCTTTGCATGGGGAGGCCACCGTGCTGGTGTGAAAACCAGTAAACGGAAGAGATGCGGGAACAAAATGGTGCGAGGAGGGTAGGGTTTCGTATATTTCTTTCCTTTGGTTTAACTTGAGGGTGGGATTTGGGGGAGGATAGCTGACGATATGAGTTTTATTAAGGTGCCGCGATCTGGGAGTCTATGGTAGTGGAAGCCTGGCGGTGGCCTCATTAGGTATGGCCTGTGGACCCAGGGGGGTTGGCTCAAACAAAAATATGGCTGATTGTCGAGTGGGGGAGGGGGATGCAGGTGCCTCTCACTCAATTGGTAACTTGGAATGTTCGAGGCCGAAATGATCCTGCTAAAAGGTCGCGCATATTTGCTCCTCTGAAGAACCTGGGGGCGGACTTGATGTTTCTCCAGGAGACTCATTTGAAGGTGGCAGACTAGATAAGACTGAGAAGGGGATGGGTTGGCCAGGTGTACCACTCTGGACTGGACATGAAGACGCGAGGGGTGGCTGTAGTAATAAGTAGAAGGGTGTCTTTTTCAATGAAGAGATTCATTGTTGATCCAAGTGGTAGATATGTGTTAGTGAGCGGGCGGTTGGAGGGCTCCCAATGGTACTGTGCAATATATATGCCCCAAGTTGCGACGATATGGACTTTATGAGGAGGGTTCTGTCTCTGATCCCGGACCTAGATTCGCACGGACTCATTCTGGGTGAGATTTTAATACAGTCCTGGACCCGGAGTTAGACCAATCAAGCCCTAGGCCTGGGAGGACATCGGCGATGGCTGGGGAGCTATCGAAATTCATGCAGCTCATGGTAGATCCATAGTGCTTTGGGAGGCCTAAGGCGAGGGAGTTTTCTTTCGCTTCACACCTTCACAAGTGTTATTCCTGAATAGATTTTTTTTTGGATGTTGCTGATTTCTAGAGTTGCGGGGACAGAGTACTCAGCGATTGTGGTGTCTGACCAAGCCCCTCATTTGGTAGACCTACGGGTGGAGAAACCGTCCACTTCTAGACACCAGTGGAGATTAGACGCTGGTCTCCTTGCGGATAGGGGATTATATGAGAGATTGGAAGGTGTCATTCGTAATTATATAGATCAGAACGACACTGGTGATGTCTCCGCCAGGGTGCTACGGGAGGCACTGAAGGCGGTGGTAAGGGGAGAACCTATTTCAATCCGGGCGCATAGACTAAGGGTGGAGTGAGAAGAACAATCAAGATTGGTGGAGGCGATCTTAACAGTTGACTGCAGATTCCTGGAATCATAGGATGAGGTACTGTTGAGGGGGTGTCAGAGGCAACAGATGGAGTTTAATTTGGTCCACCTCAGAGGAGGCGATGAGACAGCTGCACAGAGCCAGGGGATTCTTGTACGAACATGGGGAGAAGTCTGGTAGGATGCTCGCCCATCAGCTAAGAAAGCACATGACGGCTAGGGTTCCAGGTTGACTTAAGGATAAGGGGGAAAAGTGGTCACGGACCCTGCGGGGATTAATATAACCTTTGCGTCCTTTTATCGAAGGCTATACCAATCATTTTTTAAAAATAAATGTTTTATTAAAGTTTTTCCAAAGAGCGTTTTTACATAACAAAAGTAGAAATACAGATAATAAAAATAATAATCAACATATCCCAAAGCTTACAGTGAAACTACTTGCACAACAGAAAAGTTTTTCCTTTTTTAAAAACAGAACAAGGTGGGTTTTGTCTCCATGCCCAACTCACATTATATTAACAGTACCCCCACCTGAACCGCCCCCCCCTCCCCCCCCCCCAGGATGCTGCTGCTGCTGACACTTACTGCTCCCCTAGAAAGTCAAGGAAAGGTTGCCACCGCCGGGAGAACCCCATCAAGGACCGTCTCAAGGCGAACTTTATTCGCTCCAGGCTGAGGAACCCCTCCATGTCGCTAACCCAGGGCTCTCCACATCCGGGGGTTTTGAGTCCTTCCACATTAGCAAGATCCGTCTCCGGGTTACCAGGGAGGCAAAGGCCAGTACCTCGGCCTCTTTCGCTTCCTGCACTCCCGGATCCTCCGACACCCCAAATATCGCTACTGTTGGACTCGCCTTCACCCGAGTGTCCAAAATCCTAGACATTACCCTTGCAAACCCCTGCCAGAATTCTTTAAGCGCCAGGCATGCCCAAAACATATGGGCATGGTTCGCCGGACTCCCTGCACATCTCGAGCACCTGTCCTCCACCCCAAAAAACGTACTCATTCTTGCCGCCTTTATATGCGCCCGATGCACCACCTAAACTGAATTAAACTGAGCCTGGCACATGATGAGGAGGAGTTCACCCTGACCAGGGCGTCGGCCCACAGGCCCTCATCCAGCTCCTCACCCAGCTCCTCCTCCCACTTGCCCTTCAACTCCTCCACTGAGGCTTCCTCTACCTCCTGCAGCTCCTGATATATGTCCGACACCTTCCCCTCCCCTCCCCAGATGCCAGACACCACCCTGTCCTGGATCCTACACGGGGGCAGCAGCGGAAATGTCCCCACCAGTTTTCTAAGAAAGTCCCGAACCTGGAGGTACCTGAACGCATTCCCCGGGGGCAGGCCGAACCGAACCTCCAGCGCTTGCATGCTAGGGGAAGTCCCGTCTATAAACAGGTCCCCCATCCTCCTAATACCTGCCCTATACCAGCCTTGGTATCCCCCATCAAACCTACCCGGAGCAAATCTGTGGTTATTCCGTATCGGGGTCCACACCGAGGCCCCCTCCTCTCCCCTGTGTCTCCTCCACTGCCCCCAGATCCTCAGTGCCGACGTCACCACCAGACTAGTGGTGCATCGCGCCGGCGAGAACGGCAGCGGAGCCGTAACAAGTGCCCCTAGACTGGTGTCTCTACACGACGCCACCTCCAACCACCCCCACGCCGCCCCCTCCTCCATCATCCATTTCCTGATCATGGCCGAGCCAGTCCCCCCCCCCCACTCCCCGCTACGCTCCAAGAATACCCTTTTGACTCGCGGGGTTTTATTCGCCCACACAAATCCCGTAACAATTGTATTCACCCGCTTGAAAAAAGACTTGGGAATGAAAATGGGGAGGCACTGAAACACGAAGACGAACCTGGGGAGAACTGTCATCTTCACAGTCTGCGCCCGTCCTGCCAAGGAAAGCGGGAGCGTATCCCACCTTTTAAACTCTCCCTCCATCTGCTCCATTAGCTGGGTTAAGTTGAGCCTGTGCAGGGCATCCCAGTTCCTGGCCACTTGTATCCCCAAGTACCGAAAGCTCCTCTCCACTATCCTGAGCGCTCACTCTTCCCCACGTTCAACTTGTACCCCGAGAACCTCCCTGTAGCGCACAAAGACTCCGAGAGACGAATAGAGTGAAGTCGATGAGGCTTTATTAAGCGTGACTGTTTCCCCCACAGTTCAGTAGTAGACTGCCAGCGGGGGAGGACTCCAGGTACTTATACTCCGCCTTCAGGGCGGAGCTAGAGGTCAACGTCCAACCAGGACCCGGGATCTGTCAGCCAATGACATCATGGCTTCACAGTCCCACATGATCCCCAATGCATACTACCACATTCACCCCTTGTTAAAAATGAACCCGGCGGGGTGATGCTTCGCATGGTGGTAAGGGTTTACAAGGCTGGTCCTGGGAGGAAAACGTTCACATGTTATAACAGTATGTACAAGATTTTTTTTGTTTCAAACTATTTACAGTAATCGTCAGGAATAGACAAAATGTTCTCGTTAAAAGTCCACATTGTACTGTTAGATCGACGCCACGAGTCGGTCGGGCGGTCTGGTCGTCCGTGTCGATTGCCTCGGCCCCGGTGGTGGTGGTGGTGCTTGTTCTGGTGTTGTCTTCTCCGGGAGCCTTACGGTTTGAGCTTGGGCTTCATTCCTGGTCGGGCCTGGGAGGAGGACTGATCCTCCTGGGAGGGGGGCGGTCGCGGGGTGCGGCGGTGGCAGGAAGGGGGGGGTTGGGTGATTGGTGTCGGGGGTGTGTGTGTGTTGCCCGCGGGCGCCAGATCTCGCAGAGAGACCGTGTCCTGTCGGCCGTCGGGGTACTCCATGTAAGCGTACTGCGGGTTCGCGTGAAGGAGGTGAACCCTTTCGACCAACGGGTCCGACTTGTGCGCCCGCACGTGCTTTCGGAGCAAGATGGGTCCTGGGGCCGCCAGCCAGGTCGGCAGCGACGTTCCAGAGGAGGATTTCCTGGGGAAGACAAGGAGGCGCTCATGAAGCGTTTGGTTAGCGCTAGTACAGAGAAGTGACCGGATGGAGTGGCGGGCGTCCGGGAGGACCTCCTGCCACCGTGAAACTGGGAGGTCCCTGGACCGTAGGGCCAGTAGGACGGTCTTCCAGACCGTGCCGTTCTCCCTCTCTACTTGCCCGTTCCCCCGGGGGTTGTAGCTGGTCGTCCTGCTCGAGGCTATCCCGTTGCTGAGCAGGAACTGGCGCAGCTCGTCACTCATGAAGGAGGACCCCCTGTCGCTGTGGACGTATGCGGGGCAACCGAACAGTGTGAATATGGTGTTCAGGGCTTTAATGACTGTGGCCGCAGTCATGTCAGAACAGGGGATGGCGAATGGGAAGCGGGAGTACTCGTCCACCACATTAAGGAAGTATATGTTGCGGTCGGTGGAGGGGAGGGGTCCTTTGAAATCCAGACTAAGGCATTCAAAGGGGCGGGAAGCCTTAATCAGGTGCGCACCATCCGGCCTGAAAAAATGCGGTTTGCACTGTGCGCAAATGTGGCCGTTCCTTGTGACTGTACGGACCTCCTCTAAGGAGTATGGGAGGTTGGGGGACTTGATAAAGTGGTAAAACCGAGTGACCCCCCGGGTGGCAGAGGTCCTCGTGGAGGGTTTGGAGGCGGTTAATTTGTGCATTGGCACATGTGCCGCGGGATAGGGCATTGGACGGCTCGTTCAGCTTTGCGGGACGATACAAGATCTTGTAGTTGAAGGTGGAGAGCTCGATCCTCCACCTTAAGATCTTGTCGTTTTTGATTTTGCCCCGCTGTGCATTATCGAACATGAAGGCTACCGACCGTTGGTCCGTGAGGAGAGTGAATCTCCTGCCGGCCAGGTAATGCCTCCAATGTCGCACAGCTTCCACTATGGCTTGGGCTTCCTTTTCCACTGAGGAGTGGCGGATTTCTGAAGCGTGGAGGGTTCGGGAGAAAAAGGCCACGGGTCTGCCCGCTTGGTTAAGGGTGGCCGCTAGAGCTTCGTCGGAGGCGTCGCTCTCGACCTGGAAGGGGAGGGACTCGTCGATGGCGCGCATCGTGGCCTTTGCGATATCCGCTTTGATGCGGCTGAAGGCCTGGCAAGCCTCTGTCGACAGAGGGAAGGTCGTGGTCTGTATTAGGGGGCGGGCCTTGTCTGCGTACTGGAGGACCCACTGGGCGTAGTATGAAAAAAACCCCAGGCAGCGTTTCAGGGCTTTTGAGCAGTGCGGGAGGGGAAATTCCATGAGGGCGCGCATACGTTCGGGGTCGGGGCCTATTATCCCATTGCGCACTACGTAGCCCAGGATGGCTAGCCGGTTGGTGCTAAAAACGTACTTGTCCTTCTTGTACGTGAGGTTCAAGGCTTTAGCGGTCTGGAGGAATTTTTGGAGGTTGGCGTCGTGGTCCTGCTGATCGTGGCCGCAGATGGTTACATTGTCGAGATACGGGAGCGTGGCCCGCAACCCGTGTTGATCAACCATTCGGTCCATCTCTCGTTGGAAGACCGAGACCCCGTTTGTGATGCCAAATGGGACCCTTAGGAAATTGTATAATCGCCCATCTGCCTCGAAGGCTGTGTACTTGCGGTCACTTGGGCGGATGGGGAGCTGATGGTAGGCGGACTTGAGGTCCACGGTGGAGAAGACTTTATATTGGGCAATTCGATTGACCATGTCGGATATGCGGGGGAGAGGGTACGCGTCTAGTTGTGTGTACCTGTTGATGGTCTGGCTATAGTCTATGACCATCCTTTGCTTCTCCCCTGTCTTTACTACTACCACCTGTGCTCTCCAGGGACTATTGCTGGCCTGGATTATGCCTTCCTTTAGTAGCCGCTGGACTTCGGACCGAATGAAGGTCCGGTCCTGGGCGCTGTACCGTCTGCTCCTAGTGGCGACGGGTTTGCAATCCGGGGTGAGGTTTGCAAACAAGGACGGGGGTTGCACCTTGACGGTTGCGAGGCCGCAGATAGTGAGTGGGGGTATTGGGCCGCCGAATTTGAAGGTAAGGCTCTGTAGATTGCACTGGAAGTCTAATCCCAGTAATGTGGGGGCGCAGAGTTGGGGAAGGACGTAGAGCCTGTAGTTTTTGAACTCCCTCCCCTGCACCGTTCGGGTAACTATGCAGAAGCCTTTGATCTGTACGGAGTGGGATCCTGCAGCTAGGGAAATCTTTTGTGCGCTGGGATGGGTGGTTAAAGAACAGCGTCTTACCGTGTCGGGGTGGATAAAGCTCTCCGTGCTCCCGGAGTCAACTAGGCATGGTGTCTCGTGCCCGTTTATCAGCATCGTTGTCGTCGTCGTCTGGAGTGTCCGGGGCCGAGCTTGGTCCAGCGTTATTGAAGCGAGATGTGGTTGTAGTAGTTGAGCGTCTTCTTCAAACCCCGTGGAGCCGTCGACACTGGGGTCCGTTGTTGCCGTCCAAGATGGCGTCGGGGGTGAACAAAATGGCTGCCCCATGCATCGCACATGGCTGGGGGGTCACAAGATGGCGGCGGGGGTGGACAAAATGGCCGCCCCCATGCGTCGTACAGGTCTGGGGTGGTCCAAGGTGGCGGCGCCCTTCCTCCCCTCGTGGTGGCCAGGACCCATAATGGCTGCGCCTGCGGGTCGCACATGGGGCGCTGGGGGGGTTGGGGAGCGTTAGGAACGCGCGGGGCTCCCTCATCTCTAGGGACAGCGGTGGTCGGGACCCAAATTGGTAGCGCCGGCGGGTCATACGTGGGGCACGGGGGGGGGGTTTGGGGGGCGTTAGAGCCGCGCAGAACTCCCTCTTCTCCGGGGAGAGCGGTGGTCGGGACCCAAAGTGGTAGCGCCGGCGGGTCATACATGGGGCGCGGGGGGGGGGGCGGTTGGGGAGCGTAAGCGGCGTGCAGGGCTCCCTGTTCTCCCGGGACAGCGGCGACCTCGCGGGACCGGCACACAACCACGAAATGGCCCTTTTTTCCACAGCTCTTGCAGATCGCTGCGCGGGCCGGGCAGCGCTGCCGGGGGTGTTTCGCCTGGCCGCAGAAATAGCAGCGGGCGCCCCCGGTGCGACTTGGCGTTTGGACCGCGCAAGCCTGTGGGGTGTCCGGGGGGGGGGGGGTGGGTTTGTCGCGACGGGTAATTACGGAGCCCAATGGGCTGCTGCGCGGTCGGGGCCGTAGGCACGGGTATTTCGCGCGGCCACGTCTAGGGAGGCTGCTAGGGCCCGTGCCTCTGAGAGTCCTAGCGACTCTTTTTCTAGAAGTCTTTGGCGGATTTGGGAGGAGTTCATACCTGCCACAAAAGCATCGCGTATTGACATGTCCGTGTGTTCATTTTCGTTCACTGATGGGCAGCTGCAGGCTCGTCCCAAAATTAGTAGCCCGGCGTAGAATTCATCTATCGATTCTCCGGGACTTTGCCGTCTCGTTGCGAGTTGATAGCGAGCGTATATCTGGTTTACTGGGCGGACATAGAGACTTTTTAGTGCTGCGAACGCCGTCTGGAAATCCTCTGCGTCTTCGATGAAAGAGAAAATCTCCGTGCTTAACCTCGAGTGCAGGACCTGGAGTTTTTGGTCTTCTGTGACCCGGCTGGTGGCCGTTCTGAGGTAGGCCTCAAAACAAGTCTGCCAGTGCTTGAAAGTTGCTGCCGCGTTCACTGCGTGGGGGCTGATCCTCAGGCATTCCGGGATGATCCTGAGCTTCATAGTCCTTTTTAGTCACGCTTAATAAATTGTAGCGCACAAAGACTCCGAGAGACGAATAGAGTGAAGTCGATGAGGCTTTATTAAGCGTGACTGTTTCCCCCGCAGTTCAGTAGTAGACTGCCAGCGGGGGAGGACTCCAGGTACTTATACTCCGCCTTCAGGGCGGAGCTAGAGGTCAATGTCCAACCAGGACCCGGGATCTGTCAGCCAATGACATCATGGCTTCACAGTCCCACATGACCCCTAATGCATACTACCACACTCCCGAAGTCCCCCAGGATCCGCATGACCTCCCCCATCCTCTCTAACGGGTCCGAAACATACAACAGCAGGTCATCCGCGTAGAGAGAGACCCGGTGCTCCTCCCCTCCGCACACCAGTCCCTCCAATCCCCCGAAGTCCTGAGTGCAATGGCCAACGGCTCGATTGCCAGGGCAAACAGCAACGGGGACAGGGGACACCCCTGTCTCGTCCCCCGATGCAGCCTGAAATATCCCGACCTTAGCCGGTTTGTGGACACACTCGCTATAGGGGCCTGATACAGCAGCTTGACCCACCCTATAAATCCCTCCCCGAATCCAAACCTGCGTAGCGTCTCCCACAGATACTCCCATTCCACCCTGTCAAAGGCCTTCTCCGCGTCCATCGCAGCCACCACCTCCACCTCCCCCCCACCCCCCCCCCTCTGAGGGCATCATGATAATATTCAGGAGCCTCCTCGCATTCGCGACCAGCTGCCTGCCCTTAACAAAACCCGCCTGGTCCTCCCCAATCACTCCCGGGACACAGTCCACTATTCTGGTGGCCAGAATTTTTGCCAACAGCTTGGCATCCACGTTCAGGAGCGATATCGGCCTGTAGGACCCACACTGAAGCGGATCCTTCTTCAAGATAAGCAAAATCAATGCCTGCAACAGTGTCGGAGGGAGGGTCCCTTTCTCCTTTGCCTCATTGAAGGTTCTCATCAGGAGCGGGCTCAGCAGCTCTGAGAACTTCTTATACAATTCTACGGGGAAGCCGTCCGGGCCCGGGGCCTTGCCCGTCTACATGCCTGCCAGCCCCCTGACTACCTCCTCCAACCCAATCGGGGCCCCCAGTCCCTGCACCCACTCTGCCTCCACCCTTGGGAACCTCAACCGGTCCATGAACCGCCTCATCCCTTCCCCCTCCCCGGGGAGTTCCGACTTGTATAACCTTCAGTAGAACACCCTGAAGACTTCATCAACCCTCTCTGGGATCAGCACCATGTTGCCTTCCGTATCCCGCACTCCCCCAATCTCTCTGGCCGCCTCCCTCCTGCGCAGCTGGTGCGCCAGCATCCTACTCGCCTTCTCCCCATACTCATAAACTGCCCCCTTTGCTTTCCTCAGCTGCGCCCCCGCCTTCCCCGTGGACAGCAGGTCAAACTCCGCCTGTAATTTCCAGCGCTCGCTCAGCAGCCCCTCCTCTGGGCCTCCGCGTACCTCCTATCTACCCTGAGTATCTCTCCCACCAGTCTCTCCCTCTCCGCCCTCTCCTTCTTCTCTCTATGGGACCTAATGGAGATGAACTCTCCCCTAATGACCACCTTCAGAGCCTCCCAAACCACTGCCACTGTCACCTCTCCTGTGTCATTCGCTTCCACATAATTCTCAATACTCCTCCTTATCCACCCGCACACCTCTTCGTTCGCCAGCAGCCCCACATCCAGTCACCAGAGAGGGCGCTGACCCCATTCCGCCCCCAGTCGCAGGTCCACCCAGTGCGGGGCATGGTCCGAGACCCCAATGGCCGAGTATTCTACCTCCTCCACCCTCAGGATTAACGCCCTACTCAATGCAAAGAAGTCTATTCGCGAATAGACTCTATGGCCATGGGAGAAAAAGGAAAACTCTTTCGTCCTTGGCCGTGTAAACCTCCAGGGGTCCACTCCCCCCATCTAGCCCATGAACTCCCACAAGGCCCTGACTGCCGCCGGCCTCTTTCCCGTTCTGGACTTGGAACGATCCAAGCTCGGATCCAAGACCGTATTAAAGTCCCCTCCCATAATCAGGTGACTTATCTCCAAGTCTGGGATCCTACCCAACACGCACCTCATAAAGTCCGCATCGTCCCAGTTCGGGGCATATACATTCACTAACACCACCCGGGCCCCCTGCAGCTTGCCACTCACCATTATATACCTGCCCCTCTTGTCCGCCACGATGCTCCCCGCCTCAAATGCCACTCGTTTACTGACCAAAATAGCCACTCCTCTGATCTTTGAGTCTAACCCTGAGTGAAACACCTGTCCCACCCATCCTTTCCTTAGCCTTGTCTGGTCCGCGAGCTTTAAGTGCGTCTCTTGCAACATGGCCACGTCCGCCATCAACCCCTTTAAATGCGAGAACACGCAGGACCGCTTGACCGGCCCATTCAGGCCATGATCAACCTGCTCGGGGGGGTAACCACCCCCCCATCCCGCTGACTAGCCATCTCCCTTTTTCGGCCAGCCGCGTGCCCCCGCCTCCCTCCTCCAGCTCTGCCCCCGGCGCCCCCACCCGCCCGATTCTCCATCCATACCCCTCACCTGGCTCCCCTTCAGTCAGCAAAGCAGCCCTCCCCACCCCGCCAAGCATCCGCTTAGCTCTGGTTTCCCCCCCATTGTGCTTCTGTGAGTCAGCTCACCCATGCTGACCCCGGTCGCTCCCGCCTCTATATACCAACCCTTAACTTGTTGCCTCCTTCGGGCCGCCCTCCCCCCTCCCCCGCAGGGTACACGGGCAAGCGCCATCTGGGACCTCCCCGTGCGCAGGACCGCCTGTCCCAGGCGTTTCTCACTCCCTAGCACTGCACACCTGGAAAACAAAACACCTGGAAAACAAGCAAAACGAACAACAGAACCCCTAACCAAACTAGGGCAGACATGCCCATAAATGTATGCTTTATCCGCCGTTCTCCCCTCGATCCCTCCCCACCCACACATTTCACCCCCATACAGCAGTCCCTTAGTTCAGGTCCAGCTTCTCCTGCCTGATGAACGACCACGCCTCGTCAGGGGTATCAAAATAATGGTGCCTGTCCTGGTATGTTACCCACAGTCTCGCCGGGTGCAGGAGCCCAAACTTCACCCCTTTACCGTGGAGGACCGCCTTCGCCCAGTTAAAACCTGCATGCCTCATTGCCAGCTCAGCTCCCAGGTCCTGGTAAATTCGGATCTCGCCATTCTCCCACTTACTGCTCCGCTCTTTCTTCGCCCACCGCAGGACTCGCTCCCGGTCTGCCAAGCGCTGAAACCGTATCACCATCGCCCTCGGTGACTCGTTTACCCTCGGCTTTCTGGCGAGGACCCTGTGCGCCCCATCCAGCTCCCAGGGCCACGGGAAGGCGTCCCCAACATTGTGGCCACATATGTGCTCGCGTCCGCCCCTTCTGCTCCTTCAGGAAGGCCCAGGATCCGCAGATTGTGGCTCCGAGACCTGCACTCAAGGTCATCCAGCCTCTCCTGCCATCTCTTATGGAGCGCCTCGTGCGCCTCCACTTTCATCCCCAGGCCCAGGACCTCGTCCTCGTTCTCCACCACCTTCCTCCTCACCTCCTTGATCTCCTTCTCCTGCACCTTCTGGGTCACCACAATTCTCTCCATGGAGGCCAGCATCTCCGTTTTCAGCTCCATGAAGCAGTTTTTCAGGAGCTCCTGCTGTTCTCTGGCCCACTGGGCCCACACCTCCCGATCCTCTCCGGCCGCCATTTTGTCCTCCCGGACCTTCTCGACCTCCTTCCCCGGGGTCGCGCGTCTGCCGGCTCCGCTCCTGATCCTCTCCATCCACCAGCAGGGAGGGGGGCTCGCCCACGTCTGTTCCCACGCCGGTCCCTCCTGTTAACTGCCGCCGCCGCTCCTTTTAGCGGCCCGAAACACCGATCCCGGCGGGAGCTGCCGTTCGCGTGACCTAGCAGGTCATGGCCGCTATAGGAAGTCCCTATACCAATCATAACCGCCACCGGGGGACAAACTGAGACCTAGATGGGTTGGAGTGTCTGACGGTGGGTCATGCTCGGGTGCAAGGATTGGGGGTTCCGGAAGATCTGCAAGAGCTCCTGGGATGTATGAATTTGATGCAGTCAGAGAAGGCCCTGGGATTGGACGGATTCCCAGTTGAATTTTATAAACGTTTTGGTACGCTGCTGGGTCCGTTGATGGTACGGATGTATAATGAGGCGCAGGAGAGGGACTCGCTCCCCCCTACACTGTTGCAGGTCTCCATCTCCCTTGTCCAAAAGAAGGATAAGGATCCTGAGCAATGCAGACCTTACTGTCTGATTGCCCTCCTGAATGAGGACTCATCTACTGAGGTAGTATGGGCTGAGGTTAGAAACAGGAAAGGAGAGGTAACCCTGTTAGGGGTTTTCTATAGGCCTCCGAAAAGTTCCAGAGATGTAGAGGAAAGAATTGCAAAGATGATTCTGGATAGGAGCGAAAGCAACAGGGTAGTTGTTATGGGGGACTTAACTTGCCAAATATTGACTGGAAACGCTATAGTTCGAGTACTTTAGATGGGTCCGTTTTTGTCCAATGTGTTCAGGAGGGTTTCCTGACGCAGTATGTAGATAGGCCAAAGAGAGGCGAGGCCATTTTGGATTTGGTACTGGGTAATGAACCAGGACAGGTGTTAGATTTGGAGGTAGGTGAGCACTTTGGTGATAGTGACCACAATTCGATTACGTTTACTTTAGTGATGCAAAGGGATAGGTATATACCGTAGGGCAAGAGTTATATCTGGCGGAAAGGCAATTATGATGTGATGAGACAAGACTTAGGATCCATCGGATGGAGAGGAAAACTGCAGGGGATGGGCACAATGGAAATGTGGCGCTTGTTCAAGGAACAGCTACTGCGTGTCCTTGATAAGTATGTACCTGTCAGGCAGGAGGAAGTGGTCGAGCAAAGGAACCGTGGTTTACTAAAGCAGTCAAGAGGAAGAAGGAGGCTTATGTAAAGATGAGACATGAAGGTTCAGTTAGGGCACTCGAGAGTTACAAGTTAGCTATGAAGGACCTAAAGAGAGAGCTAAGAAGAGCCAGGAGGGGGCATGAGAAGTCTTTGGCAGGTAGGATCAAGGATAACCCTAAAGCTTTCTATAGATATGTCAGGAATAAACGAATGACTAGGGTAAGAGTAGGGCCAGTCAAGGACAGTCGTGGGAAATTGTGCTTGGAGTCCGAGGAGATAGGGGAGGTGCTATATGAATATTTTTTGTCAGTATTCTCACAGGAAAAAGACAATGTTGCCGAGGAGAATACTGAGATTCAGACTACTAGACTAGAAGAGCTTGAGGTACATAAGGAGGAGTTGTTAGCAGTTCTGGAAAGTGTGAAAATAGATAAGTCCCCTGGGCCGGATGGGATTTATCCTAGGATTCTCTGGGAAGCTAGGGAGGAGATTGCTGACCCTTTGGCTTTGACCTTTAAGTCATCTTTGTCTCCAGGAATAGTGCCAGAAGACTGGAGGATAGCAAATGTTGTCCCCTTGTTCAAGAAGGGGAGTAGAGACAGCCCCGTTAACTATGGACCAGTGAGCCTTACTTCTGTTGTGGGCAAAATCTTGGAAAAGTTTATAAGAGATAGGATGTATAATCATCTGGAAAGGAATAATTTGATGAGAGATAGTCAACACGGTTTTGTGAAGGGTAGGTCGTGCCTCACAAACCTTATTGAGTTCTTTGAGAAGGTGACCAAACAGGTGGATGAGGGTAAAGCAGTTGCTGTGGTGTATATGGATTTCAGTAAATCGTTTGATAAGGTTCCCCACGGTAGGCTATTGCAGAAAATATAGAGGCATGGGATTCAGGGTGATTTAGCAGTTTGGATCAGAAATTGGCTAGCTGGAAGAAGACTTGGTGGTTGATGGGAAATGTTCAGACTGGAGTCCAGTTACTAGTGGTGTTCCACAAGGATCTGTTTTGGGGCCACTGCTGTTTGTCATTTTTATAAATGACCTGGAGGAGGGCGTAGAAGGATGGGTGAGTAAATCTGCAGATGACACTAAAGTCGGTGGAGTTGTGGACAGTGCGGAAGGATGTTACAAGTTACAGAGGGACATAGATAAGCTGCAGCACTGGGCTGAGAGGTGGCAAATGGAGTTTAATGCAGAAAAGTGTGAGGTGATTCATTTTGGAAGGAATAACAGGAAGACAGAATACTGGGCTAATGGTAAGATTCTTGGCAGTGTGGATGAGCAGAGAGATCTCGGTGTCCATGTACATAGATCCCTAAAAGTTGCCACCCAGGTTGAGAGGGTTGTTAAGAAGGCGTACGGTGTGTTAGCTTTTATTGGTAGAGGGATTGAGTTTCGGAGCCATGATGTCATGTTGCAGCTGTACAAAACTCTGGTGCGGCCGCATTTGGAGTATTGCGTGCAATTCTGGTCGCCGCATTATAGGAAGGATGTGGAAGCATTGGAAAGGGTGCAGTGGAGATTTACCAGAATGTTGCCTGGTATGGAGGAATGATCTTATGAGGAAAGCCTGAGGGACTTGAGGCTGTTTTCGTTAGAGAGAAGAAGGTTAAGAGGTGACTTAATTGAGGCGTACAAGATGATCAGAGGATTGGATAGGGTGGACAGTGAGAGCCTTTTTCCTCGGATGGTGATGTCTAGCACGAGGGGACATAGCTTTAAGTTGAGGGGAGATAGATATAAGACAGATGTCAGAGGTAGGTTCTTTACTCAGAGAGTAGTAAGGGCGTGGAATGCCCTGCCTGCAATAGTAGTGGACTCGCCAACACTAAGGGCATTCAAATGGTCATTGGATAGACATATGGACGATAAGGGAATAGTGTAGATGGGCTTTAGTGTGTTTTCACAGGTCGATGCAACATTGAGGGCCGAAGGGCCTGTACTGCGCTGTAATGTTCTATGTTCTATGAATGTTGAAACAAGGCTTCTGGCCAAGATCTTGGCTACCCATATTGAGGGATGTGTACTGGAAGAAGTTGGAGAGGATCAAACTGGCTTTCTAAAAGGCAGAACATTGGCATCTAATATTCGGTGGCTACTTGATATTATATTGGTGCCCGCTGGAGTGCTTCAACGGATGCTGAGAATGCATTTGACCTAGTGGAAGTGGGCGTACCTTTTTGACGTTTTGGAGCGGTTTGGGTTCGGCCAGGGATTTGTGGATTGGGTTAAACTGTTATCTACAGCCCCAAAGGCAAGCATCTCTACTAACGGGGTTAATTTTGGGTATTTCACTCTGCAGCGTGGGACGAGGCAGGGGTGCCCACTCTCGTCTTTGCTATTCGCCCTTGCAGATCGAACTTTAGCAATGGCTCTTCGGACATCTGGAAAGGTATTAAGCAGGGGGGGGGGGAAGAGTGGAACATCGGCTTTCCTTGTATTCAGCTGACCTCCTACTGTATGTTTCCAACCCCTTGGAATCTATTGATAACACCCTGAGAATTCTGAATGAATTCAACTCCTTTTCTGGTTTCAAGCTTAATACGGCAAAGAGTGAGATGTTCTTGATTGGCTGCAGTGGGCAGGAGGGGTGTTTGAGCGGGCTCCCGTTTCACCTGGCTAGAAAGATCTTTTGTTATTTCGTGATTCAGGTGGCGTGGGATTGGACCCAACTTCACAAACTCAAACTGACATGCTTCGTAGAGGCGATGAAAGAGGAGTTTAAAAGGTGGTACAGCCTGCCTCTGTCTTTGTTCGGAAGAGTCCAGACAAAAAGATGGTGATCCTGGGGCTGGATTTGGAAGGAAGCGTTACATAGGGTTAATGCATCCTTGCCATGTGCTCTAGGCTCAGTCTTATACAGCTTAAGGTTGTGCACAGAGCGCATATGACACCGGCTAGGCTGAGCCGTTTCTTCCTGTAAGTGGATAGTCAATGTACACAATGTGCCGGATTGCCTGTGAACCATGTTCACATGTTCTGGTCCTGTCCAAAACCTGTGGGGTTTTAGAAGGGTGTTACGGATGTATTATCTCGGGTGGTGGGGGTGGTGGCCATGCCTTCTCCATGGGTAGCTATCTTTGGTGTGTCTGAGGATCCTGGTGTCATGGTGGGAAAGGGGACCGATATCGCAGCTTTTGCCTCCTTACTCGCACAAAGGAGAATTTTGCTTACCGCTAAGCACTGGATCATGGGTATGGGACCTTTCTGAGTTTCTTCATTTGGAGAAGATCAAATTCGCCATAAGAGGTTCGGAAGAAGGGTTCACCGTGAAGTGGAAGCTGTTCGTCGACTTTTTCAAGAACTACTAGGCTGTCAGTTGTGGGGGGTAAATAGTAATTTTGTTGACTGCTAAGGGGCTGGTGGGGGGGCGTCGTTATTTTGTTTTACTAAGAATGAAAAAAATAATGCAACATAGAAATCAATGCCTGGGAGACCGTTGCTCAGAAGAAACCTACTTGGAGGAACCTCCTGATTGAAGGGACAAAATTCTTCGAGGATACCCAACAGCAAGAGGAGGTCCAAAAAGGGAGCCTGAGAAAGGTATTAACAGCAATCCAGAATCCGGGAACCGACCCCACCGCCGGGAAGCATCTGCCAAATTTGTGGTCGAAGATGCGGCTTTAGGATCAGACTAATCAGCCGCGCAAGAACTCATGACTAGTAACACGAAGTTTCTTAGGTGGACAATCATACTCATTAGTGAGTGATCGCTGTGTCATGATTGGTAACTAACAAGTAGCAAGATCACACTGAGGTGATGACATTGTCATTGTAGTCGTGCAGTTGACAAGTCGATTTATTGATTTTCGGAGTTTGCTTCAGCTTTGAGAAGTTAAGCCTATTGAGCAAGTTTGAAGAAGTGTCAGTATCAAGTTTAAAACTGATTGGAGAATTATTAACTTGAAGTACTGTGTTCCATTCCGTATTTGTGTTGATAGAGTGAACTATCTTGAGAGGAGATGAGACTTCTGTGGTTCCATCATTCTTCTCAATGATGCCTACGAAGAACAAGTCTTCCAAAGAATAAGCATCTGAATCATTAGAAACATTTTCTTGACAACCTTCCTTCTTTTGTCCACACTTCTAACATTCATCTGTTTTGAATTTAAATTCAAAGATTTAAATTTGTGAGTGGATCTGCATTGACAGCGAAGTGGTTGTGTTTGCCACATTGTGAGCAAATCTTTCCTCGAGCTGGGCATTTTTTTTGAGGGTGGGTGTTTCCACACCTTCCACATGTCATCATGTACACGCCATCACGCACACAACTTCTTCACACATGCGCAGATCGGTCTTCGTCCGTCTCGCATATTTTTGAGAAGTGCGCATGTGTAGGTTTAGAATGTGCATGCGCAAGATGGCTGCCGTCCAAAACGCGCATTTGTTTCATCAGCGACACTGCCTTGACACATTTTACCTCGAGGTTCGTTTTCGTGCCCTTTTCTTGGAGAAAAATTTCATTAAACTGACTTTTGGATAATTGATGTAAACGGCACATTTCGATCACATTTTCAAGCTTGAGATCTTTCTGGCTCAGCAAACATTCCTGAGCTTATCATCGATTAAACCGAAGACAATTTGATTCCTGATCATTGAATCATTTAACACAGAAAAATTACAAGCTTCAGCTAACAGTTTGAGATCAATGACAAAGCAATCAATTGATTCACCTTTGTTTTACATTCTTTTTGTGAAAATAAAACGCTCAAAAGTTTCATTTGTCTGAATTTTGCAATGAAGTTCAAACTTTTCTATAACTACTTCAAATTTGGTCTTATCTTGATCCACAGCAAATTGAAATGGGTTATATAGTTCTATGGCTTGTGGGCCAGCCATTGGTAGAAACAGAACTATTTTACGTCCGTTACTCGCATTATTTAAATCTGAAGCAGCCAAATACAATTGAAACTGCTGCTTGAGAACTCTCCAGTTAACATCAAGTTTACCGGTGATCCGGAGTTGTTGTGGAGCTTGAACTTTCTCCATCAATCCTAGATTCTTCGATGTCCCGCAGTAACAGGTTGGTGCTTCGAAACTCGAGTTGCGTATTAATTTTTCTTACTAATCCTTGCTAAATTATCTAACTAGCTTCAGCAGTCACCCCACTCTTGGTATCATGTTATATTACCCTTGGTGGTAATATGTTGTGTTCTTTGTCTTTTGTTGAGCTGATGACAAAGAATCCACCAATCATTAGATTGAAACAAAACTAATTTATTGCATAACGATTAATTAAATGAAGTTCGCACACTCTACTGAGCTACAGTTAATAATAAAGTAACATTGAATCAATAATCTAAATAGTCACTAATAATAACCTTGTGTAACTCTCTCTAACCTAATCTTCTTCTAATGCTCTTCTCTTGGCTTTCTTCTTCACTCACACTCTACCCAGCATTCCCTGAGGACTGATTTATATACAAAGAAGTGGTGGTGTTCTCTAGTGTTTGAGTTACATAGCGATGTAATAATTAACCCTTCACTGCCTTGCCTCTGTCCATATCATTACATAAGAGTATCTATTTTTTTTTAAATTTAAAGTGCCCAATTCTTTTTTTTCCAACTAAGAGACAATTTAGCATGGCCAATCCGCCCATACCCTGCACATCTTTGAGATGTAGGGGTGAGACCCATGCAGACACGGGGAGAATATGCAAACTCCACACGGACAGTGACCCAGGGCCTTGAGGCAGCAGTTCTAACCACTGCTCCACCGTGCCCTTAAGCGTAACTATAATATTCACTTCAACCACTCCATGTGGTAGCAAGTTCCACATTCTCATCATTCTTTTGGTAAAGGGGTTTCTTCCGAATTCCCTATTGGATCCCTTGGTCACTATCATCTATTGATAGCAATATTTTACTAGGTTTCAAGTACCCAGTTTTCTTAGGCTTGGGAGAAAAAATGGAAAAATATTACCAAACATTATTATTGGTATTATTAGTTATTTGTATGCCCTGGTGTCCTGCAAACGTTCACAGAACTTTGCTGGCATGAGTTCAACAGTGATCTGCAAGGATGACATCAGATGAGCAGCAGTATATTTTAATATTAAAGGATATAAGAGGAACATTTTTGGAAAATTTAAATAATTTGAAAAGGAAGTACAATCATTTGCAGTATTATAGCAGAAAACAGGAGGCCACTTAGAGATGTTAGAATAAAAGGAGAAGTGTTTAAAACGTTAGATGTGAGCAGATAAAAAGAGGAAGCTAGAAACACAGTAATCAATGTTCACTTAGCAGTAGCTGTGCAATTAGAGTGCTACAGTAACAAATTAAATACAGACAAAGATGTTAGCCAAAAGAAAGTGTCATGCAAGAGTGCCTTTAAGAAATGGATGTATAAGCAATGTACCTTTAAGAAAACAGTGATGTCAGAGAGTGGGTGGGGCTGGGCTTTAGGTCAGCCATTTTGCAGGTTTTTAGTTTCAGTTTTAAAAAGCAGTGTCTGTGTGTTTCCAGAGAGCTGCAAGTTTTGCAGTTTGGTTTTGCTGAGAGCAGCTAAAAAGTGCCTGGTTGGTTTTGCTGAGAGCAGTTTAAAAGTAGAAAGCCAGTTTGCGGCAGTCTCTGCTATTCTACAGAAAAAATATATATCCTTTAACCTGATGTGATACTGTTTAAAGGTGTTAAGTCTCTTGGAAGTTTGAAGGAAAATTTTAAGGAATTATTTACTGTTGCAAACTGTTGCAATATTTTCTGAGTTATCTTTGAAGTAAGGGGTGTTAAGAGATCCAATGTTTATTTAAGATGTTAAGTTGAGTTCATGGAATAAACAGTGTTTTGTGTTTAAAAACCCACGTGTCCATAATTGTAATCCCACACCGAGGGAAAAAGCCGTGTGCTCGGAAAAGCAACAAATCCATTAAAGGGAGAGGTTGGTTGAACTCCATGATACATTTTGGGGTTCTGAAAAGCCTCGCCCATAACAAAAGGAACAGAGGTTGCCACCCAAAGAGAAAACATTACAGACAACTCTGGGATGTAACTTACACAACAATATGCAGCAGAGAAAAAGGCGACTATTTCACACGATAAGTTAAACTGCTATAACAGTGGAACATATCGTTGCGTAAGTTACATCCCAGAGTCTATTTTACTAACCTCATTCAAAATACAAGTTAAAGCAAGAAATGATTGAAGACTGATACTCTACACTATAAACTGATACACACTGGGCTGGATTCTCCGTTTCTGAGACTACAGGCTGGATTCTTCGGTCACCGACGAGTTCCCAACAGCGTGGGACACGTGTGGCTTCACCCGTCGGGAACTCAGCGTGGCAGATGCGGACTCAGTCCAGCTCCACCGCAGTCGATGGAGGGCCGATCTGCAGGCAGGGGACTTCATCAGCGGCTGGGGGCACTGTGTAGGTGTGGTCGGGGGAGCGCGAGCCAGCCGAAGGGGGGACTATTTTGCAGACAGGGTCCGCGAGCGGTCGCCGCCATGTTGCACGGCACGGCCGCTGCAGGCACTGCCATGCGCAAGCGCGGCCATGGACCCAAAATTCTCTGGGGTGTATCGGCAGCTAGAGCTGGGTGCTCTATGCTGCCGCCCTGCTAGCTCCCAGTAAAACAGGGAATCGGTGGCTGTTTTGCACCAGTTTTTCCGGCGTAAAACACTATTGTTCCCACGCCGGCGTAGGGACATAGCCCCAGAATCGGAGAACCCAGCCATATGTGTTGACGGCAACGGAGAATCCGTGGACTTTTACGACAGAAAGACTGGTGCCACACCTGGACCGATTCTGCTCTGGTGAAGTACTAGCTCCGTGGTCACATGGAACACACTTGATTCCACGAAAAAATGGTGTGAAATACGCCGGGTCCATGATCGACACTCGGGAGGCTGACAAGCTGCAACCGCACATACACATTACACTCCCCACACGTACTTATCCCAGCCTAAAAGATGATACTGGTTGTGCTGGTGCGCGCTCATACAGCTGATGGGTCAACTGGGCCAGAGGACACCCAGGGGCGTGCCCTGGGGGGACACCTATACGACCTGTGGCACCAGGTTCAAAGTGGGCTGTTAGCGGTGTGTGCAGCTGCATGGCTGCCTTGCTGGTTGCGGCAATGGTGTTACATGCCTGTCCACCCCGACCCCACAGCCCACCTCCTGGCCACCCCCCACTACTCCCCCAGCTCTGGCAGAAGCCCCTCGGCCAGTGGCACAATTGGCAGCAAACTATGACAATGTTGGACACCTTCCCTACGCCCTCTCTCTCCCTCAGCAGCTGCCACGCCGGTTTCACGATTTTTAAAAGCACAAGTGAACCCCGCCGTCGGGAACTCAGCCCATCAGCAGAGAATTGTGGAGGATCTAGAGAATACCGGGTCGGGCCCGCTAATGATATGCAAATAGTGCCTACTGTACATGCGGAGTAAAACGCAATGGCGCCATTTTCAAGGTAATGGAGAATCATAATTCGGCGTCAAATCGGCGGCTACCGCGATTTTGGTGTCGGCTAATGGAGAATCCGTCCATTAAAATCACAAAGCACCTTCTCTAATTCACAAGCTGATGGTTTTCGTATCCTACTTTGGACCTAGTGAAGGTTGCATTGTAAATCTTGAAACTAAACGCTGAATTACATCATATTAAATTGAACTGATCTGCTGCAATTACAATCGTTTTAGTATCTTTACCCTGATTTAGTAAATTAAAAGATTTATGCCCAGATGATCAGCCCTAAACAATTATGAAATGAGTATGCGGTAAAATGTCAACCATGGTTGTACCATGTTCCTCATATTGGCTGAAAACTAGCATCCTCATGTTAATTTGACATGGTTTATGTTGGGTTATTCAGAGTTGGATTAGACATCACAAAAATCAACTTTAGACACAGTCATCAATTTTTTCTATCATACACGCAATGGGTGTGATTTAATGGAAATGAAACAGAGTCCCGTTTATTTTTAATAAATTTAGCGTACTTAATTCATTTTTTCTAACTAAGGGAAATTTAGCGTGGCCAATCCACCTACCCTGCACATCTTTGGGTTGCGGGGGTGAAACCCACGCAAACACGGGGAGGATGTGCAAACTGCACACGGACTTTGACCCAGAGCCGGGATCGAACCTGGGACCTCGGCGCCATGAGCAGCACTGCTACTCACTGCGCCACCGTGCTGCCCCCCCAGAGTCCCGTTTTTGGCGCATTTAGCCAGGTGTTTCTTGGGACTTGCAGTGACAAAAACTACCCTGCTGTTAAACGGGATTCTGCTTCATGTTTATGCTTCGCCGAAGAATGCCCCGCTGAGGCTGCAATTAGGCTCATTTCCTGCACTAACGGGCTCAGTTTGCCAGAGCAGGAAGAGATCGGGGTATTCCAATCTCTGGACCCCCATTGCAGACTCCAGAACCACCTAACACCCCAATTTACACCTGAGGATGTCCTTGAACACCCAACACCCCATCTCATAAGGGCAGAGCACCCCTGAGCCTGATTCTCGGAACAGGCAATATTGCACCTGGGCACCTTGGCACAGCCTTCTTGAGCACAGAATTCCAAAGCATCAGCTCAGTTTGAAATCCTGAGACCATGGCTGGATTCTCCCAAAACGGGGCTAAGTGTTGACGCTATCGTGAAGACCGCTGAGTCTCACGACGGCGTCATTGGGCCCCCAGGTGGAGCCATTCAACGGCCCACAAGGGGCTAGCATGGGCGGACCAGCCGCCGATTCACCGGTTCCGTCATTGATGCGGCAGTTAAAAACTGATGCTCCAGTTAAAAATTCTCCCCCCCACTCCACATAGCCGTCGCAGGCAAGATGGCGGCACGCAGAGCAGTGCCGTGATTTAGGGACGGGGAGATCGAGACCCTCCTGGACGCCGTGGAGGAGAGGAGGCAGGTGTTATACCCCGGACCGAGCCGCAGAACGGCAGGCGCCATTGCTCATGGTGCATGGGCGGAGATGGCCGAGGCCATTAGCGCCGTTGGGGCGGTGGCCAGGACAGCTGACCAGTGCTGGAAAAAGCTGCACGAACTCCTCAGGGCAGCCGGGGTGCGTACCCAGTACTGTGCCCCTGCCATCAACCCCCCTACCCCCCACACACATGCGGAGGTCGGAGGCGTGCCACCAAATGAGACCCCCTGCCTGGTTACGGCTCCTCATGACACATGTGTGCCCACCCCTCACCCCATCAACCCTTCTCCCCTCACCTCACAGCCCTCCCACCTCCACCCCCCACCAACACACTAACATCCCTCGCCCCTCCACCCCACAGACCACACACCAACAGCTGTCACCACCTCACCACACACACCAACAGCCGGGTGCCTGGTCCGGTGCCCCCCAGGGACCCAAGCACGGACATCGAGAGCAGCTGGAACATCAGTCCTCTGGCCGAGACTACCTAGGACACCACGACTCAGGGGACAGACACACAGGGGACAGACACATAGCACAACATGACCCAGGGGACAAACACAGAGGACACCATGACCCAGGGGATGGAGCCGATTTCCCAATTTCAGCACCGGAGCCAATTCTCCGGCCGATCGCATTTTGCAATTTCCGCACGGTGTCTCGGAGAATCCCACCCCATTTCTCCCAAGTTCTAGCCTCTACCCTGGGAAAGCAGACTCCCAGTTTCTACCCCATCCAAGTACTCTCAAAATCATATGCTTCAATGAGATCAGCTCTCATTCTTCTAAACTCCAGGAAAAAAAGCAATTATTTATTTAGCCTCCCTCCCAAATCTGAACCACCCTCCTTCAAAAGGAACTCATGAATAGTTTTCCTGACAACATTACTAGAAAAATTATTTGTCTGATTTTAAAGTGAGCAAAGCCAATGTTCTTTGAAACTACAAGGCTTCTGCAAGTCTGAGAGCAGTTATGGCTTTGGTTAATTGTAGTTCTTTCTCAAGATGTTGTCATTTTGTTATTGATTTTAATATGTTAATTCCTTTGATTCTTGCCATCAAAAATTAATTATATCTTTTTCTTAGGGTTGCCAACTCTGGCTGGATGAATTTCTGGATGTTTTATCAGATGACCTCCTCCCTGAACTGTCTTTGGACAATCTCTTTACCCCCACTGGTCACCACATGCCCATTTGTATGCAATATCTTCCCACACCAATTGGAAGGTGAGCAGACTCTTCAGTAACAGATTGGATGATTCTTCACTGCTGATGAAACACCTTTCTCTTTCCCCAACTTCGGCAGAACAGAAATGTTGAAAGGGAATTATTTTTTTCCAATACCTCTATCATTTCTCTACCAGGTTTACCTCGGCTGTATCCTGGAGAGGAATCCTCAATTCCTGGGGCTTTGGTAATCCTAGTCGTAACTAGTTTACAATTTTGTTTAAAAATTGAAATATATGTTTAATACCTCAAGAGCTTACCCCGTAAGTCCTTTAGGTGACCGCCACTAAGTCTTGCTGAGAAATGGTGAGCTTCAGTTTTTATTTCCACCCACGGTACTTTGCAAAATATTTACTATAAAGATATTTATTTTTCCGACTATTCCAAGACTCTTGAAATGAATGAAAAAATGAAATGGAAATCGCTTATTGTCACAAGTAGGCTTCAAATGAAGTTACTGTGAAAAGCCCCTAGTCGCCACATTCCGGCGCCTGTTCGGGGAGGCTGGTACGGGAATTGAACCCGCACTGCTGGCCCGCCTTGGTCTGCTTTAAAAGGCAGCTATTTAGCCCATTGTGCTAAACCAGCCCCTGGTCTAAACCAGACTCTTTACCAAGAACCATGGTAATAGCAGCCTGCTCCATGTTCTTTGACCAAGTAGAGACGATAGGTGGCATCAATCTGACATCAATTTCAGGGGATTTAACTGCCCACATGTGCACAACCATGCATTCCCTACCTAGGAAAATTCCCTCTTTGCATCTAACTGATCTCTCCCATTCACTAACCAGAAATGTAAAACAAATACAAAGTATAAAAAGTTACAGTAATGAAAAATTACCCTTAAATTTACAAAGGTTTTAGGAGAAAGTTGGGTTAGAAAAAGCAACTTCAACTTTATTGATGTTCTCTATTGAAAATTGAAGAAGTAAAGGTGATTTTAATTCACATGCTCCCCATTTATTGGTCTGGTAATTCGATTAAATCTTATCTCTTCACCAAATTGCCACAGAATCCTGCATCTAATGACAGCTATTGTTTGTGGACCCAAAATGAACCTATTATTGTCAACCCCCCAGGTTCTACGCTGCTTATTGTCATGCAAGAGTGCCTTTAAGAACTGGATGTTTAAGCGATGTACCTTTAAGAAAACAGTGATGTCATAGAGTAGTTGGAGCTCAGCTCAGTTCAGCCATTTTGCAGTTTGGTTTTTCAGTTTGAAAAGTGCCTGGTTGGTTTTGCTGAGAGCAGTTTAAAAGTGCCTGGCTGTTTTGCTGTGAGCTGATTAAAAGGAGAAAGCCAGTTTGAGACAGAAGCTTGAGAAGTTCTGGTTTGCTGTGAGTTGCTTGAAGGGAGAAAGCCAGTTTGGAGGAAAAGAGCTGGGTGTGTGTCTGTGTTTTGCAGTGAGCTAGAATTGCTGTGACTTCTGCCATAAAAGACCATCTCTGGATCATTTGGGTGAGTTAAACTCATAATAATAAAACCTTTAACCTGATGTGATTTTGTTCAAAGGTGTTAAGTCTCTTGGAAGTTTGAAGGAACATTTTAAGGAATTATTTACTGTTGCAATATTTTCTGAGTTATCTTTGAAGTCAGGGGTGTTATGAGATCCAATGTTTATTTAAGATGTTAAGTTGAGTTCATGGAATAAGCAGTGTTTTGTATTAAAAAACCCACGTGTCCATAATTGTAATCCCACACCTAGGGAAAAAGCCGCGTGCTCGGAAAAGCAACAAATCCATTAAAAGGGGAGGTTGGTTGAACTCCATGATACATTTTGGGGCTCTGAAAAGCCTCGCCCATAACAAGTTGGGGCTCGTCCGGGATAAAAGTTGATCTATTCGGTTGGCTTTTGTGAACTTAAAGACAGTGAAAGATAGTTGCTTTTCCGGTGAGTTATTTTAATTTAAGTGGGGAGAGTGTTGTGAACAATGGCTCTTTCAGAGGCTCAGAAGTTTTTGGGGGTGGAGAATGTCGCACGTAGTACTTTACGGACAGAAACGAAAAGCAGACTGTTAGATTTGGCAAGAACATTGCAGTTAACATTACCTGATAAAATGCGAAAAGATGAGGTAATTATGGTGGTGGTTAAGCATTTAAAGTTGCCTGAGATAGAGTTTGAGTCATTGGAAATGGCAAAAATTCAGCTGCAAATTAAACAAATGGAACATGAGAAAGAATTAAAGCGGCTTGCATACGAGGGTGAGAGAGAGGAAAAAGAAAGAGAAAGTGTGAGAGAGGAAAAAGAAAGAGAAAGAGAGAGAGAGGAAAAAGAAAAGGAGAAGAAAGGAGAAAAGAAAGAATAGCCCTAGCAGAACAAAAAGAAAAAGAAAGGGAGATACAGATCAGGGAAAAAGATAAAGAGAGGGAGTTTGAACTTCAGAAAATGGCCATGAAACATGACAATCAGTTAAAATTGGCAGACGTAAAGGGAACCGTACAGTTGGATGATAGTGATGAGGATAGTGAGAAAGAGCATCATAGTCGAAGGTTTGGTGGGAATCTATTTAAATATGTCCAAGCATTGCCAAGGTTTGACAAGAAGGAAGTGGAAGCCTTTTTCATTTCATTTGAGAAGGTAGCTAAACAAATGAAATGGCCACAGGACATGTGGGTGTTACTGATTCAAACAAAGCTGGTAGGTAGAGCTAGTGAAGTGTTTGCATCACTACCGGAGGAGGTATCTGGAATGTATGAGGAGGTGAAGGAATCCATCTTAAGTGCATATGAGCTAGTGCCTGAAGCTTACAGACAAAGGTTTAGAAATTTAAGGAAAGAATTAGATCAAGCATACATGGAGTTTGAAAGGCTCAAACAGAGTAATTTTGATAGGTGGATAAGGGCTTTCAAAATAGACCAAACATATTAAGCTCTCAGAGAAATTATACTTTTGGAGGCGTTTAAAAAATTCAATTCCTGATGTAGTGAGAACTCATGTGGAAGAACAGAGGGTTAAAACTGCGAGATTAGCAGCAGAAAAGTCAGATGATTATGAATGAGTTCATAAATCAAAGATTGGTTTCCGACATCAGTTTCAGCTGGTGAGGGATAGAAACTGGGGCCATGAGAGATACTCAAGTGGTAAAGGTAAAGGTGATCTGATGGGAGACAATAAAGAGAGTGTACCTCAGATTAAAAAAGAAATAGAGGAGGGTGGAAAAGAAATTAAAAGTTTCAGATGTTTTCACTGCAATAAACTAGGCCATGTAAAGTCACAGTGTTGATGGTTGAAGAAAAGCACTGGGAAGGCTGGTGTGGTAAAACAGGATAAGACAGTGGGGTTTGTTAGAGTGGTAAAGGAAAGCCCAGGGGAATCGAAGGAGGTGCAAACGATTGTACAGCCTGTTCAAGAAGTAATTGTTAAGAAGGTGTCAGATGTATTTAAAGAATTTACTTGTGTGGGTACAGTTTACTCATGTGTATCAGGAGGAGCAGGTAAATAAGTCACAATTTTAAGAGATACAGGGGCTAGTCAATCTTTAATGGTAAGAGATAAGGAATTATGTAGTATGGGAAGAATGGTGCCAGAAAAGGTGGTGATATGTGGAATTCAGGGTGAGAGGAGTAGCGTTCCATTACATAAGATAAGGTTGGAATATCCAGTGAAGAGTGGTGAAGTGGTAGTAGGAGTAATAGATAAACTATCTTGTCCAGGAATACAGTTTATCTTGGATAATGATATAGCTGGATCGCAGGTGGGAGTGATGCCTACTGTGGTTAATAAGCCATTGGAAAACCAGTCAACCGAAGTGTTGAAAGACAAATATCCTGGAATTTTTCCGGATTGTGTAGTAACAAGATCGTAAAGTCACAGGTTAAGACAAGAGGAGAAATCAAAGAGTGAAGATGAAGTTGAAGTGCAATTATCAGAAACGATTTTTGATCAGAAGGTTGAAAAAGACCAAGAACAGGTGGAGGGTGAGGTGGATATTTTTCGTTCAGGAAAATTGGTGGAGTTACAACATAAAGATGTAGAAATAAAATGGATATATCAGAAAGCATACACGAAAGAGGAATCTGAGAGTATACCAGAGTGTTATTACTGTAAAAATGATGTCTTGATGAGAAAATGGAGACCTGTACATATGCAGGCGGATGAAAAATGGGCAGAAGTTCATCAAGTAGTATTGCCGGTCGGGTATAGAAAGGAGGTGTTGCGAGTTGCACATGAGGTACCAGTGGCAGGTCATTTGGGAATAAGGAAAACTCAAGCTAAAATCCAGAAACATTTTTATTGGCCTGGACTACATAAAGATGTAGTTGAATTTTGTCAATCATGTCACACATGTCAAGTGATAAGGAAACCTCAAGCTGTGTTAAAACCAGCGCCCTTAATACCCATTCCAGCATTTGAGGAACCTTTTGCAAGGGTCCTAATCGATTGTGTAGGACTGCTTCCTAAAACAAAAAGTGGGAATCAATATCTTTTGACTGTAATGGATGTGTCTACTAGGTTTCCAGAGGCCATTCCAGTACATAATATTACAGCTAAAAGGATTGTGGAGGAGTTAGTAAAATTCTTTACTAGATATGGACTACCCACAGAAATTCAATCGGATCAAGGAACAAATTTTACTTCAAAGTTATTCAAAGAAGTTATGATTAGCTTAGGAATAAAACAATTTAAATCAACTGTGTACCATCCAGAATAACAGGGAGTGTTAGAAAGGTGGCATCAGACATTAAAGACAATGTTGAGGGCGTATTGTCATGATTATCCAGAGGATTAGGATAAAGGAATCCCATTTGTATTGTTTGCAATTAGGGATGCACCTAATGAGTCTACCAAATTTAGTCCTTTTGAACTAATTTTTGGTCATGAGGTAAGAGGACCTCTTAAATTGATTAAGGAAAAATTGGTGGGTGAGAAATCGGAAATTACACTATTGGATTACGTGTCAAATTTTAGGGAACGATTAAATAGAGCAGGTGAATTGGCTAGACAACATTTGAAAGTTGCACAAAATGTGATGAAACAGGTAGCGGACAAGAAATCCAAAGTTTGTAGTTTTGCCAGTGGGGATAAAGTTTTAGTGTTGTTACCAGTGGTAGGGGAGCCTTTAAAAGCTAGGTTTTGTGGACTGTATCAGATTGAAAGGAAATTAAGTGAGGTGAATTATGTGGTAAAAACACCAGATAGAAGGAAGACTCACTGAGTGTGCCATGTGAATATGCTTAAAAGGTACTTTGAAAGGGAAGGAGAGAAAAAGGAGGTTTTAATGATTCTAACTCAAAGTGACGAACCAAATCCAGATGACTGTGAATTTGACATACTTCAAATTAATTTGGAAAATGAGGATGTTCTTAAAAATTGGGATGAATTGTTAAGTTACCTTCCAGAGGAAAAACAAACTGACCTGAAAGAGTTATTGATATCACATGGGCAAGTTTGTAGAGATAAATTTGGAAGTACTAAAATGGCTACACATGATGTAGATCTGGGAAATGCTGTTCCTATCAAACAACATCCATATAGACTTAATCCTTTAAAGTTGGCACAGGTTAACAGAGAGATTGAGAATATGCTGAAGAATGGCATAATTGAAGTGGGTTGCAGCCAATGGAGCTCATCCAAAGTGATGGTACCTAAACCAGATGGTACCCAACGGTTGTGTGTAGACTACAGAAAGGTGAATGCAGTTACAAGAACGGACTCTTATCCTATTCCACGTTTCAAGGATTGCATGGTGAAAGTGGGACAATCTGCTTTTATTTCCAACTTCCAGACATGGAAAGAACATTTAAACCATCGCATGGAGTTCTTCGATCGACTTCAGGTGGCAGTTTTAGTGATGAACCTAGCCGAAAGTGAATTTGGAGAAGCCCGAATCACTTCCATTGCGGAGTTTCCGATATCCTCAAGAAGAAGGGAAATAATGCGATTTCTTAGCATGAGTGAATTTGATCGAACAGTTGTGCAAAATGTTTTGTGGCGTGATTACTCCACTAATGGAATTGCTGAAGAAACGTTAAAAACTTCAATGTACAGCGGACTTTCAAAAGGGATTTGACTGCCTGAAAGCTGTGGTAACCAATGTTCCTGTATTGGAGAATTGCATGGGACTCTGTGGTCAGATTGAACTAAAGTATCTGATTCTAAAGAGAAATGCCGAGGAGTAGAGGAATGGATGGATCGTGCAGAGAATTTGTTCAAAGAGACTGTCAATCGAGAAGGATTTCGGTTGGAGGAAGAAGAACAAAGAAAAATGGACTATATTATTATACCTGTTTGAGTGTGTCGTTTTCTTTAAATGAAAATGTATATTTACTGTGTGCATTTCTTAATTGATGGTGCAAAGGTGAAAAATGAAACCATCTTGAAGTTAATGGTTTATTTTTTTTTCTTGGGAGGAGGTGTCATGCGAGAGTGCCTTTAAGAACTGGATGTTTAAGCAATGTACCTTTAAGAAAACAGTGATGTCATAGAGTGGGTGGAGCTCAGCTCAGTTCAGCCATTTTGCAGTTTGGTTTTGCAGTTTGAAAAGTGCCTGGCTGTTTTGCTGTGAGCTGATTAAAAGGTGAAAGCCAGTTTGAGACAGCAGCTCGAGAAGTTCTGGTTTGCTGTGAGATGCTTGAAGGGAGAAAGCCAGTTTGGAGGAAAAGCGCTGGGTGTGTGTCTGTGTTTTGCAGTGAGCTGGATTTGCTGTTAGCTCTGCCATAAAAGACAATCTCTGGATCATTTGGGTGATTTAAACTCATAATAGTAAAACCTTTAACCTGATGTGATTTTGTTTGAAGGTGTTAAGTCTCTTGGAAGTTTGAAGGAACATTTTAAGGAATTATTTACTGTTGCAAGATTTTCTGAGTTATCTTTGAAGTCAGGGGTGTTAAGAGATCGAATGTTTATTTAAGATGTTAAGTTGAGTTCATGGAATAAACAGTGTTTTGTGTTTAAAAACCCACATGTCCACAATTGTAATCACACACCTAGGAAGAAGCTGTGTGCTAGGAAAAGCAACAAATCCATTAAAGGGAGAGGTTGGTTGAACTCCATGATACATTTTGGGGTTCTGAAAACACCTCACCCATAACATTATGCTTATGTCAAAGAAGTACATCAAATAAAATCTCAATTATGTTATAAGGGCAAACTAGCTTTCTACATCTACACACCTCAGTGCCTCACATCTGTGCTACTGTGCATTCTTATGTTTTGTATAGATGAGCTTGTGTCAGTTTGGAAACATTGAAGCATTCCTGTCTGTGTACATTACAGTTATCAATGATTATCCACTGGTCTGTGTACATTGCAGTTAGCAGTGATTATCACTGGACTGTGTACATTACAGTTAGCAGTTATTATCCACTGGACTGTGTACATTACAGTTAGCAGTTATTATCCACTGGACTGTGTACATTACAGTTAGCAGTGATTATCCACTGGTCCAAGAGTCAAATCTATGTTGATATTTTGGTTTAAACAATACGTAACTGCAATTCTGAAAGCACTGCATTTTAGAGGATTGAAATGTATTGATTTGATTCTGGCTGTGGCCATCAGCAAGCCACTATAACATTCCAAAACCAACTTGGATTAGGGCAGAGTTTAGAAAGATGTTGAGTCAGACAACACATAAACATTCATTGCCACAGTTGCCTGCACCCTCTTGGCAATGTGATCTTTGCCCTGCTCTAAAGTTGTACTTGCTTTCCAAGCAAGTTACAGTGGTGACATATTTACTGATGCCCATTTCACATAATTCCTCACTGAAGTTCAGGTAGGAGAATTTCTCTTTGAATACCCTGGCCCTATATGGCCTACTGCTGAGTGGCTCTTTCCATATCTCCCTCCTCCTCCCACTTCCAGCAGCAAATCCCATTCTGTGTGACCACTGTTGATTGTCCAAGTTGTGCTGTACTCCAAGGGAATGTCTAGTAGTTTATTCATGGCTGGGATCAACAACTTTGTGCAGGAGCTATAACTCTTTCTGTAGGCTTTTGCAATTTGAAACAATTATAGAAAGTACCAAACATTTGTCGAATAACAACAGCAACTAATGTGTAAGTGGTCCCAATAAATAGCATTGTGGGGTCCCTTCCTGCTGCTAAATGTATGTTCAGCTGTAAAAAGTTCAGAAAAATTGTTAGATGGAACATGGAGCTCAAAGATGGCACTGGTTGTTTCATATCCTGAATGTGGACGTCGTCATGATCTACCTGTTTTATATACTTCCAGTAAAGGTTCAAGTCACTGCATGCACAATTATGCCTCTGCCAACATGGTGGGTACTGTGATTTGCCCCACAAGTGTGTTTGCACAATGCTGATGCCATTTTGGAGCTCTATGGGTATGCATAACGCCCAAAGAATGGGTGCCAACTAGTCCAATTTCTCTCTCAATGTTTTAATCAAGTTATTTGTGTGATACAAAGCTCTCATTGTCCTTTCTCCTCTCTCTTTTTTTTAGGAAACATTTTATTGAGGCATTTATAATTTTAACATTTTAACATATTAACATTCTAAATAACAGAACAGTCCGACACACGCAAAAAACCCACAGTAACATGCCCAACCTCCCCCCGTCCTAACTCTTTAGCTAACCATATATTAGATTCCCAGCCCTTATTCTCCACTTCCATGCCTCCCCGCACCACCCCCATTCTCCCCCTCCTTCTGCTGACGGTCAGTTTTCATTAAAGAAACCGATGAACGGCTGCCATCTCAGAGCGAACCCCTGTATTGAACCCCTTAAGGCAAACTTGATCTTCTCTAGCCTGAGAAACTCTGCCATGTCACTGACCCACACCCCCGACTTTGGAGGCTCTGAGTCCCTCCATCCCAGCAAAATCCGTCTCCAGGCCACCAAGGAGGCAAAGGCCAAAACGTCAGCCTTTCTCCCCCCTGGGCTCCCGGATCTTCCGACACTCCAAATATTGCCATCTCTGGACTCGGAGTCACCCTCCCTTCCAGGACCTCTGACATGGCATCGGAGAATCCCTGCCAAAATCCCCTCAGCTTCGGACGCGCCCAAAACATATGTACATGATTCGCCGGACTTCCCCCACACCTCCTACATCTGTGCTCCACCTCCTCAAAAAACCTATTTATCTGGGCCACAGTCAAATGAGCCCTGTGGACCACTTAAAACTGGATCAGGCTTAGCCTGGCACATGACGAGGATGCATTGATTCTTTTCAGGGCCTTCTCCCATAGCCCAACTTCCAAAACCCCGCAACTCATCTTCCCACTTCCTCTTCACCTCCCCAATTGGGACCCCTTCCCACTCCATCAATTCCTTATATATTTCGGAGATCCTCCCCTCCCCAACCTCTGTTTTTGACATCACCTTATTCTGTAGTCCCCTTAGAGGGAGGCAAGGGAAGCTTGGAACCTGCCTCCGGAAAAAGTCCCGTACTTGCAGGAACCGGAATCCGTTCCCACCCGGTAACTCAAACTCTTCATCTAACTCCTCCAGGCACCGGAAACCCTCCTCAATGAAAAGGTCCCCAAATCTCTCAATCCCTGCCCGCTGCCACCTCCTAAAGCCCCCTTCCAGGCCCCCGGAGCAAACCGGTGATTGTCACAGATCGGTGACCACACCGATGCCCCCTCCAGTCTCATATGTAGCCTCCATTGCCCCCACACTCTCAGGGCTGCCACTACTACTGGGCTTGTGGAATACCAAGCCGGCGAGAACTACAGAGGTGCCATGAACAGAGCCTCCAGACCCATGCCCGAACACGATGCTGCCTCTACCCGCTCCCACATCGACCTCTCCCCCACTACCCACTTCCTAACCATCTAACTATTAGCCGCCCAGTAGTAATTCATAGATTGTGGACATTTTCTCGTCCTGCCACATGTACTATTTTTAAATGAAATGGTTGTAACAATAAACTCCAGCGAAACAGCCTTGCATTGTTATTCCGGAATCGCTCCAAAAACTTCAACAGATTATGATCAGTATGTATAACGGTGTCAGGCGGATTGCTGGTCACATAAATGTGAAAATGTTGCAAAGCCAGCACCAAACTCAAAGTCTCCTTCTCAATCGTTAAATACTTTTTCTGGTGAGAATTCAATTTCTTTGAAAAATAACCAATAGGCCGCTCTAGCCCTTCATCATCGGCTTGTAGAAGCACCGCACCTACACCCACATCACTCGCATCAACCACCACATTGAATGGTTTTGTATAATTTGGGATGGCTAACACAAGAGCACTGGTTAACACAGCCTTCACGACGTCAAATGCCTGTTGACACTCCGCTGTCCACTGGAATTTGTTACGCTTCTTGAGCAAGTCCTTTAGTGGAGCAACCACCCGACAAAAGTTTTGCACAAACGTTTGATCAAATCCACTCATGCCAAGAAATCGCATTATATCCCTTCATCTTGAGGGTATCGGAATCTCCTCAATAACTGTTGGTTTCACATCCCGTGTGACCATTTGACCCTGTCCGTTTGTATGGCCAAGGAACTTGGGCTTTTTAGAATTCACTTTTGGCTAGGATTTTCATCCGCCTCCTGAAGTCGATCGAATAACTCCATCAGATGTTTTAAATGTTCTGCCCATGTCTGGCTGAAAATTACCAGATCGTCGATGTATACCGCACAATTGGGTAATCCTGAAACAAATTTGTTAGTTAACCGTTCAAATGTGGCTGGGGCGTTTTTCATGCCAAATGGCATAACTTTGAATTGGTATATACCATCTGGAGTCACAAAAGCTGAAATCTCCTTCGCCCATTCGGATAAAGGTACCTGCCAGTAACCTTTAAGTAAATCCAGTTTAGAAATAAAAGCTGATTGTCCCACTTTCCCAATGCAATCCTCCAAACGTGGGACAGGATAAGAGTCAGTTCTTGTAACTGCATTAACCTTTCTATAGTCCACATACAACCGTTGGGTACAATCTGGTTTTGGTACCATCACTATGGGTGAGCTCCATTGGCTGCAACCCACTTCAATTTTGCCATTTATAAGCATACTCTCAATCTCTTTGTTAACCTGTGCTAATTTTAAAGGGTTAAGTCTGTATGGATGTTGTTTGATTGGAACAGCATTTCCCATCTCTACATCATGTATATCCGTTTTAATACTTCCCAATTTATCTCTACAAACTTGCCCACGAGGTATCAATAACTCTTTCAGGTCAGTTTGTTTTTCCTCTGGAAGGCAATTCAACAATTTATCCCAATTTTTAAGAACATCTTCATTTTCCAATTTAATTTGAGGTATGTCAAATCCACAGTCATCTGGATTAAGTTTGTTACTTTGGGTTAGAATCATTAAAACCTCCTTTTTCTCTCCTTCCCTTTCAAAGTACCTTTTAAGCATATTCGCATGACATACTCGGTGAGTCTTCCTTCTATCTGGTGTTTTTACCACATAATTCACCTCACTTCATTTCTTTTCAATCTGATAAGGTCCACAAAACCTTGCTTTTAAAGGTTCACCTACCACTGGTAACAATACTAAAACTTTATCTCCACTGGCAAAACTACGAATTTTGGATTTCTTGTCCGCTACCCGTTTCATCACATTTTGTGCAACTTTTAAATGTTGTCTAGTCAATTCACCTGCTCTATTTAATCGTTCCCTAAAATTTGACACATAATCCAATAATGTAATTTCTGATTTCTCACTCACCAATTTTTCCTTAATCAATTTAAGAGGTCCTCTTACCTCATGACCAAAAATTAGTACAAAAGGACTAAATTTGGTTGACTCATTAGGTGCATCCCTAATTGCAAACAGTACAAATGGAATTCCTTTATCCCAATCCTCTGGATAATCGTGACAATAAGCCCTCAACATTGTCTTTAATATCTGATGCCACCTTTCTAACGCTCCCTGCGATTCTGGATGGTACGCAGTTGATTTAAATTGTTTTATTCCAAAGCTATCCAAAACTTCTTTGAATAACCTCGAGATAAAATTTGATCCTTGATCCGATTGAATTTCTGTGGGTAGTCCATATCTAGTAAAAAATTTAAGTAACTCCTCCACAATCTTTTAGCTGTAATATTACGTACTGGAATGGCCTCTGGAAACCTAGTAGACACATCCATTATCGTCAAAAGATATTGAGTCCCATGTTTCCTTTTCGGAAATGGTCCTATGCAATTAATTAGGACCCTTGTAAAAGGTTCCTCAAATGCTGGAATGGATATTAAGGGCGCTGGTTTTATCACAGCTTGAGGTTTCCCTATCACTTGACATGTGTGACATGATTGACAAAATTTAACTACATCATTATGTAGTCCAGGACAATAAAAATGTTTCTGGGTTTTAGCTTGAGTTTTCCTTATTCCCAAATGACCTCCCACTGGTACCTCATGTGCAACTCGCAACACCTCCTTTCTATACCCTACCAGCAATACTACTTGATGAACTTCTGCCCACTTTTCATCCGCCTGCATATGTACAGGTCTCCATTTTCTCATCAAGACATTACTTTTACGGTAATAACACTCTGGTATACACTCAGATTCCTCTGCCGTGTATGCTTTCTGATACATCCGTTTTATTTCTACATCTTTCTGTTGTAACTCCGCCAATTGTCCTGAACTAAAAATATCCGCCTCATCCTCACTGTCAACAGGGGTGGTACCAGGGGATTGGAGAGTGGCGAATGTCGTGCCCCTGTTCAAAAAAGGGACTAGGGATAACCCTGGGAATTACAGGCTAGTTAGTCTTACTTGGGTGGTAGGCAAAGTAATGGAAAGGGTACTGAAGGATAGGATTTCTGAGCATCTGGAAAGTCACTGCTTGATTAGGGATAGTCAGCACGGATTTGTGAGGGGTAGGTCTTGCCTTCCAAGTCTTATTGAATTCTTTGAGGAGGTGACCAAGCATGTGGATGAAGGTAAAGCAGTGGATGTAGTGTACATGGATTTTAGTAAGGCATTTGATAAGGTTCCCCATGGTAGGCTTATGCAGAAAGTAAGGAGGCATGGGATAGTGGGAAATTTGGCCAGTTGGATAACGAACTGGCTAACCGATAGAAGTCAGAGAGTGGTGGTGGATGGCAAATATTCAGCCTGGACCCAGTTACCAGTGGCGTACCGCAGGGATCAGTTCTGGGTCCTCTGCTGTTTGTGATTTTCATTAATGACTTGGATGAGGGAGTTGAAGGGTGGGTCAGTAAATTTGCAGACGATACGAAGATTGGTGGAGTTGTGGATAGTAACGAGGGCTGTTGTCGGCTGCAAAGAGACATAGATAGGATGCAGAGCTGGGCTGAGAAGTGGCAGATGGAGTTTAACCCTGAAAAGTGTGAGGTTGTCCATTTTGGTAGGACAAATATGAATGCGGAATACAGGGTTAACGGTAGAGTTCTTGACAATGTGGAGGAGCAGAGAGATCTTGGGGTCTATGTTCATACATCTTTGAAAGTTGCCACTCAAGTGGATAGAGCTGTGAAGAAGGCCTATGGTGTGCTCACGTTCATTAACAGAGGGATTGAATTTAAGAGCCGTGAGGTGATGATGCAGCTGTACAAAACTTTGGTAAGGCCACATTTGGAGTACTGTGTACAGTTCTGGTCGCCTCATTTTAGGAAGGATGCGGAAGCTTTGGAAAAGGTGCAAAGGAGATTTACCAGGATGTTGCCTGGAATGGAGAGTAGGTCTTACGAGGAAAGGTTGAGGGTGCTAGGCCTTTTCTTATTAGAACGGAGAAGGATGAGGGGCGACTTGATAGAGGTTTATAAGATGATCAGGGGAATAGATAGTCAGAGACTTTTTCCCCGGGTGGAACAAACCATTACAAGGGGACATAAATTTAAGGTGAATGGTGGAAGACATAAGGGGGATGTCAGAGGTAGGTTCTTTACCCAGAGAGTAGTGGGGGCATGGAATGCACTGCCTGTGGAAGTAGTTGAGTCGGAAACATTAGGGACCTTCAAGCAGCTATTGGATAGGTGCATGGATTACGGTAAAATGATATAGTGTAGATTTATTTGTTCTTAAGGGCAGCATGGTAGCATTGTGGATAGCACAATTGCTTCACAGCTCCAGGGTCCCAGGTTCGATTCTGGCTTGGATCACTGTCTGTGCGGAGTCTGCACATCCCCCCCGTGTCTGCGTGGGTTTCCTCCGGGTGCTGCGGTTTCCTCCCACAGTCCAAAGATGTGCAGGTTAGGTGGATTGACCATGATAAATTGCCCTTAGTGTCCAAAATTGCCCTTGGTGTTGGGTGGAGGTGTTGAGTTTGGGTAAGGTGCTCTTTCCAAGAGCCGGTGCAGACTCAAAGGGCCGAATGGCCTCCTTCTGCACTATAAATTCAATGATAATCTATGATTAATCTAGGACAAAGGTACGGCACAACATCGTGGGCTGAAGGGCCTGTTCTGTGCTGTATTTTCTATGTTCTATCCTCCACCTGTTCTTGTTCTTTTTCAACCATCTGATCAAAAATCGTTTCTGGTAATTGCACTTCAACGTCATCTTCACTCTTTGATTTCTCCTCGTCTTAACCTGTGACTGTGTGACCTTGTTACTACACAATCCGGAAAAGTCCCAGGATATTCATCCTTCAACACTTCAGTTGACTGATTTTCAAATGGCTTATTAACCACAGTAGGCATCACTCCCACCTGCGATTCAGCTATATCATTACCCAAGATAAACTGTATTCCTGGACAAGATAGTTTATCTATTACTCCTACTACCACTTCACCACTCTTCACTGGATTTTCCAATCTTACCTTATGTAATGGAACACTACTACTCTCACCCTGAAATCCACATATTACCACCTTTTCTGGCAATATTCTTCCCAAACTACATAACTCCTCATCTCTTACCATTAAACATTGACTAGCTCCAGTATCTCTTAAAATTGTGACTTCTTTACCTGCTCCTCCTGATACACATGCGTAAACTTTACCCAAACAAGTAAATTCTTTAAAGAGATCTGGCACCTTCTTATCAATCACCTCTTGATCAGGCTGTACAATCTTTTGCACCTCCTTCGCTTCACTTGGGCTTTCCTTTACCACTTTAACAAACCCCACTGTCTTATCCTATTTTACCACATCAGCTTTCCCAGTGCTTTTCTTCAACCACCAACACTGTGACTTTACATGGCCTAGTTTATTACAGTGAAAACATTTGAAACTTTTCATTTCTTTTCCACCCTCCTGGATTTATTTTTTAACCTGAGGTACACTCTCCTTACTATCTCCCATCAGATCACCTTTGCCTCTACCACTTGAGTATTTCTCATGTCCCCAGTTTCTATTCCTCGCAGGCTGAACTGATGTCAGAAACCAAGCTTTGATTTATGAACTAATTCATAATCATCTGACACTTCTGCTGCTAATCTCGCAGTTTTAACCCTCTGTTCTTCCACATGAGTTCTCACTACATCAGGAATTGAATTTTTAAACTCCTCCAAAAGTATAATTTCTCTGAGAGCTTCATACGTTTGGTCTATTTTCAAAGCCCTTATCCACCTATCAAAATTACTCTGTTTGAGCCTTTCAAACTCCATGTATGTTTGACCAAATTCTTTCCTTAAATTTCTAAACCTTTGTCTGTAGGCTCAGGCACTAGTTCATATGCACCTAAGATGGATTTTTTCACCTCCTCATATGACCCAGATACCTCCTCCGGTAATGATGCAAACACTACCGCAGCACGGTAGCACAAGTGATTAGCCAGGATCCCAGGTTCGATTCCTTGCTGGGTCACTGTCACTGCGGAGTCTGCACGTTCTCCCCGTGTCTGCGTGGGTTTCCTCCAGGTGCTCCGGTTTCCTCCCACAGTCTAAAGACGTGCAGGTTCGGTGGATTGGCCATGATAAATTGCCTTTAGTGACCCCAAAAAAAGGTTAGGAGGAGTTATTCAGTTACGGGGGTTGTGCTTAAATGGGTCAGTGCAGACTCGATGGGCCGAATGTACTCCTTCTGCACTGTATGTTCTATGTTCAACTTCACTAGCCCTACCTACCAGCTTTGTTTGAATCAGTAATACCCACATGCCCTGTGGCCATTTCATTTGTTTAGCCACCTTCTCAAATGAAATGAAAAAGGCATCAACCTCCTTCTTGTCAAACCTTGGCAATACTTGGACATATTTAAATAGATCCCCACCAAGCCTTCGACTTTGATGCTTGTTTCCCTTTATGTCTGCCAGTTTTAACTGACTGTCATGTTTCATGAGCATTTTCTGAAGTTCAAACTCTCTCTCTTTATCTTTTCCCCTGATCTGTATCTCCCTTTCTCTTTCTTTTTGTTCTGCTGGGGCTATTCTTTCTTTTCTCCTTTCTTCTCTCTCCTTTTCTTTTCCCTCTCTCTCTCTTTCTTTTTCCTCTCTCTCTCTTTCTTTTTCCTCTTTCTTGTATTCAAGCTGATTTAATTCTTTCTCATGTTCCATTTGTTTAATTTGTAACCTAATTTTTGCCTTTTCCAATGAGTCAAACTGTATCTCACGCAACTTTAACTGCTTAGCCACCGTCATAATTACCTCATCTTTTCGCATTTTGTCAGGTAATGTTAACTGCAATGTTTTTGCCAAATCTAACAGTCTGCTTTTAGTCTCTGTCCGTCAGGTACTGCTTGTGATTGCCTCCACCCCCAGAAACTTCAGAGCCTCTGAAAGAGCCATTGTCCACAACACACTCCCCACTTAAACTAGAATACCACAGCTGAAAAGCAACCACAATATGCTCACCACTCACTGTCTTTAAGTTCACTAAGCCAATCCAATAGATAGCCTTTTATCCCGGACGAGCCCCCAATTTGTTATGGGCCAGGGATTAGAGAACCCCAAAGTGTATCATGGAGTTCATCTGCCCCACAACTTTCAATAGATTGTGGTATGGGGAGCACATGGCCCACTCTACAGGTGTGGTACAGCAGAAATGGAAAAGTATTTTTTAAAGCAAAACAATGGGCGGGATTCTCCACTCCCACGCCGAAGTGCCCACGCCGTCGTGAACGCCGTCGAGGTTCACGACGGCGTGAAACGGCCCCTATCCCGACCGATTCAGGCCCCGACAATGGGCTAGGATCGGGGCCGAGTCATCTACACACGCCAGGCCTTGTCGCCGCGTAAAGGCGGCACCGCATAGTTGACACGGCCGGCGCCACATAACTGGCGTCACCCGCGCATGCGTGGTTGCCGTCCTCTCTGAGTCCGCCCCGCAAGAAGATGGCGGACGGATCTTGCGGGGCAGCGGAAGGAAGGAGGTCCTCCTTCAGAGAGGCCCGATGATCGGTGGGCACCGATCGCGGGCCATGCCACATTTGAGGTACCCCCCGGTGCAGGATGCCCCCTCTCCCCCCCCCCCCCCGCAGGCCGCCCCCCCAGCATTCCCACGCTGTTCCCGACGGCAGCGACCAAGTGTGGACGGCGCCGGGGGGAACCCGCCGTTTTGGGCTGGCCGCTCGGCCCACCCGGGCCTGAGAATAGCAGGGGTGCCGGAGAATCGCCATTTTGGGTGTCTCCGCCGATTCTCCGGCCTGCGGCCCGCGGAACTCTACGGGACCGTTCCCGCCGCTTGGGAGAATCGCGGGAGGGCGTCGGACCGGCGTCCAGGGAAATTTTGGCGGCCCAGGCGATTCTCCCAACCGGCGGGGGTGTGGAGAATCTCGCCCAATGTTTATTCTATGAACTCACGTTAACCTTTTTAAAACATACAGTGAATATCTTAGCAACCATTAATTTAAATACAACCCCCAAAGAATACAACACTAAGTAATCCTTACTAACTTCCCAAACAACATCCAGAGACAAAAGAAACACCTTTTTACAGAAGCACATTAGGTTTACATTCACTACTGAGAACATTTATAATTCTGAATTCACCAAATGATCAAGAGATAGCTTTTTCATGGCAGAGAGATCAACAGTACACCTGCTCTGTCTGGCTTCAACTCCAACACTGAAAACGAAACTAAAACACACCCTGCAAAAAAAGCCTAAAACGAAAGTAAAAAGCTGACAGACAGCCCAGCTCCACCCACACTCTGACATCACTGATAAACACCCATTTCTTAAAGGTACACTTCTTAAACACTCATTTCTCAATGGTACTCTCATATGATACAGACCGTGACCCAGTCCGGGAATCGAACCTGGGACCCTGAGAGCTGTGAAGCCACTGTGTTAACCACTGTGTAAGTGTACCATATGTAGTGATATGATGGAATGCATTTTCCAGAATTGTCTGGATTGCTCTGTGACACATATAATCCATGATGAGATTGAATTTATTCTCTGGATTATTATTCTGGTAACCGCACAGCTACACAATCTTTGTTCATTGCTTTAGAACAAGTGGCTGTGTGTCAAAAAGAGGTTTCAACTATTTTGACTTCTTAGCTGAAAACAGATACAACTCAGCCAATGCCAATTCTTACGATGACCAACAGCACGACAGGAATAAGGAAAACCAATATCATTAAAATTCAACGTAAAATTCTTTGAATGATACAAGTACAGTTTCTACACTTGGATAACTGGAACAATTGTTAAGCCTACAGAAACACAGTATTCTTAAAATGAAAGAGGAAAACAGCCTGAAAATTTATTGAAACCAACATACAAAATATTTAATTTAAAAGTTGCAGGAAATTAAATTGCTCTTTTATTCATTGATTGTTCTGGAATTAATCTTTTCACATGTAACAAGAATTGAAATTTCTTAAGCTTAGTCTACTTACTTTAAATTTTAAATTAATCATGCAGGGTTTATCCAGATAATTTTTCACCAAAGTTATGGCATATATTTACAAGGAAATTTGTCAGTATGACTTCCTTGATGTTTCAAACATAATACAAGCTAAATAATAGATATTTTAATGTGCAATGGATGTGCTTGAATTTAAACATGAATTCATTACTTATGTAGATTTTCAAAATATATATATTTTAATTAGAGTTTTTGTATTTTTACAAATAACACAAAGACCCTCAAAACTGCTACAGTACAACACAAATGCTTCAGCGAACTTGAATACAGAAAAAGACAGGCAAACACCAACACAGTTGGTTCAGCTTAATGATTAAACTTAGTGCCTTGGTCTATACCAGGGAAAATGGTGGACGGATAAGTTAGAGACTGGAGGAGAAGAGGATGAAACCATGGCAAAATGTTGAGCACCTTCAGGTGCAGCGATTGTTCATCCAGCCAAAGAAAATATAGGATAAGATTTTCACGCCCGAATCCAAAGCACAACTCCAATTATACCAGAGACACCAGAGTTATAATGTATTTTTCTTGGATATAAGACCTGCTTGTATCTCTGCAGGAGCCAATTAAGAATTCTTTCACCCCCAAATAAAGAAAACAAAATATAGAAAAAATCCTTGCGATTATACACCTCTGTGCTCACATAACATAAAGCCTTGTCAAGATAAAAGGCAATAACACATAATCAGGAGTATAATCACAAGGGAACTAAGTTCAGGATTAGTGATGAACTGCAGGATAATATAACCATCCATACTGTTTGGAAAGGTCAAAGCACAGGATCGTCGAGCAACATCCAGAATTTCACCAAAGCCCTGCACCTCCATCATGTTGTCATCTCAAAACCCCAGTAATGAGAAACCTAGGCCCCAGCGGGAGGGGAAGAAGCATTGCGTTTGGCCACCTCCAACCCTTCTCACCGAACATAGTGGACAAGACAATGTAAGACCAATGGTCTGAAGCCTCGACAGACCCCAGGCCTCAAAAACTGGATAGAATGTGCTCCATCGAACTCAAAACTCCCAGTCTTCAAACTAAGATTATGAAACTATGGCAGCCATTTCTCAAATTCAGTAGGGAATTCACCCCCAGCTCCCATCAGGAGATTGGGCATACTGAGACCAGCCTCATCTCCCAAATAAACCATGGTTTGACAAACCATGCAACAGGATTTCCAAGGACTGAAGGTGAGCCCCCATAAGGGCACTGCCCTATCGACTGATAGGATTCTCTTCTCCACTTCATCCATTCTCTTTAGGATATCTTGCAATTCATCAATGTGAGCACCAATAATCTGTGTCAGGGAGCTAAGACTGTCGTCCACAACTTCACTCACAATGGCAGCCATCATCTCGATGCCAACGGCACCACCAAGCGTAGGCCTGCTCACCAGTCAAACTGCCACTGCGAGATGGGCCTCACCCCCATCGCCTCCAACCGCCTCAATCAAACAAAGATTTTCTTGACTTAACCCGGCTTCCCATCGCCAAAATTAGAAGGGCTCTTCCAGGAACATAGCACAAATCATTCACACCAAGATCAAATAATTATGGATTGTGCATCAGGTTTAGGGTTTGTGCCAGAGCTACAATAATGCAACTGTTCCCGCGCTTATATCATGTGATCCTAGATTTTTTTAAAAGCAAAGTAGTTGTATTCATTCACTTGAAAATTTGCCTGGTGCAAATTTGGTTTCAAAACATTAAACTGGTTAATTTCAAAAGGAAAAATATGCGATTGTGTGATTTTCTAAATGATCCAGCCTTGGCAATGCATATCTGCAGAGAATTAACTATGTAATTGACTTTCTGATGGAGAGTGAATAGGTATTTCAAAAAGCAAAAAGTAATGCAGATGGATTTAAAGGATCCAATATGCCCAGCCTCCTTACAATATTGAGCGTGTCATGAGGCTATGCCCCATTATTTTTATGGGCGGGATTCTCCGGTCGCTGACGCCAAACTCACGTCGGTGATCGGCCAGAGAATCCCCGTTTCCTCCGAAATCGGGGCTGCGCCACTTTCGCGATCCTCTGCCCCTTCCAAAGGAGTACGCCGCATCGACGACCTCAGGACTCTGCCTGAGGCCCACCCCCCCGATGCTTCGCCCCTGACCGGCCGAGTTCCTGACGGCATGGGTCTCTCATGGTATTACCTATCGGAACTCGGTGTGGCGGCTGCGGACTCAGTCCCGCGCTGCCACTGTCGGGGAGAGCCGATCCGTGGGCCGGACGGACTTTGGCAGGGGCTGGGGGCACTGTTGGAGGGTGCTCTGGGGCTCGCGAGCCGGCCAAAGGGGGAGCACTATTTTGCAGACCAGGTCCACGCGCGGCCAGCACCATGTTGCACTGCGCGGCCGCTGCAGGCTAACACTGTGTGCATGCGCGGCCACGGACCGGGAAATTTTCTGGGCCGTATCAGCAGCTAGAGCCGGATGCTCTACATTGCCTTCCTGCTAGCTATCAGCCAAACGGAGGATCGGTGGCCGTTTGCGCCGAATTTTCGGTCGTAAAAGAGAGAGCGTTGTCGTCATCTGACACACTGCCTATGGAACAGTGGATGGACTTCATAAAGGGGGACTTTCAGCAACAGTGAAAAGAGATGCAGGAGGACTGGTCCACGGAGATAGAGGGGGTAGTAGCCCCTCTTTGAGGGACTCTGGATCGGGTGGAGAAGCGCTAAGAGTCGCAAGGTGCGATAATCCGAGAGGTGGAAAGGGCAGTTAGTTACCGGAACATAATTACCGGATTGTGCCATTGGAAGCAGAGATAGTGATGCTGGGGGAGGTATTGCAAGGTGCTGGGGGTGAAGCTGGATGATCAGGTGAATTGGACCAGGCGGCAAAATCTGCGGATTGTCGGCCTACCGGAGGGTGTGGAGGAAACGAGTGCCATGGGCTACATTTCAAAGTTGCTCACGAAGCTGGGTCGAAGAGGGCATATTTGAGAAGGCCCCAGAGGTGGATCGTGCCCATCAGTCACTACAACAGAGGCCCAGAACTGGGGAGCTGCGCAGGTGGTGATTGTGTGTATGCACAAGTTCCAGGAGAAGGAGAAGATTCTGAAGTTGGCAAAGGCAACTTGAGACTGTAGCTGGGATGGGAATCGGACCCGGATTTACCAGGACATTGGAGTCGACCTGATCAAACGGCGGGCAGGGTTTAATAGGGCTAAGGCGGCGCTCTTTTGGAGAAAGGCCGGTTTGGGGTGTTGTGTCTAGTCAAATCTTGGGTGACTTTCAAGGGCAGTGAACATTACTTTACGATGCCAGAGGTGGAGGACAACTTCATCAAAGAGCATGAGTTGGGGAAGGGCTAAAATTCGGAATTTTTCTTTTGAAAATGAAAATCGCTTAGTGTCACAAGTAGGCTTCAAATGAAGTTACTGTGAAAAGCCCCTAGTCGCCACATTCCAGCGCCTGTTCGGGGAGGCTGGTACGGGCTCTATATGTATATATATGTCTATATGTATATGGCTTTATATGTATATACAAGTTTTGTAACTGATATGTTGTTTTTTCTTGTTTGCACATGTTGGTTTTGTACTGGGATGGGTCGATCTGGGGGGTGGTTCTGAGTTTTAGATCAATTTTGGGTCTCTTGGTGGGAACGTTCCTGTTTTTTCTTTTATGAAGTGATATGTATATGCATATGTAAGTGTTAGGTTGTCTTTTGCATGTGTTGGTCTCGCATCGGTTTGGGTCGATGAGGAGATGGTACAGAGTTTTGGGTTCCATGCTACTGCTGAATTAAGGGTGGGAGGAGGCTCTGGTAGGGAGGGCCTGGTGAGGGATATTTTGAAGGAGTAAGGAGGTGGAAGCAGACTGGGGGAGGGGTAGTTTGGGTGGGGTCCTTTGTATTGATCTCCAAGTGGGAGTCACCATGCTAGCAGGGAATGCTAGGAAACGGTAGCAGTATGTGGGAAGGGGCTGTGGTGGGTAGCCAGAGAGGGGAGGGGGTAATGGTTAGGGGGGGTAGGGGGGTTGGGGTTAGGACACAGGGAGGAGGGAAGGATGCTGGTGACGCAGATGACTTCCTAGTTGGGTTTAGGAGAGGATGGAGGGGACAGCCGTTTTAAGTGGGCCCAGGCTGGAAGGGAGCCGTATGATTGGGCGTGATCTGTGCTAGTTGGGGATGGCAGACCTTAGTAGAGGGGGGTTTCGGAAACCCCCGGTGAAGCTAGTAACATGGGACGCTAGAGGTCTGAATGAGCGGCTAAACGGCCTTGGATGTTCGTGCACCTATAAAAACGTTGCTTTCCTTTAGAAGACACACATGTGGGTGAAGAACCAGACTTGATTAAGGAAGGGGTGGGTGGGGCAGACGTTCCATTCGGGGTTTGACTCTAAGTTGAGGAGGTTACAATCCTGTTGAGCAAAAAGGTGGCATTTGAAGTGCGGGACCCAGCGGGTGGTTCGTGACGGTGAGTGGGATCCTGGTTGATTCAGTTAATGTATGTGGCCAAACTGGGACAAACCCGACTGGAAGGGAAAATTCCTGCCTGGCGATTGTCGCCCGATGTCCGTTCATCCGTTGTCCTTCCAACCGGAGAACACTTCAGCAGTCAAGGGCATTCAGCCTCTGATCTTCGGGTAAGCGTTCTCCAAGGCGGTCTTCAGGACTCGCAACAACGCAGAATCGCCGAGCAGAAACTTATAGCCAAGTTCCGCACTCATGAGTACGGCCTCAACCGGGACCTTAGATTCATGTCGCTTTACATTCACCCCCCCACCATCTGGCCTGGGCTGGCGAAATCCTACCAACTGTCCTGGCTTGAGACAATTCACATCTCTTTAACCTGTGATTATCCCTCTCTCTGGATCTGTAAAGACTTAATTACCTACAAAGGCTCGCATTCAAAGTATCGTCTTGCATCTTGGACTTTGTCTGTATATATGTTTCTGGAACCCACCTCTTCATTCATCTGAGGAAGGAGCAGTGCTCCGAAAGCTAGTGATTCGAAACAAACCTGTTGGACTTTAACCTGGTGTTGTAAGATTTCTTACGGTGCTCACCCCAGTCCAATGCCAGCATCTCCACATCATGCATGGAACTTGACACTGAGGCAGCAGTGTCAGTAGTCAGTTGCCATACTTTTGACCGTATTTGGTCTGGCCTTCAATCGCTGACCCTGTTGGACATCAACGCGAGGCTGGCCACTTATACGGGGGAACGACTGGCAATAGCAGGCACTTCAACTGTTACGGTCGATTATGGTCAACAATGTGCAAACCTTCCTCTGGTTGTGGTCCACGGGATTGGTCCGAGCTTTTGGTTGTGATTGGTTATGCCCCCTACAGTTAGATTAACAGCTGCGTCCACCCACATGGCCTTGAAGGGGTACTGACAAGGATTCTATCGGTGTCCCAGGATGGCTTGGGCACAACAAAAGGGGCTGTGGCCTGGATATCCTGATCATGAGCTCATTCAGCCAGAAGCACTTACAAAATCTGGCTAAGGTGCAAAGGCGTTTTGAGGAAGCCAGTGTCTGACTCCGGTGGGAGAAATGTGTCTTCAACGCCGCTCAAGTAACGTACCTCAGCTACCGCATAGACCGCCATGGCTTGCGCCCAGTGGAAGAAAAGATACAGGCAATTTGGCAGGCTCCAGTACCAGGTGGCCCAACAGAACTCTGATCATTCCTGGGCCTGGTAAATTACTATGGCAAGTTCCTCACAAACCTGACCCACCACCTTAGCCCCCGCCGCCATCTGTTAAATAAAGGGCAACACTGGGAGTGCGCCCCGAGAACATCAGGTTGCTTTCACCAAGGTGAAAAAACAGCTCTCCTCATCAAGACCTCTAATGCACTTTGACCCATCCTGACCACTCCTGTTGACCTGCAATGCTTCTCTGTACAGCGTCGGCACCGAGTTGGCCCAAACTGTGGATGATGTATCTGAATGTCCCATCGCCTATGCCTCAAGAACATTGACTGACACAGAGAAGCTATATGCTCAGATCGAGAAGGAGGGTTTGGCTGTCGTGTTCGCGGTCAAGAAATTTCAGCAATATGTCTCCGGGCAACGCTTCACCATTCTCATGGACCATAAGTCCCTCCGAGGGCTCTTCAAGAAAGATCGAGGGATTCCCTCCATTGCTTCTGCCCGCATCCAGTGATGGGCATTGCTACTCGCAGCATATGACGATGTTTTGGTGAACACCGCTCTGGGGTCAAGTTTCTCCACTTTGACATGTTAAGCCTCTGCCCCTACCGACTAGGTCGCCTACACCAGCGGCGGCTGGTAAGGTCATTGTCTCCCTCCATTTTATGGACTCACTACCGGTCACGGCATCCCGCATCCATGGGTAGACCCAGACTGACCCTCAGCTATACTTGGTCTGCCACATGGTGCAGCATGGGGCTCAGCACAGGGCTTTACTGCAGGAACTGAAGGCTGACACCTTGTCGATGCAGGAGCTTAGCATAGAGGACAGTGTGCTCCTATGGGGGGAGCCCGCATG